>NC_045451.1:47163624-47425737 GCF_002776525.5 Piliocolobus tephrosceles | reverse complement strand
ATACATGGTGAAATCATAACAACATTGTTGGAAACTTCCAGGAGTGACTTTTAGCCAGTATGACAAATAGTCAAAATGAATAAGATCATTTCAAGTATGAAAAGAGGTAACATAAAAGTAATAAGACCAGTTTATTTTTGTACTTAATGAATTGGCTATAACAGCTACACAAGAGTCTGAGGTAGGTAGGAGGAGATAGGAGGATGTGAGCCCCCCATCTTTAAAGTAAATAAATAATTTTTTTTTTTTTTTTTTTTTTTTTTTTTTGAGACGGAGTCTCGCTCTCTTGCCCAGGCTGGCAGGCTGGAGTGCAGTGGCTGGACCTCAGCTCACTGCAAGCTCCGCCTCCTGGGTTTACGCCATTCTCCTGCCTCAGCCTCCCGAGTAGCTGGGACTACAGGTGCCCACCACCTCGCCCGGCTAGTTTTTTGTATTTTTTAGTAGAGACGGGGTTTCACTGTGTTAGCCAGGATGGTCTCGATCTCCTGACCTTGTGATCCGCAAATAAATAAATAAAATTATCCCATCCCCTTTGATATTCTAGTTCAAAATTTCAAGTAGTGATTTTTGCATATAAATATGTATTTTGTTATTTATACCATTACAGTACATGTATTAATATAGCTTTCTTACTTTTATCATTTTGAAAAGAACTTATAGATACAATGCATTCCTTTTGTACATCTAAGGACCTGGATATTGAGAAAGAAGCAGACTGAATTGAGAGGAATTATATATAAAGTAATAAAAGGAACAAGTTTTAAAAAATTTAGATGGTTCTATCCTAACAGGATTCCCGCCTGCTCTTGTATAACAGAACCATTCACATTAACCATGAAATATTTAGTACTTAAGGAAGTTGAGGAAGCTCGAAAGGGAAGTTCTATAAATTTAGAAGACTGACTGATAGGAAAATTATAAAATGAGCTATGATGCATTCTTGAGTAAAATCCCATGGAGAATTTCAATTCTTTATTTTTCTTCATTATTTTTATACTGTCTTTCCTATATACAAATGATGCTCTCAGAATTCTTTTCCACCTGGTGATACTATTGACTCAGCCTCAGTGGAGAGAATTCAGTCCTATGTATGCTTAGGTATAAAAAGCAAGCAATGTTTTCAGTTCTGAACTAGTTTAATAACACATTTGGCAAGTTCTGTTTCTTCAGATATTAGAGGTTTAATTGAGTGCTCTTTTGTTTCAGTCTCAAATGATATGATATTTACATAGCAGGTAAATTGAGATGATTCTCTGTCCTAAATTTATGTTTTTTTGTTTTTTTTTTTTTTTAATGCAGAAAAAAGTCACGTTAAATGGTTTCTTGGACACGCTTATGTCAGATCCTCCCCCGCAGTGTCTGGTCTGGTTGCCTCTTCTGCATCGACTAGCGAATGTAGAAAATGGTGAGTAGTTACTACCGAGCAAAGGTGATTTTTTAAATTATTGAAATTAGGCCATTAGTTATACAGTTAGTAAGCCCAGGTTGTTGTTTTAGGGAAGCCTATTTAGTGCCTCTTAGTTTTGTTTAGGAGAGAGCTAACCCATCTCCCTGTTCGGGAAGGCCTTAAAGGACCACTGAAAAATTAGGACTGTCAGTTCTAAAAACTTAGTAAATCTCATGGTGTTCTTCTTAATTACAAGTCAGGTGTGGTTCAAAGACTTGGCACAATAGAAGGCGAACTTCAACAAGGAGTGTGACATTATTTTGTATTCGTTTTAGATCTGAATTTCTCAAATTTGCATACATGGCACTGATTATTTCTTCCCAGTCACTCAACCAGAAATAAGTGGGAGAAATGAGAAAAAAAAAAAAATAGATGATAGCACCCTGTTAATCTTCAGTCATATGTTCCCGATTGTGAGCTTTCAATAGTTGTACTAACGTTAAAGATAAGAGTAAAATAACTTTCGTATCATGTCTTTTTTTAAAGCAAGTATTTCTAGGATAAAAGGAACTACTGTTGGCATATCCAGATTTAAGTATGAAATACAGTTTGGGGCAAATTTTACAGACATTTAAACATGGAACAGTTCAGTGCCTCCATCTAATCTTTAGGTGTTCCTACTTACTGTTCAATGTAACTGAAATTTCTCCAGACTTCACGAGGAAATAATTTAATCTATATCTCTTACTAGAGATTTAACTTAATTAAGTCTCTATATATTACTCAACTTCTGTGTATTTCTTTAATATACACTGAAGCTAAAGTTAGCTTAATTTTAAATTATCATTCAGAATTTTGAGCATCTGCCCTTATTTATCTCAGTTAGTTAAAAGCTATGAATTTATCCTGTTTTTCTAATGGAGAAAATTTAAAGAATGAATTTACTTTTTTTTTTTTGCAATCACCAACAATCATAGTTGTTTTTGTTTATCCATATGCAGAAGTGAAGAGCAATCAAGGTCCATGTTATTATGCACAATGAGTTCATGTTACTGTTTACAGTTCTAGAACTAGTCATTTTCCAATCATAAAGCCATAATTTCATTCCTTCTCTCTCAGCATTTCCTGCTGCAGGAGATCAGTTTCTTAGGCACTGTCCCAGAACAGTTGTCCCTAGATTCAAGTCCCACTCTAGTCTTTCTCAAGAGCCAGAAAGGAAGGTTATGACACTTGTTTAGAAGACAGTGCGTCCAGAACTAGTTATGTCTTTGTTTTTACACTTTGCTTTTTATCTTCATTTATTATTATTTGTATTGTTTTTCCTGACTGGTTAGGCCAGAGAATAGCTTTACCAAAGGCAAGAATTGTTACTGTTGTTTTGGTATCTAGCTCATAGCATGTAGATAATTACTTGGATTTGGTCACTTAAATCTAATATTTTACTTTGCTTCAAATCTAGTATTTTGCTTTGCCTGCTTTATAATTCAAATTTCCTACCAAAGAAAGTTAACTGTCTCTTGAGGTATCTGAATTATTTAGAACTGTTTTCAGATAACTTACACATCTTTTTTAGGGCCCTATACTCCTGCCTCAGGAAAGAAAAAAAAAAATCTGTTTGTCAGATGTAGGCAACACCAGTCGTTAAGTAAGCCATTAGTCACTCCATTTTTTGAAAAGTAACTTAATTCTCACATCGACATCCAGTTTTCCACTCTCTGCCCATCTTCCTTTGTTTTTTCTTCCTCTCATTCTCCATGTCTCTGATATTTGCTCTCTTCCCGCTGGACAATCGGCATTCACCCCTGGTGCTTCTGAGTCTTCCAGTGAGCTGTGCTGGTCTCCCGGAGACAGAGAGCAGTTTGGGGTAAAGGCAAGTCTGTTTGGGCAATTTAAATTCTTGTAATGTGAGAGATGGGAATAGAAAGAGCAAATGGCATTACAGAGATTTTTGTTGTTAAAAGGACACCTCTTCTCCATCCCATTTCATTTCATTTCCCCGCAGGCATGATTGGAAAGGGTTGTGGGAGAATCCAGGAATGAACTAAATGTTTTTCTGAGCCCAAATCAAGTATTATCTGAAATCGTGGTGCAGAGAAGAAAGGTACAATTCCTGTAAGGCTGTATTTTTCCTTCTTCTGGTTCATACTTTTGTTTTCTTGTTTTTTCTTCACTTACGTCCCCCTTAGTCTTCCATCCGGTGGAGTGTTCCTACTGCCACAGTGAGAGTATGATGGGATTTCGCTACCGATGCCAACAGTGTCACAATTACCAGCTCTGTCAGGACTGCTTCTGGAGGGGACATGCCGGTGGTTCTCATAGCAACCAGCACCAAATGAAAGAGTACACGTCATGGGTAAGGCAAGGTCCAGGCAATACTTGGAGTTGGATGTGTGAGTGTTGCCCAGAATTAAAGGGAATATCAAGGATGGTGGCAGAATGAAAGGGCAAACTTACCTTCTATCCCAGGTCTAGTATTCAGTCCCCCTTCCTCCCACTCTCCACCCCACTGGGTGCTCTTACTTATTCTGTTGGAACCCAGTGTAGCTTCCTGAGACTTAAAATATAGGAAAACTCAAAACTATGTTACTTCTGGAATATAGATAATTCAGTACCGATTTAAATAACAACTGAACAGCAAGGACCTTCTGGAACATAGTCTTACATTCACAGTAAGTTAAAATCTTTTCCAAGTTTTGTTTTGTGGAAATGGCTTAAAAATTATCGTTAGTTTTATTTTTCTTAGATTCTGGAGTTCTTTTAAGTGCATGACTAGAATATTAAAGAAACAAGTATGAGAGGAGAGTGTGGACTTAATAATACTGTTCCATTTTACTTTTCTGCAGAGGCTGGGGAGGGGAGACTGTGGTTATATTAGCAAACCATCTTTTCATGAAGAGTCTGAGTGACCAACCTGGCAAAGGTGGCATGTGAGTGTCTGTGTGATAGATGTATTCTCAGGAGCATGTGGCACAGGTCTGTGGAAGGAAATGTGACTCTGTGAGCTCATTGTTCAAGTGGATTGTGATTTATTGACATTTATCTTAGTTAAACTCAAAGATCAGTTCCAACAGTGTTGCCCTTGTGCATTTCTTCAAGGATGGGTTTCTGTAGGGTGTGTAGATTGGTTCTTGCGGGATATACCATCAGCCCTTCCAGCACCTCTTGGAAAAGTTCTGTCACAAGAAAATCCAACCTATTTATGAGTTTTTCTATATTTTAATGTATTTCAATTCAACCTGTAGTCTTTACTTAAATAAGTCTTCAGAATATACCTCTTAAATCAAAATATTCTTCCTAGGAATTATTATTGGGAACTAATATTCAGTGTAAATATGCTAGTACTTCATCACCAGTCAGATTCTGAATTCAAGTAACAGTTCTTCACCAAGGCAGAGTATACTGAGAACTTGCCAATTCCAGTGCAACTCCTCACTGTTGTTTATGTCATGCTGAGGATAGATAGATAGATGAACACGGATCATGAACTACAATTTAGTTTAGAAGATAGGAGCTAAAACTTTCTAATTTCTTATTGTTAGCATATTATCAGTTTTCAAACTTCGACCCCATATCCTAAAAGATTTGGTGTTTGAAAACTAATCAGATTTAGTTGTTTTACATAAATGCTAAATCCACCTAAGGAGCCTCTTTCTTAGGGGTTGTAGACTCTAAAATTATATTCCAGGGCACTATCCGTACAGAGAAGGATCAGACTTCTTGAGAAGACAGAAGGCCCTATGGTTTGTGGTGCAAAGAGCTGCTGTTGCTGCTATCTTAACTGTTCTAAGAATTACATCTCCTAACAAAAGCCAGAGGGATTTCTTGAGCAATGCTCTTATTACTTCGCTTTTAAAAAATGAGGATAATCGTCACTTCATTCTATTACCAATTAAGGACTCTAGATGTAAAAGAAAGTGACAAAATTTGAAATGGTTCCTTATGGAAAGGAAAAATATGGTTAAAGTTTTATTATTATGTTGGTGTAAAAGCAATTGCGGTTTTTGCCATTACTTTCAAATGCTTTTGCACCAACCTAATATATGTGGTAGGCTGCTTTTTATATAATTTTGACTGCATAATGTCAAGATAAACATCCCAACAATCTAAACGAAAAAGAGGCAGCATGATTCTCCGGAAATAACCTGAATTTCAAATTCTGAAGACGCAGATTGAAGTTTCATTTTCACTTCTAACTGGATGTGTTCAGCCACACCTGAAACATCTTTCTTGCACCTGGATTCCTGCAAAACCTGCTGCTCAGCTTCCTTCCATACCTATTTTCTCACAAACCATTTTCTGTTCTTAAGTGAGAGCAGTCCTTCTAGAATCAGGTCTGCTGCTGTCATGCCTGTGATTTAAACTCTTCAGGGTCTCCCTCTGTCCTGGGGATAAAGAGACAGTTCTTAACGAGCCATATAAAGATTTTGATGATCTGCCTCCTGCTTTCCTCCCCAGAAGGGCTCCCTTCACTGTCGCTGCTTCCTCCATCTCGAATGACCTCCTAGTCTGCTGAGTTTTTGTCAGAAAGACTCCTGCAGGCCCATTAAGTCCCAGCGAAGGTGCCCCATGCACAATGCCTGCTTCCATTTATTGTAGCATTTGCTGACACTGAGCAGCAGGAGGCAGCTTGTTCAGAAACTCTCTTCCCAGCATTGAGCAAACTTCCGGACTCAGAGTTAGCACTGAAAAGGATTTCTTCCATGAATGAATATCTATTATGTAAAGCAAATCATTTGATAAAATATTACATATATATTAGCTGTTGTCACTTCTACCTTCCTTCTTCTTTCCAGAAATCACCTGCTAAGAAGCTGACTAATGCATTAAGCAAGTCCCTGAGCTGTGCTTCCAGCCGTGAACCTTTGCACCCCATGTTCCCAGATCAGCCTGAGAAGCCACTCAACTTGGCTCACATCGTGTGAGTATCTCTACCCTCCCAGTAAAGAGAAAATTTTCTTCAAGGGCACATGTCTGGAGCCACACAAAGGCAATTCCCTATCAGTGGTCAGCAACCAAGATTTTTCATTTAATTTTGTTAAAAAGTCAGAGTAATGCCCTTATAGTTTTTTGTTGTTGTTGAGGTATACAGTACTTCCACCAGGCAGACAAGTGAAATATACAACACTAACATAATTCGCCTGGAGGTGGAAAATATTTCAGAAAGCTTAGTTACAAAATATGGATGTTAGTGGTGCCTGCACATTGGAGGTTAACAATCAATGGGATCACTGTGGTAAAAAATGATTTACAGCATATTATTCCTTAATTTCGTATGTGCTTTGAGTTCCAAATATAAAAGCTCTTTATTGCTCTGCAGACCCAGTTTAAGATGCCAGCAAACCTAGAAATCACTTTTGTTTTTCATCCCAAGCTATATAACTTTACAAGAATCATAGCCTGTGCAGGGGAAGGAGGAGTGGTGGGAAAATTTATCAGAATATTCAAAGATTCTTTTCTTCAAAGTATGTGTGAGTTTCGTGGCAGAAGGTATTGGACCAGCAAACGGTCCTTCCAGCCATCCCTGCTACCTCCCAGAGGTTCATGCCTTTGAACCTCTCTCAGGCCCGGGTGGCCAAGATAACAAGGGGGGCTTAGGTAGAAGAAACAGTTTTTTCCTTGGTGTTACCTTGGGCTCATAAGAAGAAAGAGTCTCATTACCTGCTTCTATGCACAGTTAGGTACCATGTAGTCACAGATGCCTCCTTATGAACTGCCTGCTGTTTTCCACAGTTCAGTGGAACCTGTCACACCACAGGGCCTGTGTTTGCATGTTGACATCAGGAGATGGGCTGATGGGACCTACCCATCAGCCCACAATGCAAAGTTCATGCTTCAGGCAGTTCAGCATATGATCCAGAAGGGGCACTGTGGTAGGTATGAGACCTTCATGGAAGCAGCACCTATGTTCTCCGATGGACCTTAGCAAATACCACCAAACAATTTGTGCTGCGTCACATCTGTGAGCTTTGTATAAATACTTTGGGGCTTTGTTTTGCTTGTTCCTGGGGGCGCTTTGAGGCACCTCTGACCTCAGCAGTATACACAGCCTGAAGGCTCCTGTTTCTCAGCTTACAAGCTGGCATGGGCTCAGCCTCTGGAAGCTAATGTAAACTAATTCTGTAGAATGTGGTTAACTTATTTTTGGAAATTATGCTTCTATAAATAAACCTTAAAATAAGCCAGGGATAAATAAATGTGGGGAATGTCCCAAAGGGCCAACCAGTTGCAGCAATCTACCTCACAGGAGCTTATGAAGGATCTTATTAAGGTCTAGACTTTCCTTCCCATAGCCAATTAGACACAATCACTAAGTTGCTAATAAATGACCACAACAAAGTGAGAGCAGCTGGTGCTCCCTGAGCTATGCTGAGAGTAATTTCCTACCAGCCCTGCTAGTAGTTTCACCCCAAGAAAGCGGCCTTCAGCGGAACTGTTGGGTGTCATGAAGATGGGGGTGTGGGTGTGAATAGCCTGGCTCTAAGAGCTTTGCTGCTTCCCACTCCTCCAAAGAATTAGAAAGTGATGTACTGCAGTGTAAAAGTCTGTTTCACAGTGAGTCACATTGGAGTATTATCTAGCTCAGGGCCTTGTATCCAGTGGGTGCTAGGATTGGGTGGTGTGTGTGTGTGTATGAGAGAGAGAGAGAGAGAGAGAGAGGTATTAAATTGGCTGAGTAATAATTTTTAAATTTTGACTTATGGGGCAATATAATCTGTTTTGTCATTTATTGAAGTAACTGAGGGCTAAGCTACACAATACATTCTTAGTTAATGTTCCATGGAGAGATTTTAAAATTCTGTACAAAATGTGTCTTCTTTTGAGAAAACCTCTATGTATTTTACCAGATCCTCAAGAGTCCTTGAATCAGAATACTGATCTCTACTCACTGATAACATATTTTCCCAGGGTGAAAGTTTTAATTTTAAAATTCAAATTGTACAAGATATTTAATTGTTGAAATAACATACAAGACATTCTGGATGTAGAATGTCAAGTCTATTTTAGAACAGAATATTTTTGTTCTATTTTTAGCCATAGAAATTTTTTCCATATTTGTTTCTTTATTCAAATGCTATTGTCCGGAGTAGATATCCACGTCTTTTTTCTGAGACTTCTAATTTTAAAATGCATTGCTCATTTAACTATTCTAAATTATCATAGGCACATCAAGGACATTTAAATAAAAAAATAAATGATATTAAGCCTTAATCATTTATAAAAAAGAATGCTCTCTTAATCTGCTATAATGAACGTGTACATGGAATTAGTGAATATTCACACTTCTTCCAAATGTATGTAAATAAGATTTTGATAAATTAGACAAAAATATATGACATTCCATATCATATCATTTTATAATAAGCCATCCCACTACTTTTATACAGTGCTGTACAGTGAAAATAACTGAAATTTAAGAAATAAAACACACCAATACTCCCACCTCCACTTAATGCCCTTAATTTATTACTCCCAAATATGACTTAAATTATCAAGATCTTATGCAGAAGGAATATTGTCATAGTGCAGAACTATGTGAAGTAAGCTTTATCATTGAGTCTCTAGCAAAAATCACCCTAAAAGTATGTTCCTTAGAACTATACATAGCAATAAAAATATATTTTCTAGCTGTAGCTCTGTCTTGATCATCCTCATTCCCTCTCTGACCTTTCCCTGTGCTTTCCTAAATAATTTATTAAGCAATCTTTAATTGTAGTACAAACCACATCTTTGTCATTCTTTGGGTGTAGTGTCACAAAAATATCCCAGTCCATGTCAGTTGCACCCATGGATAAGCTCACAGACAGAGGTAAGAAGGGAGCAGTGAGTGGGGTGCAAGCATTGGCAATATTGATGGGCATACTCTGTCCTGTGCTGATGACCTGAGGTTCTGGGCATTGGGAATTATAGCACAGACTCAAAATAAAACATTTTGTTTTTGCCACTGTGAAAAAGTGTGTTGATTTTGTAAATTAATACAAATTCTTCAAAGACATATTCAGAAAAAAAAGTCCATGATGTAAATGTTTAAGTGAAGGATAACGGTAGGTCCTTACATGGTGCTGAAATATATACAACATTATAGAGCTCATGGACATAAAATTTGATGTTGAACATTATACAGTCTTCTTAAATGCACATCTTGCTGTTTAATTATTGTGTTAAAAAATGCTGGCTGGGCACAGTGACTTACGCCTGTAATCGCAGCACTTGGGGAGGCAGAGGCAGGCTGATCAAGAGGTCAGGAGATCAAGACCATCCTGGTTAACACGATGAAACCCTGTCTCTATTAAAAATACAAAAAATTAGCTGAGCGTGGTGGCAGGCAGCTGTAGTCCCAGCTACTAGGGATGCTGAGGCAAGAGAATGGCGTGAACCCAGGAGACGGAGTTTGCAGTGAGCCGAGATCACACCACTGCACTCCAGCCTGGGCAACAGAACAAGACTCCAACTCAAAAAAAAAAAAAACATTGCTACTACATGGCGCATGTATACCTATGTAACAAACCTGCAGGTTCTGCACATGTACCCCAGAACTTAAAGTAAAATAAAAAAAAAAAAAAACATTGCTACTAGTCCTCTAATACATACTACATCCAAAGTTGAGCAGCAAAAGCATTATAAGATATAAATAAAATTGAGAAAATAATAAGTGGAAAATGCTTTATCAATACCTCATGAAAACATTAGAAAATATTTTTATTACTCATTTAAAACTCAAGTTCCGATTTTTTCTTTTTTTCTTTTTTTCTTTTTTTCTTTTTTGTAGAAATAGGGTCTCTCTATATTACCCAGGCTGGTCTGGAACAACTAGGCTGAGATTATAAGTGTGAGCCACCACACCTGGCCACAACTTAAATGTGCAAAAAGTGGCAAAAATATGGCACAGTCTGACTATGTAACAAATTAACATTTTACAGGTAGACTTAGATATGGTAAAAAATAAATTTTAAAAAGAGAGACTGAATCAATAGGATTTTTAAACAGGTTACAGTACTAATATCTCTGTCACACACAAACACACACGTACATTTGCATATGGAAATGAAGCATGTGACACACAGAAAATGCCATTTTTTTTTTTTTTTTTTTTTTTTACTATAGCCAAGGGATTTTCTACCCATCTTGTAGAGAGGTGCTGCCAGTCATGAATTAGTCCTTAAATAGAAATGAGCAGGTGGTGACATTTTGGTACTTTGACATTTGTTCTTAGCTATTGTATTGCTTGTAAATGTTACCATGATTAACAGTCTCTATTCTGTTCAATTTTTCGCTGCCAAAAGTGATACTTGGTAAGTAGTGCAGTAGTTTCCAGTCTACTTGTGAAGATGTATAATCATGATCATAAGTGGGGATGAGACACAAAACAAGTGAGCAATATGAGGCTAGTTTAGAACTAAGTCTTCTTGTGCTGTACACTCAGTTTACAAGGATGACACTTATATAAAATTGTCCTCTGTGAAGATCTTGTCCAGAAGGCCCCTGTGACTTACTTTATTCTGTGGAGCTGTTTCTTTTACGTAAAACCAAATATGTTCAAAATTCCCAGTGTGGGCCATTTGTTAGATAAGGTAACTTGCCATTTGATTGTGGAAGAAATAGGAATTTCAGTTCCTCTGAAAACCACCATTTGGTGCCAGGGCTAGCCATTCTTTGTCCCAAGTTCAACATTTCAATGGTAGACCTTAAACAAAGCCATTTGCTGAAAAACCTGGATTTCAGCTTTGTAGTGACCAGATTCAATAGAATACATTTATCAAGCTAGTCAAAAAGCATTCTAAATCCACTTGTTTTCTCATTTTTAGACATGGAGGAAGATGGAAAAGTTAAAAAAAAAGAAAAAAGACAAAATCAAAAGTGTCAGGTCAAGTATTTTTTTCAACTCTTTGCAAATCTACGATGAAGATTTTATACTCTGTTCACTGTTTTAAAATCTAGCAGATCAAACTTTTCATAATTCACAGAGGACATTTGTATAAAATTAGCATCCTTCTTCCAAATTGCTAGTGTTCAACTCAAAGCAGAATTAGTTTTAAACTAGCCTTGTGTTGCTCCCTTATATATCAAAGATGCATCTTAGATAAGTAATGCAAAACACTAAGATTGTTTTCAGAACTTCAGTTTTGTCTAGAGTAGATGAAATAGTGAATCTGTTGTTTTGGCTTCGTCCAACAGATGATATGTCTTACAAAATCTCAGAGCATAGGTTAGCACCAGCTACCATGAAAAAAGTTTCGATGAATTTGTTATTTTTTATTGGTTTATTTTAGTTTTTCCCTAAGTTATTGGGGTACAGGTGGTATTTGGTTACATGAGTAAGTTCTTTAGTGGTGATTTGTGAGATTTTGGTGCACCCATCACCCGAGCAGTATACACTGCACCATATTTGTAATCTTTTATCCCTAACCCCAGAGACTGTTATTCTAAGTCTCAATGAATTTTTGCATGTAGTGCTGACATTTTAAAACCTGCAGAGCTTCATGTCTGTTCCAGTCAATACATTGGGGTATACAAGTCTACCTTTTTCCCAGAATGTCTTTGTTGTAGAATCCAAAGCTGTTCTCAAAAGTAAAAATTAAACCATTTACAAATTTGGCTCTTAATCAAGCCAGCATAAATTGGTTATTTAGGCTGCTATAATTAATGTCTCATCTTCAAAATTTTCTATACTGTCAAACTCAAATGTAGAATTATAGTGAAACTGAAATTTCCTGTGATTCAGAAAATGCCCCACCTCATTTTCCATCTTTTGAACTCTAAATCCCATCTCATATTACCATTCATTATCCTATATTGAACCTAAAAAAGACTCAAAATGGCTTGGAGATGAGATAGGGATCTTAGTCCTACGATTTACCTGACCTAAAACATTCATGATAGGAAAAGAATGACAGAATGAAATGAAAATCAGACCAAGGAAGATGGACTCCATGCAGTTGGTGTTTAGAACCATGAACAATTCTGAGGAAAACTGAACTCTGTTTTCCTTCTCTTACCATAAGAAAACAAGTGAAGCTTACTGGATGCCATACACCATATACTCTATCATATGGATCACCCAAACAACAGAAACTAAATTCATAAATCCTTGTGGAGCTTACTTGCCTCTTCACTTAGAGCAAAGGCAAATAAGGTATGATATGATTGTACAGCCTGTATCCTTTCAGACTAGGCATATTGGAGAGGCCCGTCATCATGGAGAACACAGAAGGAACCTTCCAAAGCCTCAGGAATCTTCCTCTTTCCAAGAGAACGTAGATTCAATGATCAGGTCTTCAAGGCTTGAGAAGGCAGTAGAAATAAAACCACTGCCTTCTTCAAAATCCTTGTTTCATTCCAGAATATTACACAATGAAACATCAAGGCTGAAAGCTCACATCAACATTCACATCCTTGCTTCATTCCAGAATATTGTACAATTAAATATCAAGGCTCAAAGCTCATGCATCAACATTCACATGGTGACTGGAGATCTGCCTCCCAGTGTTTACCTGAGATTATATATTCTCAAGGAAATGTTACTTTAAAACACTTAAGGAATTTAATTGGAAAATGTAAGATTTCTTGTTGATCCTGGGAAAGATAGAACTCAGATCTTCCCATCCCCTTTCCTGGAAGGATGAGGGAGAGTTTTATATGTGTGACTTTTATTTGTTTTAACTTTCTATTCACACTGTCTTTTGTTTTAGGCCTCCCAGACCTGTAACCAGCATGAATGACACCCTGTTCTCCCACTCTGTTCCCTCCTCAGGAAGTCCTTTTATTACCAGGAGGTAAGTTCCAACCCTATTATAAAATAAGCCCTTTCTTTGGTAATGAGCCTTGATTTTGTGGTAACAAAAATATTCTCATGCAAGCCAAGGGCAGAATATTGTTACTGGAAACTAGCTTGCAAATATCCATTATAAGTTTTCAATTTCATTCATTTGTATGCATTTAAAGAGGGGTATGGTGGCTTTGGGGATTAATGTCATGTCTGGCAACCTGCATTTATAATGTATCCACAGTAAGAATGTGGGGTATGTTTCAGTTTTACTGCTGACACACATGCTTCCCATCTTATTAATGAAGTCACTTTCATAGTCCTCAGAGTGGCCTGTTGAAGTCAAGGAACTGGAATTTCAAGATGCAATGGTGTGTTATTATATAAATGGTGAAGCATGTCATTATTTAAAGCTAAGATACAAAAGAATCCTTTGTTGGTGAACCCTGGAGCTCCTGAGGCTAGAGGCTAAAGACCAAACTTGGAAATGTAGTTTCCATATAAGCAATTTCATCGATAATAATAATAACTTTTTTAAAAGGTGGATCTGCATCTCGTTTCTTTGCACAAGATCCATTCCCATGTGAGCAAGAAACAGGAGAAGCAAATATTTCTCTAAGAGTTAGCATCAGACATATGCAGGGTCAAGAGGTGCTCTGAGTCATTTGATCAAATAATTGCAAATCAAGCACCAGATAATTATTTTATAAATTCATCAAGAAGGCTCACGGGAAAACAAAAACAAAGGTAAGGAAGATTGGAGTGAGTAATTGAACATAAGATTTCAAATGCCTTTCAGCAGAAAAAGAGTACAGCCTCATATTTCATAAAATGCACATAATTCATCTTTTCCCTGAAGAGGTTTATAAGGTGCCAGTTTCATTCTAATATCCTGGTACATTCAATTGAGGATCTGAAGACAATGAGACTAAGAACACAGCTGATTTTTTTCTTCTGAGTTCCTGCATGTGCCCATCAACAGGAACCTGAGATGAAGATGTTCCCCATAATTGTAATTAGCAGAATAAACAGAATATGGTGTTTCTGATGTATAAACAAGGTCTGTAACAAGTGGAAACGAGGAGACAGTTATACAGCAGAACATCCACAGTAGAATAATATGGTTTAGGCCCTCAGTAACTTCCTTTTAGCACTCTTTTTTAGAATCACCAGCAAATTCAACTTTTTTTTTTTCTGGAACGAAATCATAAACCGTAAAGTCTGTAAAAAGACGCAGGTGTGCATCTGTCTAGGGAAGACCTGATGTGATGTTGAGAAATATGTATTTTTATTAGGAAGCTCTGCATTCTGCAAATGTCAAGCAGAGGTAGACCCCATCCTTACTGAAGATCATTTTATATCATTTCAGCTCGGACGGTGCTTTTGGTGGATGCGTCTAGATGGATAACATGACTTCTTCTACCCTAAAATATTCCTATAATACTTTGAGCTGTTCTGGTTCCTCCAGGGTGCATGGTACCCATTAACCCAAAATATGATTATTTCCCTTTTTTCCCATTTTCAGTCCTTTTGGAATGTTCTCTGTGAACCACAGATATGTTGTTTAAAGCTCACATTTCTTTCTATCACCACAGAGATTGGCCTACGGTTTCTGTTTTGAGGGTGCTATTCAATAAAGCTGTGTACACTAAATGTCTTTCCTCTCTGAGTGGGCCTTGCTCTGTCCATGGGAAGTTTTAATGAGTCTCATTGTTTGAATCCCTCAGGTTACCTGAGGGGATAAGTGCATCCAGCCCTGTGGCTGAAGAGCATTCCCTCATAAAGCAGTACGTAAATCAGCTTGATCACGGTGCACGGTCAGTATCCCAGCCCTGAATTGCTAATCATAGTAGTAGTTCCATAGCTAGACTCATAGTCATTCTACTCTAGCACTAAAATCCTCTCGTAGTATGTCTTATTGGAGATAGAGGTCTTCTGGGGTTTAATGAAATTGTGTTGAGACTTTTCAACTTGAGCTGGACTTTGCAGCTCTTTCCTCTCCTTTCCACATATTTTATGGAGTTCATGGCTTCATACCAGCATATAAGAGATGTATATATGTGAAGTGTATCAAGCTGGATCTTGTTTGGACAAGTCTCTGCTTTTGTACAATTTGCAAAAACCCCAGATGGTAATTTCTAAGACTCTTGAATTAAGGAGTCTATTGGAAAGATCATTAACTAGGTGAGGCTAGGACAATGACATGTAGCTGGACCTCATTGCACTTAAAGACTTGAGGACTTGTACCTTTCTGTCCCATTGGACCTGATCCATTTTCCCCCCAGGGAGGGCAGTCTGATTCCTAATGAAGTAACAATTTCAAAAACAGTTGCTTGCTCTCAGTGCTTATTCTCTATCACTTGATAATGCTGGTGGTAAATCACTTTTGATTTCTTCATCATGTCGATAAACTCAGATGGGTAGAAATCCATCATGCCAGATGTAGGCAAAAGTTAAAGGGCCTGTACTTCTATCATTGAAACAGAACCAAAGAAATATGACCTACAGCTCTGCCCTCACCCCTAGCCCATCCCAACAATGAAATAAAACCTAAGCAAGCCAAGTATAGTGCCGGTCAGTATAGGGCAGCACCAAGAAAGTAGGTAAGTTCTCCATATTTTCTTTAGCCTAAGTTTGTATCATGACAGATCCTAGAAAGATAAAGCCGAATGAGGATAAATTGAAATCCCCACTCCAGAATCCTCCCCACAAACTCCTGGCATTTTTCACCTAGGGCTCTTTACAAGCCTACCACTTTGATCTTCAAAAGACACAGGGATAAGACTTTGAAATCTTTCGACATCCTAGTAATCTACTTCATACAGATTTATGAGTGTGTACTTCTGGTTACCAGCATCATCTGTCTTATTCCCTGTTCTTACATCTTTTTTAGCTATGTACTTGATTCACTTTTCCTTTACTTAAAAGGAAAAAAAAAGGGATTCTCAAAGGCACTCTCCCTTGGTCCTTTGAAGTCTTCTTACATGTGTGTATATCTATGTGTGTGTGCACATGTGTACATTCAGTGCTGGTTAGAAGTTAGGTAGAATGTGGGTCATATAACATAATCAAAGGACCGATTCACTTCATTCATTTTCTTGATTGTAAACTGTATGCCTAAATCTATTTTGTTTTCTTATAAATTTATAGGAAAGAATGGCTGATTTGAGGGAAATCTATTATCACCGCTAGGGAAAGAGCTCTAAGAGCTATGTATGGTGAGCCAGCAACATTATCTAAGCTTATGAAAGATAGCTTATTATTATTATTGCAGATATTATTGCAAGGACTGACCACAAAGCCAGGTCCCAAAGGCTCTTTCTCCCCTTCACTGCCCACAGCTCTGTGCCTCTTAGGATCTGCTATCTTTTTTGGCATCATGCCTCCTTTTTAAAATCTTAATTATCTTGCCATAATCCTTACTTAGTTTATATGAGAAAGTTAACCAATACTTTTTAACATCAAGTAAGCTTCTTTCACTATGACCAAACTTCTTCATTAGTCACGGTAAACACTAATAAAAAAAATTAGTCACACTCCTTTTACCTCCAATTTTAGAAACATCATTTAAAGTCTTCACAGGTATTTTCATAGTTGCAACCTCTAAAGTGGTAAGCACTCACAAAAGGAATCACGTTGACTATACTATATAACATTTAGCCAGGTCTTATCACTCCACCAAATATTAGGAAATTGCTTATAATTCATATCGCATGTTGAACACAATCTAATATGCTAGTTTCTGGTTTGCTGCAATAACAAGTAGTTAATTAATCATACTGTATTAGATGTCCGGGCATGGTGGCTCACGCCTGTAATCCCAGCAGTTTGGGAGGCTGAGACGAGTGGATCACCTGAGGTCAGGAGTTCAAGACCAGCCGGGCCAAAGTGGTGAAACTCCATCTCTAGTAAAAATACAAAAATTGGCCAGGCACAGTGGTGGGCGTCTATAATCCCAGCTACTCGGGAGGCTGAGGCAGGAGAATAGCTTGAACCTAGGAGGCAGAGGTTGTGGTGAGCCAAGATCATGCCATTGCACTCCAGCCTGGGCAACAAAAGTAAAACTCTATCTCAAAAATAAATAAATAAAATAAAATAAATTTTAAAATGATACTGTATTAGGGCTCTGTAGTTCCTATGAGGAGAGTGCACCCACCCCAGATACTTCCCAAATCCTGATCCCTCCAAGAGGAGCAGCAGTTGTGAGTTATTTTTTGGGTTGACTTGTTGGTCAGTTGATTGATAGGTTTGGGTTTTCAACCCAAGAAATGCTAATTTACTGTGCCTTTTTCATTTTTAAAAAATGTTTTTGCTTACGCAGAGATTCTTTACCTAACAACCCTGGCTTTTAATCTGACTCAAAAAGTTCAAGCTACATTTTAAATAGTTGTGATTTGGTAATCACAAGTGGCTAAAAATAAATTTGAGACACTGAATGTAGCCTTTCCTTTTGAAAATCAAAGTTTTCTTCATATCTATTTTTTTCTAAGATTAATGCCCATCCATTTTCAGTCATAAAACAGATTAATTTTTAAATCAACATCTGGCACCACCCTGAAGATTTCTCACTCTTTTCAAACTTTCTGGGCATGTTGTGTGAAATTTTATGAATTTGAAATAATCACTCTGCAGATAATTCTTTACTTCATGTAGCCCCAGAGCTCCACTAATATGTTAGATTTTTCCAAACTGGAATTACAGCAGTCTACACATCAACCCTAACAATTTTCTATACTAAAATGTTAGTGCGTGATTAAAACCACAGTCACCTATCTTGTTCAGTTCAGTAACCTTTATTCTCCTACTAGAGTTGCTTTGGCTATTGTCTCTGCATGCCCTGTACCAACAAGCACTTTCCTAGAGGCTCTCTTGACTAAAGTATAATTAGTGTGACTTGATGATACCTGGGTACAATGTAGCAAATTAAATATGACCTAATAATTCTTATTTTTTCCATGGTACCTGTTTGAGGTGGTTCAGCTTCTATGCCAGCCTGAATTGATGACAGCTAATTTTCCCACTGAGACACTAACCTATTTTTTAATACTGGTCTATGAATTTTCAGGTAATAGATATTTTATATTTCAGATGTAAGCTATTGAAATCTAGAAAAAAAGAAACAATGTTTCAAGACATTATTTCTTGACAAAAGATTTGTGGATTCTTTTTTATTGTACTTAAATTAGTGTGATGGCCTTACTACTAAACTATGTAATTCTAGTGAGAAGGAAAATTTTATACACTATAGATACTTAAGGAGACAGCCAACTTTGTAAGTGATTCTTCACAAATCTAAATGTCACACAAGCTTATTAATAATGTAAGAATAGAAATGAAAATATCTGTTCTTAATTTGCTATATTTCAAATGTTGTTTTTCTTTTAACCATTGTGATAATTATTCTATATTAATATAATTTGTTTCTATGGTATTTGCTCTCTGTGAGACTGCAGCCAGGCCTTTAATATCATGTTCAATAAAAGAAAAAATAATCTTTGTCAAGGGCTAATATAGTAACTCAACATTAGCAGAAGTGGTTTTTAAAAATATATTTCAGGTATCCAGGAAGCATCTGTGTGTGATTCTGTTACCTTTGGACCAACTCCCAAATATTTTCACTGAAGTAAAACTATTGGCATCAGTCATCACCCTTCAAAGCTAAGGGGATAATTTTTTTAATAAGTATGAAACATTTTGAGATTGTTCTACTTTTCCAGAACCCATTGTGTCGTGTGTGTGTGTGTGTGTGTTTGTGTGTGTGTGAAAAAATTTGGAAGAAGGTTATTTATGTTTATCTTTAGATATGCTACTTTCCAAAGGTCTAAAAAAGGAAATGGTGAGAAGCTAAGGATTTTTGTTAGAAAATAAAGTCTAAAGGAATATTTCCTGCCTTTTTTCTTTCAGCAGATATATGAACTTCAAAATTTACCATGCCATGCCCTCCAAGGTATGGCTGTTCCCACAACCATCGGTGATAATATGTGTGTGAAAGGATGTGCTCATACAGTGGCAAGGGATTAGTGAAAAGAAAAAGATGACAATAAGAAAAAGAGATTTGTGTGCATATAATTTTAGAAATGATAGTCTTGCTTCTCTTTGAAACTCAGATTAGAAAAGGTGTATCCCATGGTCAAGTTGAACCCCAAATAGTTCCCAGTTTCAGAGCTTAAAAGGAAGAATACATTCTGATTTGAAGACAAGGCATGTAGAACAGAAGAAGCTTTTGAAGCTCAGGCTGGGTTGTATGAAAGCCATTGTCACATTCTGACACAATGATATGCTGGAAGCACTCTTGCCTTCGTCAGGAAGTAGGTTCCATTGTGCCTGATGCTAAATCCCACAAAGAATTAGAAACTTAACTTCTCCATGCAAACTGCCAAGCTACAAAATGAAAGTTTAGAATCAAAAAGGCTCTATATAGAGCCTTGAGGGATCATTGTAAGCCCCACATCATTACCGTTTTAGTACTTTGTGTTGCTATAAAGGAGTGCCTGAGGCTGGGTAATCGACGAAGAAAAGAGGTTTAGGCTGGGCACGGTGGCTCACGCCTGTAATTCCAGCACTTTGGGAGGCCACAGCAGGTGGATCACCTGAGGTCAGGAGTTTGAGACCAGCCTGGCCAACATGATGAAACCCCATCTCTATTAAAAATACAAAAAAAAAAAAAAAAAAAAAAACAACGCTGAGGCAGAAGAATTGCTTGAACCCAGGAGGTGGAGGTTGCAGTGAGCCGAGATTGCGCCATTGCACTCCAGCTGGGCAACAAGAGCAAAACTCTGTCTCAAAAAACAAAAAAAAAAAGAAAAAGAAAAGAAAAGAGGTTTATTTGGGTCATGGTTCTGCAGACTGTACATGAAGTATGGCATCAGCATCTGCTTCTGATGAGACTTCAGGCTGCTTCCACTTACAGCAGAAGGCAAAGGGAAGCTGGTTTGTGCCAAGATCACATGAGGAGAGAGGAAGCAAGCCACAGAGAAGAGGTGCCAGGCTACTTGTAACAACCAGCCCTCAAGGGAACTAATAGAGTGAGACCTCACTCATTGCTGTGAGAATGGCACCAAGCCATTCATGAGGGATCTGCCCCCATAACCCAAACACCTCCCATTAGGCCCTGTTTCCAACATTGAGGATCAAATTTCAACATGAAGTTTGGAGGGGTCAAATATTCAAACCATGGCAATCACTGTTTTCACAGCAACTCAAGAGAAAAAAATTTCACTTTGCTAGAAGAGGTTCTGGTGGAAAGTACTTCAAGTGAAAAGACTTTAAAGACCCAAGTTTTAAGTGAAACCTGTCTCCCAGTCAACTCTCAAGGTTCTTGATTCATTTCATTTTGAAAGAGTGGCTATTTTTGTCTTGTTTTCATCATGCATTTGGCTTCCTCTATACGTGGTCATATTTTTGGCTTCTTAGAAACAGATGATGAGAAGAATTTGAAGCTAACTCTAGAAATTACAGAAACTATGTCAACAGTGAGTATTAAAAAGTTAGAAGTTCTTCTGGCACTAAAAATTAAGAGCTATAGCAAAACAAAATAGTTTATTTCCAGAAACTCATAAATGTTCATGGTGTAACTCCCCTATTTTCCAAGATTTGTTTTTTCTAAGAATCCTCATGGGAAAGGAAAGGAAGATAAAAGATTTTAAACTATTTCTTTAAACCAGCACCGGCAAGGGCCAACACAAAGAAAATGACAGCAAAAGTTAAGAGATGTATATACGTGGAATATGTCTCATTCCTTTGAGGGTGGAAGGGACCTGGTTAGAAGGAGGAAGAAAAGGAAGAGGAGAGGGGAGACAGGCAAGTGGAGTAGGGGAAGGAGGAGAGGAGCCCAAAGATTTGAAGAAAAAAAAAAGGAGAAGGCCACCAAAGGAAAGTCCAGCCTATTGCCCCCTTCTCTCAGCCCTACCCCTACACAATACTGAGGCTAGGGCTCCTCCATGCTTGGGCTTTGTCAGTGGTGGGTGGTGGACCCACATTTCTGGGCCTTCACTGACACGTCTTCTTCCTCCCATAGAACTTCACCAGAATAATTTGTGACAAACACATTTTCGTGGTTGACCTTCCTGTGTTTCTCTTCTCTACTGATTCTTGCTTGTTATCTTGCACGTTCAGTGTGAGAGGTTGTCCCTATGCAATTATTCGGCTATTTGCTTAAGAAATTATTGCCACAATTTCTGGGATTCAAGGAACAGAGAAGCATAAGAAGGCAGGGAGATAGTTTAGTTTGGAGGGAAGACTTATGGATGTTTCACACAGTGTTTTGAACGGTTTTGCAAGCATCCAAAATAAATTATGTGATAGATTCATCTGTCTTTAGTTACAAAAAATAATTGGGGGGATATTGGGCAGCAGGGGTACTGTAGGTACTGCATAATGAATGTATGGAGATCTGCTTCAGTAGACATAGTTTGGAATGCAGTTTTGGTGGGGTAATGGTATATCACAGAACACAGAAAGTGTTTTGGTGGGATAATGGTACATCACAGAAAATGATGGCTGAAGGTGGTTCTTTGGCCCTGATGGGCAGGTTTTGCAGTTTTAAAAGGAAAACATCAATATGCTGGATAAAGATAAGTATTAAGGTTATCAGGAAAGTAAATTCTCCTAAAACACAATCTAATTTATTTTTAAAGCCAATTTTGGGCCAGGCATGGTGGCTCACGCCTGTAATCCCAGCACTTTGGGAGGCCAAGGGGGGAAGATCACTTGAGGTCCGGAGTTCGAGACCAGCCTGGCCAACATGGTGAAATCCCATCTGTACTCAAAATACAAAAATTAGCCAGGCATGGTGGTGTGTTCCTGTAATCCCAACTATTCAGGAGGATGAGGCAGGAGAATCATTTGAACCCAGAAGGTGGAGGTTGCAGTGAGCCGAGATCATGCCACTGCACTCCAGCCTGTGTGATAGAGTGAGACTCCATCTCAAAAAAAAAAAGTCAATTTTGTTTGCATACAGTTGAACTTCTTAAGTACAGCAATAATTTTTATAACAGATGCCTTTCTGAAGAGCTGAGTGAAAATGTCATTCATCTGCCAAACATGCATGTCTACTCTTTGCTAGTCATTTTCTTTACAAATCAAATTTAATATTAAATTTATCAGAGACCTCACTATTCAATGAATCTTTTAATATACAGTATTATAAAGCAAGAATTCCAACTATAATGTACATAGTTCTAATGTGGTATGTATAAATTTATATTTTTTAGTGCTTCATGGCCTGAAAGAATGGTGCTTTAAATAGAGCCTTAAAACTTGTAGTATAAAGTTTTTAAGATTTTAACTAATTTATAAACCATTATATATATATATTCAGTAGATTTAGAGTTTCTTGAAAATTTTTGGCAGAACCTCATAATTTATATCCAAGTAGTTAAATATTTGGCATTCAAACAAAGACAGACAATTTATTTTACTATTTTCCATGAAGAAGGAGTAGGATAATTTTAGGTTTACCAGTGTGCAGGGCAAATTCTTACTTAACCCATAGAGGAGCTAACTTTCTTTAAACATATTACCAACCAATACAACTGTAATACTAAGAATTAATACCATATTTCTCAATGTAGTATGACTACAAATTGTCAGTAGATTTTGGATGACTTTACTGTAGCCACACTTAATTATTATTTATATTTCTATTTGTACTTTAATAAAAGTGTATTTTAAACTTTAAAATTGCCATTTAAATTACTAAAGAAAATGAGTAGTTCCCATAATGAATCTATAATGTTAAGAATTTGCTTTAGCAATGAGACTATATTCACTAGCTTTGTATTAATATAAACATAAGAAATAACAACATATATGTATAAGACTCAAAGGTATATTTCTCTGTTTCTCTGAAAATTTTCTTTGTAGCTCCACAGCCAAGGTCATGTGGCTTTTGCTTGGAGTAGTAAAACACGTCCAATATGAAGCAATCTCTAGCTAGGTAATTTTCAAGTCTTTCTATTCAGCACAGAAAGTTGGAGGATGTAGGGAAGGCTACAGTTCTTGAGTGGAATCTAAAGGCTGGCAGGACTTAGTGAACTGCTGGACTGTTTACATGCTAAGCCATGATAAATGTTGAATGAATTTTCATTATGTCTAGACATACCCAGTATAAATGCTTTCTTGTTAAGCAAATAGCAGAGGTCAAATCTGGGATCATGGTGATTGAGGTTGTGTTCTCAGGCTGGGTTTCTACTCCTACTTGAACTCTGTGGAAATCTGAAAACATCTTGAACGTTTCAAAATAATAAGAGATCTGTCCAAATGGAACTTGGATCTAGACTTGGGAGTGTCTGTTGCCAGTTTCTATTCTTGAATGCATTGCGGTGTTTACGCTCTTCTTGGCTTTCCCATCTTATTAACTAGCTCTCCTCCCAAGGACAGTGAAGTAGAGCAGAACAAACTGCTGGCTAGGGCTGCTCCAGCTTTTCTGAAGGGCAAAGGGTAAGTTTCAGCCAGAGTGTACTGGAACCCTGCATTAACTAAACTAAAAATGGAGATTTCTTTTGTCAAAAATGCTTTGTGTGTGAAAGACCATCTTGGATTCAGTAAAAGCAGCTCTGCTCTAACCCAATTAACAGCACTAAGTAGTTATTTCCAGTAGACACATCTGTGTTGTTACTCACTTTACCAGATTTGTGTCTTTTTCTTTTTTGAAATGACTAAGCTGAAGATTTGATTTTCTGACAGATATTTAATCTTTGCTTGCAACCCATTTCAATGTAGTTACTGTACAGATGAATACCTTGGCCTTAGCGGTTGAAAA
Source organism: Piliocolobus tephrosceles (assembly GCF_002776525.5). NCBI lineage: Eukaryota > Metazoa > Chordata > Mammalia > Primates > Cercopithecidae > Piliocolobus > Piliocolobus tephrosceles. The sequence continues at coordinate 47,401,827 of NC_045451.1, read as the reverse complement.
ATGTAAATCTGTTTTCTAAAACTTTATTTGACCTAAATGGAAGTCTTTATTTTTAAAGTTAGTGAAATAGAATTGTGGGTTTCATTGCCTGGATTTCGCTTGTGTTTTTCATAGCACATCACTTACTACCCTTCCTTTACTTGCTTGGTTTTCTAAATGCCTTTTCTACCAAAAATTCACTCTTACCTTCTCTGCTTGTTTCTGTCCACCTCTCTTAACAACACCCTTTCTTTCCCCCTGCCCTGTTTCAGGATACAGTACAGCCTGAATGTGGCAGACAGGCTAGCTGATGAACATGTTCTCATCGGGTTGTATGTCAACATGCTCCGGAACAACCCCTCATGGTTAGTGCAGGTTTGGCTGCTTGACTGTCCTTAGAGAGGGATGCAGTCTGAGCTGGTGACAAGCAGTCTCAGCAAGGAGCAAGGTCACTGGATGCCAGTGGTGACACTGAAGCACTGTTAACTGATTCAATTAAGAAGTCTTTTGTGATGTTAGTTTGTATACTTCCCATGAAGAAACCATAAGATTCATATCCTTGTTTATATATTAGCTAAAGCGAAAACTTGCATAAAGGGATGCCTTGCTAAATATTAGCCTTCAGGTAGATTCAGGACTCCAGGCCCCACCAGTCAGTTCTGTGCTACATGTCATGGCCAAATTACCACAGGATGATGATACAAGAATTTGTCTTATCCAAGGACATGGATGTCTCTGCTGATTTGGAAAACAGTGCTTCATTTTACTCAAGATAAGAGTGAAAAAGAAAAAATGTGATGTCATTGAATCACAAAATGGAAATCATTTCTTTAACAATGATAACAGTGGGAACAATTGTCTTTCAGCAATTCTATTATACATGTTTCTGATGATCATCCTGCTAAAGCCTGCTTTTATATCTTGGAATACACAAAACTTAGTTTCAGAAATGCTAAATTCAGGAATTAAGATAGCTCTGTATGCTTGGATAAAGCCATTCAGAAAGCTTTTCTCCATTTTAATTGTGACATAGGAGACTCCTTCTGCTGGTTAAAGTTACTTGATGTTAATAATAAATGTGGATTTGCAACTTGAATTAAAGGAAAAGGACAAACCATGTATTTATCATGTGTATTTTTCACTCTAGTTCAGACGACTGTTTTTATAAACGTATTTAGCAAACCAGCTCCTTGAAAATATGTCAGTTTTTCTCAACCACTTCAATTTTCTCTGAACTAAGGGCCCATGGATTTTCCATAGTTATAATTATTAAGAGAGCCAATGGGTTCAATTTCCATTAAAATGTTTCAAACCTTTAGCATCGCAAGTCCTCTTTCCTCTACTATTAGAGGAAAAGTAATTGGCAAAATTAATGACAATTACATTAAAAGTAATGGCAAAAACTGCAATTACTTTTGCACCAACCTAGAATTTCACCAACGCATCCCTCAGATGCCAGGCCATTGCTCCGTGCTCCTTGCCCTCACCACTTGATGTTATTAGCCACTTTGTTTCTGGACCTCTTTCCTCCTCACTTGAATATTTTCAAAATTTTCTTCCTATTACTGCTTCTTAGACCTATTTTTGCAAGATAATTTTTAGTTCTCATGAACTGATGAACATTTATGTGCTTTAGTACATACATGTATCTTATGTTTTTAAAAATGTATAACCAGTATACTAGTTCAATTTTACCTTAGATCCTACTGTTTAAGGGGATAAAAATGCACTCTTCGGCTGACCTAAATCCATCCCTTTCTTCAAATTTTGTGAGCTTCTAGATTAAATAGTATCCACTTTTTCACAACTCAGCCTCTCAAAACTACAAAATTGCTTTATTCCCAAGGAGTTTGGTACTCCAGTGTTACATGGTAGCTGAAACAGTAGAACTAAGCACTGAATTTTTTTTGTTAATGGTATTGTTCATCTTTGAAGAAGAATACAGTCAGTATAGATTCAATTGTAAGGCAATGATGCAATCTCACCCTGTGTCCTCTTCCCATCATTCTAAGCACACTCTAGTTATTTCTACTGCTCTTTCTTGACCTTTTCTTAATTAAGGTTGTAACAAATAAATCTCCAAAGAGAAAAGCTCAGAGTTTGTCACTACCAGCCATTTTCCCTACTCAAGTGATTCATCATATTGACTTGATGGTTACTTAAGACCATAAATCTGTCTCAGCAGAGACACCTTGCATCTGCTTGATGAAAGCTAAATGTGATTTGTATTTTGAAAACAAAGCAGAATTTAAGACCAACCAATCAATGAAGGGGGCTTTGTTTTAATAGATGCACCCTCCATATTTCTCATAGTTTTTTTCTATCCTTAAAAAATTCCAACTTTTTCAAATTTCTTATGTTTTCTTCCCTTTTCTTTATGTTTTGTTAGAGCCTAACAATTCCTCACAGCTGTCATGATTCTATAAGTAATGTAATGACCTCTTACCTCCTTTAACGTCATTGTAGCTACAATGCTTTACCATCAAGTCACAGTGAGACATATAATAATAGTAATAATAATCGTGTTTGTAAAACACTAACCTCATGCCAAGCTCTATGTTCAGAGCTTTGTATACATAATTTCTCCTTAAAGTAGTCCTTAAATTTGTTCTTAAAGTAAGCCCATGGAGTAAATAAGATCGTCCCCCTTTTATAGATAAGTAAAGGTATCATTTTAGAGAGCTTACCTGACTCTCCCAAAGTCCCACAGCTATAAAAAGTGGGACAGAGATTTTAACCATTATCCATCCAAGTTCATAACCACTGCGTTTCATCACCTTTTTTAAAGTCTGCATCAACACATGCCTTTCAGGATCCTTTGTGGATACCTCCTTCACACTGCATCCTCCACGTATTTACTGAGACTGCATATCTTATTCTAGTGTTTTTATTTGATTTTAGCAAACACTTTGAGCACATACTAATAACAGGAATGGTGATTCTTAAAAGTTACCTTTTATGTATGCAGTTCCTTGAGTTGTGACTTCTCACGTTAATTGTAAGCTTCAAAAAGGGCAAGAGTTTTGTCTTCAGTTTCTTTTATCTCAACAGCTGGAGTATGAATACTAAATTTTGTATTTATGAAATGCTTCAAAAATTACAGAACCTTTTTCCACAAATTATTTACTTTACTTCTCATAGTCCTAGAAGGTTGGATATGATTATTTCCATCTCACTGTTTAAAAAATATGAGCTTTGAGACATTAAGTGACTTATCTAAAGTCACATGCTAGTAAGTGCTTGCAAACAGGTCCTATGACACTGGGTCCCATCTATTTTCCACCCCATTCCTTAGCCTCCTTGTCTGTGCACCCTTCATGAGATGCTCCGCAAACAGGAACCTTATAGCCGTTCTTTATGAAAAGCTTTGTTTTTGCCGTTATTCAGACATAATCCTGATTAACTCTATGCGGGGGTCTTCTACCCTATATTAACTACTTAACACAATGGGAAACTGACTTATTTGTAATAGTTGGCTACTAAAGAAACACTTATGTCATTGCTGGTTCTGATGTCAGATAAATAAAATAAATAACCTGCAGCTCAGGGGAGAATTTCTGCTTCCTTCCTAATTCAACGAAGTTTTAAAAGCCTTAATAATTTGTGTGCATCTTCTTCATTGCAGGAAAAGGAGTCTGAAAATGTGAAACAGTAGGCTTTTACTACCTGTCCCCAAAGCTTGTCAAGTGCCTGGGCTTGCTAGTTTATAGCCAGGGTCTGTAGTGGACCAACCAAATGATTTGAAACCAGCCCAGAACTTCTATTTCTAACCATTGTCACTTGATTAGACACCTAATGTCATATGACTAGGTTAAAATTGTTCTGCTTATATTTTTCTCAAGTACAAGAAAGTGTACATTTGTGTTGCCAATAGATTTCTTCGTAAGTGGATTAATAATCCATCTAGTTTAAAATTGTTCCACAGTATTTTATGCTTTGGGGAAAAAAGATGTCTAAGAATGCCTATTTCAGAATTTCATTTACAAGGTCTAAATTTTAATTAACTTGCATGCTTAAAACTCTTTAATAGATCCCTATTGAACCTAGTTTACAACCTAGACCACTCACCATGGTGTACAAATCTGCATGTAACTTAGTCCTTGCCTATTCCTTTCTCAGCCTCAGATCTCTTAGGGTTCTCCTATTCAATCACTACATTTATTCATGTCAGTTTTTGATCAATTCCTTCAACAAACCAAGTTCTTTCCTGCCTCAAGACCTCAATACTAGTTCTCCCCTCTGTCTGGAACATTCTTTCTCATTTCACCCCTACTATATGCACATGAACTTGCTTGTCTAGCTTCCAATCTTAGATTAAAGACACTTCCCCCAATAGGTCTCCTATATTAGTCTCTATTACAGCATACTATTTTTATTTTCTTCTTATCAGCTGCAATCATAGTTTGGTTGGTTGGCTGGTTAGCCGGTTGGCTGGTTGGTTGGTTGGTTGGTTGGCTGGCTGGTTAGTTTGTTGGTTGGTGGCTGGTTGGTTGACTCACTACTTACTGTATCTTCAATGGGGCAGGAACCCTCTCCAACTTGTTCACCACCTTATCTCTGACATCTAGCACAGTGCCAGGCACATAGTAGGTGCTCTGTAAACATCTGTTGATATTGTAGAATATCAGTAGTGCTATAGCTAAAAAATTCCATCTTACCCTAAACAAAATTGTTAGGAGTAGTCAGAAACTTTACTAGCAAAATTAGAATTTTTACTATTTAAAAAAAATCACTGTTATAGAGTAGCACTTAAATTGAACATTTAGTATAGGAGTATAAAATAGATGAAAAATTAAAGTATTAAGCTTTGTGTAGAGGGTAGACATGGGCAAAGTAAGCACCAGCAATTCACTGATATGGACAGAGCAACTAATAGGGTGTTCTAAACCTTTTTTTTTACACTTAAAGTGATAATTGGGCAAGAATTTTTTAATTTTAATGCCCCCTCTATTCTTCATCTTTGTATTAGTTTGCTAAGAATGCCAAAACAAAATGCCATACTTGATGGCTTGAACAGCAGAAATTTATTTTCTTACTGTTCTGGAGGCTGGAAGTCCAAGACTAAGGTGCCAGCAGGGTTGGTTTCTCCTGTCCTTGACTTGCAGAGGGACACCTTCCTGCTGTGCCCTTAACTAATCTTTTCTCTCTACCCCAGTGTCTCTTCCTCTCCTTAAAAGAACATCAGTCCTATGAGATTAGGGCCCCACACTATGAACTCATTTAACTGTAATGAAAGGCCCTATCTCCAAACATAGTCACACTCTAAGGTACTGAGGGTATTCATATGCTTTAGCATATAAATCTTGGGGGAGACACAGTTGAATCCATAACCCACTTCACTACTGAATCCACTGAATTGTATGCCTTTAATATTTTTAATGTGTAGGTCAAGATTTGACTGACTGTCTTTAATACATTTTGTTGATTTTGAAAAATGTGAGTTTACTGCAATCTTTTCAAAAAGAAATTATAATCTGTTGAAAGAAAAAAAGAAGAGTTATCTACACTTACTGACAGTGTCTCTTTTATACGAGTTTTCATTTCCTGTTAACACAACTAGAATCCTGGAAATATAAATCTCAAGACTGTCACATCAGGAACAGTTGGAATAGAAGGAAATGGGGGAGTCTGAGAGTTTTTAGAAGGTAGAATGTATGACCTTGACTGTAACTTAGGGGGTTATTGAAGTCAGGGTCTCGATACAGGAGTTTAAAGGTCTCCCTTAAGGAAGCCATTATTGTGGTAAACTCTTATTGCTATCCATGAAGATTGCCATTTCATGATTTCTTGTCTTTTTTTGTTGTTCCAAACCACTGAGGGCCACTACACTAAGCTTTGAGAGTTAGTTTCTTTCCCCATTCTTCAGTCCCATAAAACCACTTCTCGGTCCCCATTGTCACTTTGTTCCTTTCTACCCTGACTCTCTTGAGCTCGCTGACTCCTAAATGCCAAAAAAAAGTGCTCTATTCCCTTAGCATTTTGCTCTAAACCAACTGCCAAAGATAGGAAATAATCTAATAAAGCAATCTTCCATTTAAGTTAACTAATAATGCTTTCTCAGGCACTAATCCTTTTAATAGAAGAGTAGTATATGAAACTCAATGGCCTTCTAAATTAATTTCTAGTAATAAATTTCCCATCACTATCCAGAGTAGTAGAAAAAATATGAAAAGAAAATATAGAAACATTTATATATGCTTTTGCTTTTACATTTATATATGCTATATTCTTTGGATCACAGTATTTTCTGGTTGACTCCCCTAAACTGGAAAGCAGAAAAGGCCCAGAAAAAAATCAAAGGAATGTGAACAAACCCTGAGTTCCCAGAAATCTTTGCCAGATCACAAGCCCTAGCTTTCACAAGCCCTAGCTCAGCTGGGGCCACTTGAGTTTCCTAGAACGCCATGTTGAAATCACTGGCAACACACACTGGCCATGCATTTCAGGTAGAAAGTGGAGTGTTTTCAAAATAATGGATTTTCCCGCTCTGAAATGCAGTCAACACTGCAATCACTTTTTAACTCATCATAGTCTCGTAGCAAGATTACTGATTATAAAGTCCTGAAATGAATAGCTAGGGCTGGAGAAAGTGTTGGAATTGGTATTTATTTTAATGATTTAGGGATTATTGACCATTCATTTTCAACTATTTGTAATTGAAGTCTTGAAATAGAGAAATTTATCAGAGGAATGCTTCCTTCACCCTTGTGTAATTTGAACATGCTGAAATGGCACATGTGGACCCATAAATTGTTCATGTGCACAAAGGGGTAATATATTACACAGGCCCTCATTCACTCAGTGCTGGGGGAGGAAAGGCATGGAAGTATGAGTTATCGCTTGCTATACAGAATCCCATATCTTCACGTCTTACATTTCCAGGAAGCTTTTTAAAAACATAACCTTCGTATTACTTACACTAGCTAGTCATTCATTTTAAGAGATACTTTTATCAGAAGATTTTATCAAGGTTTTTAAAATTATTTATCAAAATACAAATGTTTCTGACAAAGTCACTTTCAAGGTGTCAAAGAGATCATGTTCCTGGGCCTGGAGCAATGGGCATTGTAATCTGCACACACTGTGTTGAATTAGATGTATAGTCTCTAATACATGAGCCAGAAATGACAAACATGTTAAAATCAAATTCGGTTGTCTCTTTGTGGGGTAGTTTGATGTCTAAAGAAAAGACAGTGTAACTTTCTCCTTTTCATTGAAGCTGTAATAAGGAATTCAGTTATTATTTTTAACCATTGCAGAATGCAGACATTGTTTTAAAAAGGCAGACATCTGCTTTAAAGCATCAGTGTTCCAGAGCTAACTCTGCCTTTGCTCTTAAAATTATTTTCTTACTCCAAATCTAAACTTGTGTACTGAATAAAATCTCAGTCCACTGGGATTGATACTATACATTATGTAAGCCCAATATCCGACAATTTTCTGTCTTAAGGGAATGTTTATATCTGTTAAATACTCATGAAAAATGCTCTCTTTTATATCGTTTATATTTCGGCTTCATTTCACGTATTTGTGTTTTCCATTTTGTTTTCAAGATCTTCTAGATCCTTGATACTCAGTGTTGAACCAGTACACTGGACCAATATTGTCAACATTTCTTGGAAGCCTATTAGAAATGCATTTTCTCAGGTCCCACCCTCCCAACCTCCCCTACCGTACCACCACAGAACCAGAAACTGCATTTTCACAAGATCCCTAGGTGATATGCTTACACTTTAAAATTTGAAAAGCACTGCTCTAGATAATTGTCAGATGGCAGATGATATTTTGAAAGAGATGAGGATTACTAATGGATATGAACATGTTACTTAAAAGACAAAATAATAACAACATTGTATTAACTAATATTTTTGAGCACCTCACATGTTCCAGGCATCACACTCTTTTGATGCTTTTTGCATATATTATCTCATTTGAGCAAAAGGAAAGAGAAGCCTCTTTTTCTGAGGAAGGAGAAATCAGTTGTTAGATAGGGAAATCCAGGGATGTTCTAGTTATTTATTATACCTCAGAGAAAAGGGCTAAGTCTAGAGTGGAAGTATGCACATGAAGACAGCTATAGCTTATATATGTAAGGAGTATAGGCTAGAGCAGAGATGATGAAGACAGGAATGTCTTATGAATGACCAGGAAAAAAAAAAAAAAAAAACCTGTTATATAGTGGATTTAGCCAACCAGAGAAGAGCTATTTGAAAGTGACATAGCCAAAATGCTGAAAGAACATAACTACTCACCCATCTTCTCACTTCAGAACAAAGGTTAAAACACTATGTTTCATGTTTACTCTATTTTTAAATGTACACATAAATGATATAATAGTATGTTACTTGATACGGATCTAAGTGATTACAATGAATAATTCTTACAACCTTAATATTGGCATAAGAGGGTGTCTTTACAATATGTATTTATGAGTTAATTTCTTTAAATACGAGCTGTAAGTATAAGAATGGATGCAGAAGAATATGTTTATGAATGAGAGGAACTAGTTTCTGATCTTGATTCTGAACTGAAACATACCACAATAACCGATAAGCCAAACTACAACCAACTAGTCTGTTAACAAGATTAGTGCTATTGGTATGTTTCGTAGAATTATTTTTAATGGCACCCAGAACTTAGTCTTGAATGGAGGATTTCAGAGAATGAAGTTTTCTGAAATACAGAAGAATTAATAATGCTTCTATTTGCATTAGTTTTTAGGAACTCAGATCATCCTTATTCTAGTATGAATAGTTTCTGTAAATTTATAGGAGGCACTAAAAAATTCCATTAATGTCATTGGGAGTCACTACTATAATTCTGTTTCTCTGGAAGTAAATATAAAAGGCAGGTTATAAATAGGTAGGAATAATATAGATGAGACTTGTATTAGTTACCTTATGCTGCATAACAAATTATCCCAAAAGTTAGTAGTTTAAAACAACAAACATTTATCATCTCAGAATTTCTGTAGGTTGAGAATCCAGGTTTGGCTTAGCTAGGTCCTTCTGGTTCAAGGGCTTCCATGAGGTTGCAATCAAGATGTCACTTCAGGCTGTGATCTCATCTGAAGGCTCTACCAATGGGGATTCATTCACGTGTTAATTGGCTTGCTTGGGTTTCTCATCACCTACATCTTTCCGTAAAGGCTGCTTTATGACCTGACAGCTATTTTCTCACCAGACAGACCAAGAGAGCTAAAGAGAAAGCAAGCAAGCCCAAGATGGAAGCCATGGTCTTTTTATAATCTCATGTTGGAAGTGACATTCCATTCCTTCTGCCATATGCTATTCATTAGAAGCAGATTAGTAAGTCCAGGCCATCCTACAGGGGAGGAAATTACATGAGAATGTAATACTAGCAGGTAGGGATCACTGGACATTGACCACAATGATTTTTTTTCTTTCTTCTTGCTTTCATATTTTCTAACATGTTAATTTTGGACATGTGTTACTTGTGTAATAAGGAAAAACATTAAAGGCAATAAAAGTAAGGAGAAATTCTTCTTACATCAGATGTATTGATCAGAATAGTCACCTCTCTATGAGGCTTTCTTAGTAAGATAATTGAATTGACTGAAGATAGGATTTATTAATGACTTTCCTGACTATATACTAGATCATGTTACAAATTCAAGTCGAGATTGTTAATCTAACAGGGTTTTGTGTCACGTGCAAATTTTTTGCACTGAAACATTGAAATAGTAAAAACTCCTGGTGGTAATAAGACTGCGGCAATCTTTCTCAGTTTCCCAACAGTCTCCTTCTTGCTCTGTTCTTAATAGCATGCTTGAGAGTTCAAACCGGCTTGATGAAGAACACAGGCTAATCGCCAGGTATGCAGCAAGGCTGGCAGCAGAGTCCTCTTCATCTGTAAGTAGTTGGAGTAAAAGGATTCATCTGTTGGCATCTGGGATCCTTGAATTTTATATGTCATGTTTATTGTTATTATAGCTGGTGCTGATTACCAGGACAGTTTGTGCTAATTTATTGTGCATATGTTTGTTGCTATGTTTGTGGTGTCTTGGTGGTGAATTTACAGTTTAAAAATGGAAGACTTGAGAAACAAAACCATCCACAGTAGTGTGACCCTGGAGTCAAACTGGAATCCTCGCATCCCCCTTCACTCAGTGTCAACTCCATATGAAGGCCCGAGGAAGGGGGCAAGGACTGGTTGTGACTCCTTTAATGTATTTAAAGCAGGTGTGGTTAGTGAAAGCACTAAATTTAAGGTAGAGTAGTTGCAAGTGACGCTTAAAATATACCAGTAGAAATAATAAAGCTTACTCCATTTGTGTCTGTCTCTGAGACAAAAGCAACTGTCAGCTCGACACATTGATTTGGAATTCATCTGTGCTGACTGAGGGTGAGTTGCAATTAGTGCGTCAAAAGGACAAAGAGTGGTGGGGAGCAAGTGAGGAAGCCGTTGCCTGCACCTCTCACGTCAGATGTTGCAGTTATCAGAGCCCTTCATGCTGAGCATTTAACCTAATGATCCCAGATGGCAGCTGCATAATGACCCATTGCATTAGCCCTGGCACGTGCTCTCTGTGACATCCACGACTGTAACACTGTTAGAAACTACCATGAGCAAGATAGAAGGGATCCAGGGCAGGCTAGAAGTGTGCTGTGTGCCCCCAAAATCAGATGTGGTGAAACAGAGATGTAATTGGAGTATATGAAATTTTAAGGGACATAAGTAAGAAGCAAACGTGTTAAAGAAAATCGAAATATAAAATCAGCTGAGAATATGGGAGAACTAGATTTTAGGACAAGCAACGCCTCTAGGAGTCACTTGAAAGTAAAAGCAAAACAAGGTTTCTGGAAAAACCTCTTTTCCAAGTTTTCTTGCCTTTATCCATGCATATACCTCTATAAACACAGGCTATGGTATACCAAGATATGGGATTAGCAATGTGTGTCCCAGCTCTCCATGACCTCATGCAAAGCACTGCTTCTTTGAGTTCAGTCTCCTCGTCTGTACATAGGCGTAAATATGCTCATTATATATGTCAGTGCTGCCATTATTAGCATCCACTGAGACAGTAAAATGTATGAAAGTACTGCATAAACCAGCAATTACAAAATGGCAGCCTGCAGACCAAATTTGTCCCCCAGAAATGTTTTGTTGAGCCCTACAGTGTTTTCAATTCTTTATTCAATGTCAGGACTTACAAATCAGATGGTTTTCATTGAAAGTCTGGATTTTCATCTTATCTTAAAAGACTGACCAGATCAGATGCATATTCCTTCTGACAGCAGGCAGCTGGAGTGGAGGCATTCCTCTGCTGCTTCAGACAGGGCAAGCGTGTGGCACTTTGCCACAACCCTTACCCTGGGCCACCTCTCTCCCTTGGGTTACCTTCCGTGCCCCTTTCAGCATTTGAGTTAGTGATCCCTGGCAGACTGCTAAATCTCCATGCACGTTATTATTTATATGTGCACTAACTTATCCAGTCTTGTTCCATTTCTTTCTAGAGAACATTAGTAACTTGTGTTCCTTGCCTACATACACTATATATAACCTTTGTGGATCCATCATAGGAAAGATACCATCCACACATTAATTTTAGTTCCTTTGCAAATCTTCATAACCACATATTAAGAATAGTATGATTAGCTGAATAAATCATGATTAGTAAAATGACACTTGGTTAGAAATGAGCTAGAAAGGTCATTTACTTGGGTCAATGTTTTTCTGTATAATTCCTGATCAATTAATATACATAGCAAAGCAATAACTGAAATTCACAACTGGCTCAGAGAAGTTTCTACCATTTATCAATACATAAAGTATATGCCAGAAAAGGAAGTCTTATGTAATGAAATCAGAAGAAAATCTTGAACCACAGGTCAGTGCTGCCATATGCCAGAATTAGCTATTGAAAGTCATTTAGAATCTAAAATGTAGGACCTCAAAATTTCTTGTTAGCTACACAAGTCATTCTTTGCTGAAAAGAGGTGTCAATTAAAATGCATAGACAGCTTTATAAAAGCAAAACCTCTACAAAAGTTCATCTTTCCTACAGTTAGGTTTATGGACATTAAAAAGCAGGACAAGATTCTCTGCATCTGGCTTAGGCAACAGTTGCCATTTTTAAAACCTTTGCATTCTTCGGTAGAAAGATTAGTTGTGATTTTTAAAAATTTGTTTTTAAAACAATAAAAATTGGTGTGGAGGGCCGGGTGTGGTGGCTCATGCCTGTAATCCCAGCACTTTGGGAGGCCAAGGTGGGCGGATCACGAGGTCAGGAGATTGAGACCATCCTGGCTAACACGGTGAAACCCCGTCTGTACTAAAAATACAAAAAATTAGCCGGGTGCGGTGGCGGGCGCCTGTAGTCCCAGCTACCTGGGAGGCTGAGGCAGGAGAATGGCGTGAACCCAGGAGGCGAAGCTTGCAGTGAGCTGAGCTTGCACCACTGCACTCCAGCCTGGGCGACAGAGTGAGACTCCACCTCAAAAAAAAAAAAAAAAAAAAAAATTGGTCTGGAGGAATTTCCAAAATGTACTGTAAGGCAAAGAAAGCAAGACACAGACAAGTGTACATAATCTGACCCCATTTTTGTAAAACAACACCAAATAAATCCTTGACTAAATATACATAAATACACACAGATATATATGGCATGTATACCAGTTGTTAAAACTGACTGCATTACTGAAAATGATGGCCTGGAGTGGTGTGAAGGTAGAAGAAGCAAATCAAAGAATATACATGAATATGTGAATTCATCAATCTAAAATTACATGTGTGAATAAAGAAATACATAAAAGTTTGCTGATTAGAAGAATCAGAAAAGTAAGTCTTACTAACGATGACTTTAAAACTATATTGTTATTGATTTATTTTTGTGAGATGGAATCTCGCTGTCACCCGGGCTGGAATGCAGTGGCATGACCTCAGCTCACTGCAACCTCCATCTCAGGCTCAAGCGATTCTCCTGCCTCAGCCCCTCAAGTAGCTAGGATTACAGGTGTGTGCCATCAGGCCCAACGAATTTTTGAATTTTCAGTAGAGATGGGGTTTCCCCATGTTGGCCAGACTGATCTCGAACTCCTGACCACAAGTGATCCGCCCGCCTCAGCCTCCTAAATTGCTGGTATTACAGGTGTGAGCCGCCACGCCTGGCCTAAAACTATATTTTTAACTGTATATTACAGTAGTTGAACAGTAACTCTAGAGAAAGCACCCTCTCAACAGTGCAACACCTTTTAAAGCCACCTATAATGAAAGAATAGGTACAATGAGGATAATGTGGCAAAAATAAAATCACTTCCCAAAAATTTTCAGTCAGAAAACTGAAAAATCATTTTTCTTACCTTTTGTGTATTTGCCTGCCAGAGAATTCTGTTCTGTCTTCCACCTCACAGATGTGCTCCGGATCCACAGAAAAGCTGGTCCATAGGAGAAGAATGGCAATTGAATTTTATGTATTTGCTTTCTTTGTTTTGATAGAAATAATTCCCTCCTCCTTGTCTGCATATCTCATGACTCCTGCCTTCCCAAATACATAGGTTCACATTCTCAATATGAAATCTTACCAACTACTTATTTTACAGCAGCCAAGTCAGCAGAGAAGTGCTCCTGACATCTCTTTCACCATCGATGCGAATAAGCAGCAAAGGCAGCTGATTGCTGAGCTAGAAAACAAGAACAGGTGAGGCTTTGTAAACGTGCGGGCTTGTTTGATCAACGTGCGCATTCATTAATAACCTATGGTCGTGCTTTAAAGTTTCAGGGCTTTACACCCCGTATGCATACTCAAGGGAAGACTTCTACAGTCAGTGATGCTCATTTCCAAAAAGCTGGTCTTTAGATCTTTAGAACTTCAGAAGCTTCATGAGAAAACTGCGTGTGCGTGTGTGTATATAGTTCTGAGATGTCAATGCAATTAATGTTGCCCCTCTAGACGGTCTCACTTCCCTTTTGCTGACATACTTAATTTTGTTCAAGAGCTTCTAGTGCAGGAGGAGCCTCCTGGGTACTTGGTAGAAGGTGTCTCTGCCACCCAGAAACAGGTAGGAGGCTCGCCGGAGAGACCCCCTGGAGGGACCCTGAGCTAAAGAGGCATCTGGAGAGACACCACCATCACCCCGTTACTCTAGCCAAACATGCAAAGATCTCCACCTGCAGCCCATCAGCAGGTTCTTCCTCTGTTCAACACAGATTGACTCATAGTCTGCCTCCACGGCATACACCCCAAAATTGTCCAGCTCATCTCCGCCACCACCCAGTTCAGCCTGTCCTTTTCAAAAACATCCATCTTATGTTATTCCAGGTTTAAACCCTCTAATGTGTTCCCATCACACTTCCGTTAAATCCCACTCCTCTTACCGTGACCTGCAAGGTCCTACCTGACCTGATTCCCTCCTGCCATTCCAGCCTCAGCTCACCTTGCCCAGCACACTCCCGCCTCCCGTGTCTTCCTCCTGTCTTACAGCCTTTGAACTGGTCATTCCCTCAGCCTAGAAAGCTCTTCCTCCGGGTCTCTGTGTGGATGGCTCCTTCTCACCACTGAGGTCTCAGCTCATTTATCACCTCCTAAAAGACCACCTGTCTCATCCTGCCTACTCGCCCCAGCCCAGAAATTAGCCTCAACTACATCCCCCTGTGTGTGGGGGGAGGGCGGCGGGGGGGTGTCACTTATCACCGTCTGAAATAACCGTGTGTGTTTCTTTGTTTATTATCTGTCTTCCCTGACTGAAACAGAAGTTCTTTGAGAACAGAGTCGTGGCTAAATGGTCCCTGGAGCCCAGAACCAGGCCTGGCAATTGTAGAAGCTCAGTAGGCATACATTGAGTGAGAAAATGATGAATAGCTGAGTTAAATCTCAAACTTGGTGCTGAGGAAACCCAACATGGAACAATTTGTACTAGGTTGGTGCAAACGTAATTGTGGTTTTTGCCATTATGTTTTATTACTTTTAATGGCAAAAAGCACAATTATGTTTGCACCAACCTAACACATTCTAGTAACATGTTTCTTGAAACGGCACTAAAACATTTCCACGCTTCATCCCATTCTTAAACACTGATGTGACATTTGAGGTCGAACTGGTGGAGTAAAGGAGGAAGTTGTGATAATTATTTCATGCCTGTAAAGTTTAACCTGAGAATTTGGGGATAAATGATCAAAGTATTCTTTAAAGTTCTCAAGAAAGAATAAAAAGGAAGTTGCAAACTCCGGTTGACACATTTTCATATTTTTTTCTAGTAAGGAAAGCTTTTGGCTTAGTTGTCTTGAGACCTGGTTGTCATCATTAGGAAACCGCAAATTAGGATAGAAATAGCTAACTTTCTATGTAGTCCATTCATTTGGAGTTTCTACCAGACATCATTCCATAATCCCTTCTCCATCCCTTAGTCCCTTTTCTCTAAGACATATTATGATTGCTAACGAGCATGGAGCCATCCAATGGGGAAGGGACCACAGCTGGTATTAATAATATATGTTCACAGCTTCCAGGTGGCAGCAGTAAGAAACATGGGTCTTTGTTTTGGGGTGTTGAAGCAAGAATAAGGACAACTTTAAAATACATTTAAAGTACATGTGTACAAATATAGCTTCGTTTCATCCTCAGAACAACTATTTAATGTAGGCAGATTGACTATTATCATGCCCATTCTACAGATAAAAATTGAAATGTGAGGTGTTATTTCTACTCTTTTTCCCCAACATGACCCACTTCACCATCATTGTGGTCTAGGTTGTGTAGGGCAAACTTCATGGGGAAGGTGAGTTTTTAGGACATTTCAGGACAGTGAAATTTTGCAGTGAAACTTCGGAGATAGAATTCCAGGTAGAAATACACACAGACTTTGAGAAAAGCAACAAGACACTTGCCAGGCTAGCACTGAGGAATCGAATAAAATGAAAACATCAGTATATGAAGCTTGTATACCAGACCAAAGGATTTTAATTCTATCCTCTCATGATGGACAGCAGTGGTCAGGCAAGTGACAGAATGTCCGCATGTTTATGGCAAAGTAATCAGCTCACTAAATATGCAGGTTGCATTTACAAGGGGTTGACCAGAAGCTGGTGGGAAGTGATGAGGAACTATGTTAGATAGATGGTTCCAGAAATAAAAATAAAGGAACCCACAAAGGAGATGATTAGACAAAAGGCAAAATAGTGCTGAAATGTTAATTTACAAGATTCTATTACTCATTTCTAAACTTCCCATTAGGGATTCCAGATTTTCCAACGACAACCTTCACACAACTCAGAATTTACTAGCAATCCTCTTTTCTTTCACTCTCTTGTTGTTTCCTTCCTCCTATTCATCTGTCCCAATACAAAGAGAAGGGATAGGCCAGGCGCGGTGGCTCAAGCCTGTAATCCCAGCACTTTGGGAGGCCGAGGCGGGCGGATCACAAGGTCAGGAGATCGAGACCATCCTGGCTAACACGGTGAAACCCCGTCTCTACTAAAAAAATACAAAATACTAGCCGGGCAAGGTGGCGGGTGCCTGTAGTCCCAGCTACTCGGGAGGCTGAGGCAGGAGAATGGTGTGAACCCGGGAGGCGGCGCTTGCAGTGAGCCGAGATCTGGCCATTGCACTCCAGCTTGGGCGACAGAGCAAGACTCCGTCTCAAAAAAAAAAAAGAGAAGGGATAAAACGTCAAGGTCAAAAGGGGCGTTGTGGAATATCAAAAGGAGGTTAACCCTGACCAGAGTTTTCACAAGCTGCAGCATCAGGCCTACATCCCTTCTTAGAAAGAAAAGACTAACAGAAATTCACAAGCTCACGAATATCTTATCTCGGTTGCGGTGTTAATTAACCTACAGAGCACTTTGTTTTCCCTTCCAATACTCTGCTTCCACTCAGGCATGGGGATAACACATTTGAGGGGAAAGCAGGACTTCTTCTGAGGAAATACCCCAGGGATATCTGCCTCCATGTGGGTCTATTTCTCATACCAGAATCAGCAGGAAGCACCATGAAGGCCCCAACCACCCTGGTCATGCCTTAATATCACTCTTGTTGCTTGTTTCCTGAACACTTTTGGATCATACTCTCTAAATCCATGTCTTTAAGAACTAGAGAGAGAAAAAAGAAACAGGAGTGAGAAGCAGAAAGAGAGATACGTTCTGTCCCTGAGTTCTTTTGTGGGTTCCAGAGCTCCCCCAACCCATCTCTGATGAGCAGCAAGTGCATCCTGAGCTCATCTCTCTGAGTCAGCAGCCTGGTGCGCTCTAGACATCCCAGAGCCAAAGCTCCTTCAGGTAATACTACTGCACCATGGAAACCCACCCAGAGAACCCATGTCTCTAAGGTGACAACCCAGTAATCAGGTCTGTGAGTTTAAGGGGAGGATGGAGTTCCTCACTTCATTTAATGACTCTGTCTACCCCAGGTAATCACAGACATTTCAGCAATGATCTTTAGAAGATAATGGTCCCTTATAGCACCTCTGGTGGAGTCAATCAGTTAGTATTAGGAGTACCAGGAATCTTCAAATTATATTGTATAAGTCACAGCCTGTGTTGGCTAGACCTGGCAAAGCATGTACTAGAAGACTGAGGCAGGCTGATATATGTGGGCTTTCGGGCTAGCCAGCCTGGATTCACATCACCTCTGCCGTCTACTTGTTATTGAACTTGGGGAAATCTTTTAACTGGTCTGTGCCTGGATTCTCTCATTCATTAAACAGAGATAATAATGGTACCTATATATAATAGAACTGTTACAGAATGAAATAAAATAATATTAAAGCAGACAGCAGAGTTCCCAGGTACAGACTAACTACTTGATGCATGTTATATAGCTCTTCTTATTTTTTCTTGCCAGAGCTGCTGCTCTCTTTTCCTTCCTTGGACTAAATGGCTCTGTCATGTTTCTGTCTTTAGAATCAACAAAGAGAATAGCAGGAGTCACAGAATATCAGGGTGTTAGCCCTGGAGGAAATCTTGCAAATCCCACTGCACTGATTTTCAGGCTGAGCTCTATGGTATCCTGAGGGCTCTGCAGGGGCACCTGGGAGGGCACAGCAGGTCCCAGCAACACAGGGACTTGTCATCATTTCTTTAACCCCAGCAGCACCCCTCCCCTTAAACTGTCTGACATATTGGGTATCCATGGCATATTTCTTTTAAAGAAAGGATTCCTCCATGGAATCCCAAAGAGGAGAAAAAAAAAAAAAAAAGATTGAAAACCACTGAATTACAGTTCCATCTTCTCACCACACCCACGAAAGGTATAATGACTCACTGGTCATTAGCCGCCTGATTCTGGGGGTTTTGTGAAGCAAGCAGTTGTAAATCAGCCTTCCAAAATGGAAAGCCACTTCCTTGTCCACCAAATTCACCTTCCATTCGCAGTACTTTGCTCTATCTTACTGGCTCCTATGCCTTTTGTTGAGTAGGAAACTGACACCCCCAGCTCCCAAGAATACATGACTTAGAACACTGCTTAATGGCTTCTGACTCGCTCAGGGATAATTTGCCTTGCCAGTCACATATCCTTTATGGCTAGCCTAATGCTCTCCCAAATGCAGGGAAGCCCAGGCTCTGACATCAATAGTTGACTGACATGTCTCACCTCCAACAGAGGTCACACCAATAGGACTCTGTGTCACAGACTCAATTACAGTGAATCTTTTTAAAAGCACTTTTCTTCTAAGGTGGACTTCCCTGAGATCCATTGTTAAGGCTGAGAGATTTAAGAAAAAAAAAAAAAGAGAAAGAATTTTGTCTAACTCAGGTCTTCTCAGATAAATTCAATATGAGAAGTCCCTTCTTGGTGAGAGAATGAGGTTACTTAGTTTTGTGAAATGAGCCCCATTTATCCTTATTTTCCCTTCAGGCTCCTCTTACTTCGTAGCTGCAGGTACTTCATGGTGGCAGAGTGTGATCGTAAATAACAGGAAGATGCACTTTTGTCTCTTAAGCAGCACACTCCAAAGTCAGACACATTACCACTGCATTACATTACTTGCTAGAGAGATGACTGGGTCCTGGTGATTTAACTCAACGACATGCTGCAGAAGCTTCAAGGTTTGGATGTACTGGAAATGAAGTCAATCTTCCTGTCACCCACAGCACCCACAGCACCTAGCTGTAGTCAAAGCCTCTTAAATACACTGGAATCTGTTGGTTAGGGAAGGTCGGTTCTGCTCCTAAACATAGGATGATCCCTTCTCCCTTTGTTCTGCTGGCCTTGATCTGCTCCGACGTTAGTGTCCTGAAAGCTAACTAACCTTGGTTTCTCACCTTCCTCCTCTCTCCCAAGAGAAATCTTACAGGAGATCCAGAGACTTCGGCTAGAGCATGAACAAGCTTCTCAGCCCACGCCAGAGAAGGCACAGCAAAACCCCACCCTGCTGGCAGAACTCCGGCTCCTCAGGTAAGAGAGCACCCACATCATCTCAGGGAATATATATGCGTGAGATCTTTGAGAAAGTCTAGCAGTGTCTAGCCAGAAAACAGTCCTCAGCTACCTTAGCTGCTGACGTTTGTTTTTTATTTTTGTTTTGTTTTTTGTGTTTTTTGTTTGTTTGTTTGTTTTTGTTTTTTCATAGCACACACCTAATTGCTGATATCTGGGGGATTTAGAGGGAAGCTGCTTATATTTTGTTCTTTCATTTGGTACAGGGAAAAGCAGTGTTTGTTTGTTTTGTTTTTGTTTTTTTTGAGACGGAGTTTCGCTGTTGTTGCCCAGGCTGGAGTGCAATGGCACAATCTTGGCTCACTGCAACCTCCGCCTTCCAGGTACAAGCAATTATCCTGTCTCAGCCTCCCAAGTAGCTAGGATTACAGGCATGCACCACCACACCCAGCTAATTTTTTTGTATTTAGTAGAGACGGGGTTTCACCATATTAGTGAGGCTAGTCTCGAACTCCTGACCTCAGGTGATCCATCCGCCTCAGCCTCCCCAAGTGCTAAGATTAAAGGCATGTGCCACCACACCCGGCCAGCAGTGTTCTTTAGATCAAAAACAACATATCTCACTAGGAACAATTTGAATTCAGCACTTTGTAGAAATAACCGGTTAAATAAACATCACAGGTTTTTAAATGTAAACATTTATTCCAACTCTAAAAGGAGTCTGATTTTTTCTCAGTCTTGGTCTCTAATATCTTTATATTCAGATCTATAGTGTTAGGCATCATACCTTCTTGTACTGTAAATGAACGTGAAAGCCTAGTCTTGTTTAGCCTGTCATCGTAAAATACTTGAGTTAGAAGGGACTGTAGAAGTCATCTTGTTACCTGTGAAGGGTCTTGACTACAAAATTGTCCAGGGTCTTGGCAATTTGAATAAAGAACTGGACAGAACACACAAACGAAGCAAAAAAAGAATGAAGCAACGAAAGCACAGATTTATTGAAACGGAAGTACACTCCACAGAGTAGGAGCTAGCTCCTGTAAGCGGTTCAAAAGCCCTGGTTACAGAGTTTTCTGGGGGTTAAATACCCTATAGAGGTTTCCCATTAGTTACTTGGGTACACCCTGTGTAAATGAGGACTTGGGCCAGGACCACTCTGATTGCTTGCAGGAGGCGACCAATCAGAGGCTGAAGTGAAGTTGCAAAGTTACATCCTATGCAAACATTTGATTGGTTGCAGGAGGGGACCAATCAGAGGTACTTGCCATTATTCATCTGCCTGGCCGTACAAAGGGAGTAGCCTCTGATCCTTTTGTTACTTGGGTGTGGAAAGGTGAGGTTTTCCTTTTCATTCAGTTCTAGGAAGTCGGTATAAATCGGCCTTAGTTTCGCTGCCTCCAGACCCTATTCTGCCTCAATCAGATTCTGCCGCTGCATTTCAGTGCACTTCTCAGAGTCAGAGGCTAGGGAGTAGCAGGCCTTGGGAAAGAAATGTGGTTTCTCCTACTACTCCCACGCTGCAAAATGAAAGTCTTGCTGTGGGCTCCGTTTCAGACTAGCTTCATACCATGCCTTGAATAAGGCTGGTATTCCAGTGTATTTATGTGGCAAACAACGCGAAACTAAATTCAAAGACATTCCCTCAGGTAAGTATCATACTGATCTTTCACAAGGCACCTGTAGTTGGAAAGTATTGACTACATTCTTTTTTTTTTTTTCTTGAGACGGAGTCTCGCTCTGTCACCCAGGTTGGAGTGCAGTGGCGCGATCTCGGCTCACTGCAACCTCCGCTCCTCCAGGTTTAAGCAATTATCTGCCTCAGCCTCCAGAGTAGCTGAGTAGCTGGGATTACAGGCGCGTGCCACCACGCCCACCTACTTTTTTGGTTTTTTGTTTGTTTGTTTGTTTGTTTGTTTGTTTTAGTAGAGACTGGGTTTCACCATCTTGGCCAGGCTGGTCTTGAACTCCTGACCTCGTGATCCACCTGCCTCGGCCTCCTAAAGTACTGGGATTACAGGCGTGAGCCACTGCGCCCGGCCCATTCTTTTCATCTTTCAGTTTGGGTGCCAAGTATGTTCCAGGTATATCTATAACTCTGAGTCACACTTTTTATAGTAAGTACAGATGCCTCTTCGCAGAAACCCTTGTCAGAATTAGTCCCGTTTTCTTCCGCCATACAAAAAGACGAAATGAAGCAAGTTCTTTATGACTATGGATCTTACCAAGTTCCTGTTGGTTGCATGGATGTTTCCAGGGGCTCTATCTTCGCTCTGCTCTTCAGACTCTGTAACACCTGAGCACAGCAGAGCTTTGTTTTTCGTTAATGCATACTTTCATTTTTGTCTTAAAACCACAGTGAACTTTCTAAACGATCATGTTTCCCTTTCCCTTTTCACTTTCGCCACAAGAAAACTGAAAGCTGAGTCACAGCCAGAACTGACAGTGAATAGGAATGACAGGCATTTCTATGCGCTCATCTGACACTTTGCTGCATACTAACTCTACATACACTGTCCCATATAATTGCTATAACAAACCTAGGAGATAGGCAGTGTTATGCTACTCCTTTAATAGATAAGGAAACTGAGATTCACAGAAGTCACATAGAAGTTGCAGATATCATACCTTTCACTTAGTGTATATATTTATGTATTTATATATGATATATAACAAGAGAAATTTTTTCTTAAAAATTTTGTATAATTGTGTGTAATTTGTGTATGTATTTTCTAAGAAAAAAATTATCTTGTATGACCATGATACCATCTTCAATTCAGGAAAGTTAATGTTGACATATTGTATTCAATATAAACCCATATTAAAAATTTGACAATTGTTCTAACACTGTTCTAAAAGAAAGTAGGTTGTAACGGCCGAGCGCGGTGGCTCACACCTGTAATCCCAGCGCTTCGGGAGGCCGAGGCGGGCGGATCACACCTACAGTTTTAGAAGGTTGCTTTAACCCTCTTCCCAAAGTGCTTCTGTGGCCAAAGGGCCAAAATTACAGAACATTATCAAGAAGAGAACTGGAAAGAAATCAGAAACATTATCTGCTCTTGTGCCAAGGACTACTGTGGATGTACCTGGAACACCATACACAGACAAGGTCAGGAAAAAAAAAAAGAGAGAGAGAAAGAACACCTCCTGGATTTGTCACTGAGGAATATTCTTGAATGGGGCAAGACTTGAAATTCGAATGCTTCAACCCAGGAAGACAAAGACTAAAATAAGATACCATTAAAGCCTATAAAATTACAATGTTTCTCATCCTCTGGATTCAGAAAAGAAGCAATTTTAAAGGAAATTTAAAGAAGGATTGCTTCAAGAGTAAGCAGTTCTTACTCTTGTAAGGATTGCTTATAAGTGGCAATAGTAGTTAAAAATATAAATTTAAATATTTATATTTTATAATTATAAAGTTAAAAATATAAATTTATTCAAAAAGAATTGAGAAATGTTTATAACTTTTAAATTCATAATTCATTATAAAAGAAGCCTGTAAGAAAGTAAATTAGAAATGACCCCCACTGCTTTGGGAGGCAGAGGCAGGAGGAGCTCTTGAAGCCAGGAGTTCAAGACAAGCCTGGGCAACATAGTGAGAAACTACCAAAAAAATAAAAAAATAAATTAGTCAGGCATGGTAGCACATGCCTGTAGTATCAGCTACTCACGAGGCCGATGGCAGAAGATTGCTTGAACCCAGGAGACTGAGGTTACAATCAGCTATGATTATGCCACTGCACTCCAGCATAGGCAACAGAGTGAGACCTTGTCTCTAAAAAAAAATAGAAAAAAATAGAAAAGTATCATTTATATCACTAACCTGTCCTCCCACAAAATATCTTTCCATTGAATGAGTCATTGACCTAGCTCACGGTGACATTTTTATATCATCAGTTTTTCATTGCAGAGTTCTTGTCCTAGTTTCATTTAATATGGTATCTATCATTGGGATTAGCCGTATCCATTTACACATTAATACATACATGTTTAAAGCTTCTGTGCAGTTTTAGTATATAAGTATGAATATTTCAAACTCAAACAGAAATCTTTGGGGCAATGGGAAAATTATATGTATTACTTATTCAGTAATAATCATTCAGTAATTGATTTGGAATTTATTTGAAAAGTATACATATATTTCAGAAGTGTGAACCATTAACATTCCTCATCATACTGTTTCATTTCTTTCCCCCTTTAAAGATATTTTTGGTACCTGGTAGTGTCAATATAAATGATAGGCTAGATTGTCCTTAGTTGTTTTCATTCTTGCTGACAGTTTAATAAAAGGTCTGTAAAACAAAACAAAAGTAAGTATGAACCTTATATATCATCTTCACTTGCTGAACAAGTATGTAGAAATGCCTTTATTTTGACTTCACTTTATGAAATCAAACTCAAACCCAAAAATTTTAATGGATTGTATCTATGTGCTATTAATGTCTCACCTCTGAGAGACACCTCAATGGGTGCTGAAGATTTCAAATGTACTTTTCTAAATCATATTTCCAAATACTAAGGTGATCAGTATTTTCTGTGAATTTGCAAAAGGGTTCTTAGATTTAGAGAATCTAGAGGATTTGCCTTTTTCAGTGACAATTTGGTTTTTGTTTGTTTCAAGGGACCCCATGGCACATTACAGGGCCCACTACATAGTAAGCATTCAGAAAATATTTCATTCAATGGTTGATTAATTCAGGGTAGAAAGGTCTAAAGGAAGCGAAATGTCTAAAAGGACTTTAATTCTGATGTAGTATGACTGCTAACAAGTAAAAGAAACACCTCCAGCTATAATTGTTCATTCATTTGATAACGGTTCCCTGCCTGGTAACTGTGTCAGAGACACAGAGATGCCCTTTCTCTGATAGTCCACAAGTCCCTCAAGAATGGAAATGTGGTTAGCTCAGAGAGTTGCATGCCGCTTCTGATGTCAGCTGCTTCTTTCTCAGACAGCGCAAAGATGAGCTGGAACAGAGAATGTCTGCTCTCCAGGAGAGCCGGAGAGAGCTAATGGTCCAGTTGGAGGGTCTCATGAAGCTGCTAAAGGTAAGACCTGCCAAATAAATTTTTCCTAAGCTTATTTTCCGTGTCATCTGTGAACATTTTTGCACATAATGTGCAATGGTTTTTCCAATTGCTCTATGTGATTTCCCTCAACATGTTGTTTCAAACTCAGATGTAAAACAATTTCTTAGACCAGTGTAGTAGTAGCTGTCAGTAGTAGAACACATTCTTACCCATTTCCTGAAACCAGACCGCTGAGGGCCTTCATGGGGCAACTTCTTCTTGGCTTATTTCCAGTTTCTTTATGTCTGCAAGTAATAGAACTGGATTTATTTCGAAATATTTTATATTTAGTAGCTTTCAGCAATTCTGATTAAATTAAGAGGAGTGACTGTTAATATCAGTAAAACATTTTATTCCACTAGTGTGCTTTATCAGTAAGTCACATGATTTCTAGTGATCTCAAATACAAACTCTATGAGAGAATATCTCCTTTCTCTTCTGCAAGTAAAGTGTTTAATAAGATGATTTATAGAAGTCTTCTGTAGAGTGCTGTAATCTATTTTTCTCATTGGGAAGTGGCATTCTTCTTTTAGTAAAGCCTTATTCCCTTCTTTAGTATACATTAAATTGCATTTCAAGTCAAAGGCAGGCAAATTATGGCCACATGTCTATAGTCAGCCCATGTGATCAGTGCCACGTGATCATCCTGCCTGACACAAACAAGCAAGAACCAGTATAGATTGGAACTGTGACATGCCAAAGGCAGGAAATGAAACTTCTGATAGGAGAATGATGAAAGGAAGACCCTGGGGCAGCTCATTTGCGAGACAGGGTCTCCCAACTTTCAGTCCATGGATGTCCCACAGCCCCAACACACCAACATTTGTTGTTTTTATTTTGTCTGTCCTTTCTTTCTCTCTCTCTTTTTTTTTTTTTTTTTTTGTTTGTTTGTCTACCTTTCTCTTTTCTTCCCCCATTTTCTTCATTTTTTTTTTTTTAATTTCTTTCTTGGTTTCTCCCTCTTTCCTTCTTTCTTTTATTTTTTAACAAATATTTTTTGAAAGCTACTTTGTCCCAGCCACTGTTCTTGTAACCTTTCTTTTGTTTTCCTTACTCTATTTTATTCCTTAGTCAACTTTTCCCTCCATCAGTATCCTCTTTAGCAATTGGTATTGGGAATACTTTATCTTTACTCAACAAAATTGACTTTTCAGTAAATTAGACATGTGCAGTATAGAATTCAATTTTTGTTGATCTATCTTGGGCAAAACAGGACTAGATAATTCATAACCTGCTGCTGCTTCTGGCCTGTTAATCTTATTTGATAACCCCCCAAAAAAACTCTCTCTGCATCCCTTTCCAAATATACCAAATGAAAAGGACTGAACCCATCTCTCCCCTCAGTGAATGACAGGAAACTTTGAAAACTGCCCCCTGTGTTCCTCCTGCTTCTGTCACCATAGCTATGACTCTTTCCCTATGAGTTAGAAGTCTATTCCCCACCAGCCATCTTGATATCAACCTAGCCTAACAGAGCACCGCCTTTTATCAAGATGTACACATATCAGGATAGAGAGATGGATTGTGTTGAAAAATAGTTGTACATGCAGAGAAAAGAGATGGGCCTGTAGTCTCAAGTAACCAAGTAGACCTGGAGTGATAGTCACTGAGGTGGCAGAGGCCTGGACCTGCCATCAAAGCTGTGTTGATGTTGCCTCATCTTGCATTCCTTCACACTGTATACATGCTCTTATTGGAACCCTGGGTAATCTAACTGTTATTGATTCAATCTTTCTGTAGGAAGAAGAACTGAAGCAGGGAGTAAGTTATGTCCCCTACTGCAGGTCTTAACTAACAGTGGAGGGGCCTGCCGACCTGCGGTTTTCTCATTGCTTTTGCTCTAATGTATGTTCATGCTTCAGTTTGGAAAGAGAAAAAAGTCATACTAATTTGCTTCTTTTTCAATGTAGTGCTTGAATTGAGATATATAAATTTAGCATTTTTATAACTATCACTACTATCAGCATCAAAAGAAGAACTATGACATCTTTTAGAAAAGGGACCGAATCGTCATTTATTGGAAACATTTTAGATCCCCAGAGGTATAAGTTTCAAACCAGTCTTATGCTTTTCAAATTGTTGATCAGACCCTTCTCTTAATAGAGAGACACTCAACACACTCACTAGAGATACACTGAGGTTCATGTCATCCCAAAACCTGCAGCACTCAGAAGCTAAGCTCTACACCCCCTCACGCTGTGAGTGTTCAGTTCGGTTTCATTTTACTGAAAAACCTGTGAAACCTCTTTTTATAAAAATCAGGCAATTAAATCCCTTTTCACCACACCATTATTGAGCCTTGTTCCCCATGGCTCACCAAAATGTGCTCAATCTCGTGAGGGAAAGACTGTACTCCGTAACTGACTGTTCACTACCCATCTTTTTGGCTCTTCCCCAAAACAGAATGCTTACTGTTGGTTGACAATAATCTCTTTTTAAAAGGAACTCCCAGCTTTTTCCTTAGCACCAAGAGCCTTTCTGCTCGGGGAGATGAGAGGGTCATTACATACTTTGTTTTTGTGTTTGTTTTTGTTTTCTGGAACTAGGGGCATTCGCATTTCCAGTTTTTCTAAACTGGAGCTGTCTGAACCTGTGGTCAGGCTCAAGAGCCAGCAGGGGGAGCAGCATACTCAAGGAAAAAAAATCAAATCAAAATAAATCAAAGCAAAATAAGAGCAGCTTTAATTTCAAGTGCATGTACTATGCTGTGTATGACAATATATCCCACTCACTAGCATTATTTAAAAGTTTCACATTATTTCCATGGATCAATTAGAACCACAGCCTGTCCAATTTCAACATATCTTTTATTT
Organism: Piliocolobus tephrosceles; assembly: GCF_002776525.5. Taxonomy (NCBI): domain Eukaryota; kingdom Metazoa; phylum Chordata; class Mammalia; order Primates; family Cercopithecidae; genus Piliocolobus; species Piliocolobus tephrosceles. Next base: position 47,374,635 of record NC_045451.1, on the reverse strand, counting down.
CTTCTGTATGCTCTTTTCTATTATTCATTATGTGTGTTTGTGTGTAACAAAGAATGTTTGGAAAATGCTGGACACATTTTTACCCTTCATTCCCATGGTCTGTAAAAAAGGAAAGTGTAAAATCAATCTGTAATGTCAGACAATAAAGATAATGTATTACATTATTTTGTATTTTGTGAAAAAAATTACTTTACTAAATTAAAGTCAAATTTTAACAGAAGACAGTCCCCGTGGGTGAAGGACACATAACACTTACAGCCTGTATAATTGCCCATGAATGTATACATGGGGTATTGCTATTGTATTTCCAATACACTTAGATCATGGTAAAGAAAAATGCCTTCTTCATGATACTTCTCTGCAAATGGCTTCTTTCCTTTCTGTCTCTTACTTAGCACGTGCATAGAAAAAGGAAATAAGGTTCAATTATAACCTCCCTCCTCCTAGCAGAGAGAGAGGGCAATCATCGTGTCATCATCAGCCTTGCTTTAGCCATTTCCCTTGGGGATACCTTCCTGGCCATTTCCCAGGCAGCACGATCTTGAAAGGCTCCTGTGGACCAGGAAGTTCGTAAACAGATGGATGCACAGAGCCAAACTGCGGCAGTGCCCCCAAGGTGGCACCACTGCCCCCTCACCTTCCAGCTCCTCTCCACCAAGCCCCTCAGCAGCTTCTGCATCTCGGGGGGCCAACGGTGGGTACTGCAGTGTAGGTACCTAAGGACCAGGGGCCCACATCACCCAGATGTCAGCAATATATCATCTGGGTGGTAACAGAGTTTGCCTGTTTCACTTATTTGTCTTTTTGCTTTTATACACAAGCCTCTTTTCAAAAAGGACCTGAGGCAGCTTACAACAAAAGATATAGACAGTGACTTCATAAAATTGAAATAGAAAAATCAAAAACTAAAGAAAAGAAAATGTGAATATGCTAATCTTAAGGGACAAGGATGTTACTCTGCACGTTCAGGCAATGAAGCAAACAAAAGAAAATATCGGTGGTTTTATCAGTACAGAAATACCACTTCTCAGGGGAACAAAATTTCTGTTGGCATAAAATATGAAAGAAAGTCTTCACTGGGAGCTTTATAGGAGTACTGGACAATAAAAAAGGAAAGAAAGCGGTCATAGATTTCATGTGGCTGTTTCACATACTGACCTCAGTCAAAATTAAAAGCAGAATCTTATCAATCCCAGCCCTAGAGAGGCGGTTCTGCAAAGAAATAAACAAATGCGGTCCAAATATAGACTTCTCATGGTAAAACATGATCTAAGGAGAGAATTTAGAGGTTTTAGACTGGCATCTGCTTCTAAATTCTGTTTTTATTTATGAGTGTTTCTCCCCTTTGGGGACATTATCTTTGTAAAACCAAACTTAGAACACCCCCACACAACAAATTGTACTTGATTTAATAACCTCTACTTGCTTTATCATAAGTCTGTGTGGTTCAATGTAGTGTTTTATTATACTGGCATATATAATTTCTACTTCATTCTTTCTTGTTAGAGGTAATGCATGAATTTATCCCTCTCGAGGATAGAACATGAATTAAAAAAAATAGTGCCTGTAATACAATGTGATGATTATGATATCACAAGCAATAAATTTTTTTTTACAAAACTTGAATTGAAGTTATCCTACCCTCTTTCTTCTTTGTGTATCTTTAAGATTTATTGAAGGAACCATAAAAAGAACACTCATAAAACGTTTAATAATGAAAGCAGCTGGGGTATAATTGCAGTACCAATATGTTCCAGAGTTTCTGGTACACTTCCAGTTCCAAATATTATGTACCAGTCTAAAACTGAGTAGCCTGACTTTGACTCCACAAAGTAAGGTCTCAATATTCGTTTTCTTAGCAAAGTTACCGGAATTAGACATGAATTACAGCGGTCCCAGAGTTTTGCTCACAGCTATAAGCTTAACTTACATGGTCATTAATTTCAAACTATTGATAATCCATGGCTAATAGGATTATTGTATAGATTTTAATAGATACTGGATGTGAAAGCACTTTGTAAAATCTTATATGTCAGCTATAAGTATGAATGTATGTATATAGGTATACATACACACAGGTATATACAAACTGTTCAATTTTCATCCATATTTTACACATACCCACATACACATACACACACCCACACACACATTCACTTCTCTTCCTTACAGTTCATTAACAGTGTCTCCATCAGGGAAAGAAATTTGAAAATCACTTTTAATTTGTTCAGATCTCATGTAATTGCTTTTAACAGTAGAAAAAAAGAGTCATTTTTATGTTAGACATAGTGACAGACAAGTTCAGTAAGTTTATATTTTCCTATTTCTGGTAACCTCAGATATGATCCTAGATATACTAATATCTACAGAGTGTGGCTTTCGCCACAATTTGAGTAGGTATGTTAAACAGCTAATACAGTGAAGGGCTGCCAGTAACAGATATTCTATATGAGTGCAGTGAAACATCTGATATTTTTTCTGAAAGTTTTATCTATAATAAACATTTTTGTTTGAGAGAGGTGATTAGTACAGGGTGCATATTTTAGTCAAGGATAAAACTAAGTTTATGTTAATTTGCAGAACTTTTTTTCAGACTTACAATAAGGATTCATTTTTTTAAACTACATTTTAAACTTTGGGATCAAACTGTTTCTTATTTGGGAAGATAATGTCTATAAATTGGTATTATGTTAAGTAATACAATTGTTCTAATTTGGTGGGGAAAAAAAGTCAAGCATCATTCCAAATTCCATCTCCTACCCTTATTCTCTTCTCTGTTTATAACTGGATGGTCCAATTAAGTCAGGAAATTGTAGTCATCAGGTTTCTACTTCTTCCAAACACTTTATGGAATACTAGCATGCCAGCAATAACCAGCTTGGGCCTCACTTTCCTGGCTTTTGCTTGCTCATCCTCTCTGGTGGGTATTCTATGCAGGCATGAACCAGTCAAAAGCGAGGGAGAGGGATAATTCACCTCATAAATGATCAACTGCAATATAAAGATGGTCATCTAGTGTTCAAAAACATACCCTCCCAGACTCACTCTTTTTAAAATTAAGTATTGATTATTATAATTAATTCTAAATAAGTAAATATTATTTCTCTGCTTAAAAGCCTTGGAAGATGACTCTCTGGTTCACAGTCAAGTCTACCCTGGATGTCCCCAGACCTGCCCGTCTCTCTTTTCTAGCCTCATTTCTCTCTACACCCAGCAGCCAGCCTGACACCAGAGCCACAGTGGCCTTCCCACCCTCTCCACAATACGTCTCAGATTTCCCATGCCTTGCTCCTGCTATTCCAAGGCCCAGGTTGCTCTGCTCTTTTCTTCTCCCCACACTTTCTCATTTCTGCCTGGAAATCTTCACTGTTAAAACCCAAGTCAAATGATGCCTCCTGCCTGAACAGTCAGAATTAATCACCTCCTGTGTACCCCCACAACACTCTATTCACAATGACCACTTTAAAAAGGCTGATCATAAAAATTATCATCAATGTGAGGATAGTCAGTGCATTTATATTGGAAGAATAAGGATGAAAACAGGGTTGAATGCTGCTAAACACTGCTTTGCTGCGCCCTCCCAGGATGCTAGGTGCAGCCAGGCATGACCAGACTGCACTCTCAGCCAAACTGAGAGGCAGACTCTTCAGGTCTAGCGGGGAGGGGCACATATAATTCTCTGCTCTTTCACCAGGGGGTCCTGATTCAACAATTAGACATTTGCTCCCTTTCATGAAGCATCCTTCATTTCTGATGGTGAATAGACACCAAAACACTTCCTGGAAAATATCAAAAAATGTATGAATCTTGTCAGACTTAAAAAATTGATACAACAGCAAGTTGAGTAGACTTGGAGGATGGTGCATAGAAATTAAGTTTTCATTTATTCTCCAGGAAGTGAGCTATTTTAAATTTGCCAAGTGTGAAATGTTTTCCTTCTTCCATAAATCAACTCTCTCCTTGGGAATTTTAGATCTATATATTGATCTGCATGGACCATTGTCCCTTAAGTCTTTGCTCCATTAATCATTGAGTAATTTCCAGGAAAGGATATTCACAGAGATTATTCACTCTAACTCTTCTACAGTTGTTAGCAGACAACTATGCCTCATGACCAGGCTGGAAGCCACCATTCCACCAAGGCCACTTCCTGTGAAAATGAAACTCAGTGACATCATCACTGATCTGCCCCAATGCCAAGAGGCCACTGGCTTTTCCTAGTATTCCTACAAGAACAGAACAGGAAGCAAGGCCAGAGATGGCATTCCTCACAGTGGGTAGACACTAGGAAGATGCTATGCATCAAACTGGACAGTGTCCTGACATGGAGAGATGGAGCCGTGATCACCCAGGGTGTCAGTGTCCTACCCCCAAAAGTCTGGGTAAAGGCTGGATGTGACATGGGAGTTGCCAGTTGTTGGAAAGATGCAGCTGATTATTCTCTTCAGAACAGGATCTTCCACCTAAATTCTTCACATAATCATACTGCACAAAATTGCACCAATTAGAGATTCCCTTGGGAAATGGTGGCTATTCATCATTCACACATTGGTGTAATTTAGATTCAGTCAACTGTTTTTCCCTTAACGCACAACAAGAGCCAATTATTTTCTTCTGAATGTGGAACCACTAATGGGAATTTTGAAAAAGAATGCCCACAGAAAGGAGTGGCAAAAGTTGCCTTTGAGACCAGGCACTGAGCAGAGAGAGGTGGGGGGGGCATGCCTCAGACCCACAGGAATTAGCAGAGGAGCCCAGTGCACTAAGAGATGGGGAGAGGCTCACAGAAAAGGAGGTGGAAGAGCCAGACATATGAGTCTACTTACAAATGCTGCCTAGAGGGAGGAGCCCCCCAGCTCCCTGGAGAACCTGGTATAAGAGGTATAATCAAGGCTGGTATGCACTACAGCCCCGGAACAGACATTAAAGTAGTGAAATAAGGTCCATAGCCCCATATCTCAAATCACTAGATCCAGATATGTTCCAGAATTCAGAATTTATCTAGTTTTGAAAAGCAATATGATGCAGATATCATTATCACATCCATTAAAACCAAATTCATTATGGAATGACCAGGGTTTGTCAGAGCTTTTTTGGCTTTCAAAATTGCAAATAAGAGATTGTAGGCCTGTACTTCTGTACCAATTGATAAACAGTCCAAAGCCCCTCCCACCACCCTGAGCACCCCCACACCTTTTCTGTGATCCAGCAACTAAAAGATACTGCCTGGCCCAGTAGCAGGAACCCCTAGGACACTGCTCCAGCACCACAAGGTGGTCGTGCTGGGTCTGTGCCCTGTGCCTGTTCCCTCTTCAGGCTGCTGAACCTTTCTACACTAGTGAAGCATAGATGGAAGCATATGATGGCTGGCCACAGTGCCCACAGTCCTTAGAATCAGCATGACGAAGCCTGGGCTTGGAGTCTAAAGACTAGGGATAATCTCTGCCATTCTCTTGCTCAGAAACTTTGGGTAATCCAGTTATCTCCTCTGAGCCTCAGTTTGCTAATATATAAAGTGGGAATAATAATATCTCATATGGTTTGTTAAGAGGATTACATGAAGTATGAGGGGCTAAAGTGCTTTACAGACTGCAAATTGCTATTCAAATATAGGATAGTACCACTCCCACCACTGTACTAGGAAAATGAAACAAAACAGTGTATGTAAAAGTGCTTAATACACTGTGAATTACTTACAAAAGTGGAGTTGTATTATTATTGTGAACTTCCCACCATGGAAGACAATCTGGGTTCCCAGGGATGAGAATGTAACCCACATTGATAGCCAAGAGAATCCTACTTCTTAATAACCACTCCATCCAACTTCCCTTCTCTAGTCCCCACTCCCGACTGTGATTATTGGTCCCTTGATAAAGAGGACAGAGACAACAGGCTCAGGAGCCCTGCTAAGGGCCCTGCCTCGAAAAGGATGTACAAGAGGAATTGCCAGAGTAGGAAGAGCTCAGGGCACTTCATCAGCATCTGTCTCCATTGAGGGACTTTTTGCCAGCCGTGGCCATCAAGGCTCCCGCAGCCCAGGGCACTCAGAGCCCCTGGGCTCAGCCCCAGCCCCGCTGCTCTGGCTCTGTCTGTCTCCTGATGAAGCAATTATTTTCACCTCTCTGAGTACTGGGCTCCACAACTTCACATTCAGAGTGAGAATGCATGGAGAGAAATCAGTGAGAGTGTATGTGAAAACCCTTTGAACATCATAAAGCTTAAGGCAAATGTGAAATTATTTATTATTGGCATGGGAAGGTCAAGGATGTAGTGGTAGCTCAGAAGCAGAAGGTTTCAAGGTAATGGGCCTGAGCTGCCAGAGTTTGCTGGGGAAAACCAGACCCCTCCTTGAGCAGGCCGAGGGAAGCAGGCTGCAAAAGCATCACAACTGGGCAAAGTTCTCTTCCTTGGGCCTGGACAGACCATTACAAGGTACTGTTAAGAGTGAAAGAATGGGACCCTCAGCCCACTGGGTACCCCATGAGATATTTTCTGTGCTCTGTTCTGTTTTGCTCCATTTTTAATTCTGGTTTTTTCTCAGTTTATGGCTTTAACAATTATGTGTGATGCTGAGCCCCGGAGCTAACAGCATGGCATTTTTTCAGGATTGATGTGGTGTGTTTTAACCACAAGCCACTGAACCCAAAGCAAATATCTAAATGGAATATTCCAGAGCATTGCTCTGGTCTGGGAGTTTGAATGGGTTAATGATGACTCTGGGCCTTGCTGGAGAAGAATTCTCACTCTAGCAACCATAGCAAACAGACTGGGATGGAATTGATGTGAACACCTAATCTGTTGTGTACGCACTCAAGGGTCTCTTCGCATTTTCTTACGCATGTGATTGACTTCTTTTGTCAACTAATTATTAAAACAGGGAGAATATTTACAAGGCACCTCATTTAGAGACAAATCCTTAAGATTCGAGGTGTGACAGTCTCAGAATAGTTTCATGCCAAAAACTGTAGTGCAAAGATAAGTTCCTTTAGTTGTTTTCTACTTTTTTCTTTACTTGTCTTTAAATCCTACCATTCTTATTGTCCTGATAGAATACTGCTTTTTCGCAGAAGAAGAGAAGGACATTTCCTGCAGGAAATAATACCAAAAAATTAGAAAACAAGGTTTCTTCTTCTTCTTCCCCATTGGAATCCCTGAGTCACTAATTTGACAAAATCAACTTTTACTGTAAAATAGAGATAAAACAATTTACACTTCATTTGATTCTTAATTTGAGACTTAATATGCACAATATTGTATGACATGATTTAAACTCTTATCCTCTAAAGATGATGCTAGTATAGTCAGATTGAAAATTTAGAAAGCATCCATTGCAAATAGTCCTCTAGTTTGTATTTTAAACTTTCTCCTTAATGTCTTCTTATTCCTGGGAGACCTACCTTCAAGGAGAAAGTATCCACACCTTGTAATTATCTGCATTTAACAGTACCTTCATTTTATGGGCACACGTCTCATATACTGTAGAGCAATGCTGTACTAATATTTTTGGATTTCAATATTTAACCCAAACTTCAGATTACATAGAAAATCCTAAATTATCTGCACCTGCAAATTAGCTTTAGGATTACCAACTCAATTACCTAGGATTTCCTCCTGCTTTGAAATTTCATTATCACTGTTTTCAACCATCAACTGAGGCATTGGGGATGATATATGATATTTTCTTGGGAAAGCAAATTAATGACTCGCATTGTCTCTCCAGACTCAGGGGGCTGGCTCTCCCCGCTCCTCCCCCAGCCACACCATCAGCAGGCCAATTCCCATGCCCGTCCGGTCAGCGTCAGCCTGCTCCACCCCGACGCACACGCCGCAGGACTCCCTCACAGGGGTAGGGGGAGATGTACAGGAGGCATTTGCACAAAGTAAGTGGCTTTATTTTTTGTTGTGGTCTGCTTTTATGTGACAAATAGGTCACCAAGGTCTGTTGAGTGGTCAAGAGTTGTCAGAACAACATGTGACTTCATATTGAAGAGTCTTTCATGGCTGGTGTCAGAGCCGGGCCTGCCAGCCATTTTGGGAACTCCCGACACCGATTTGTTCTCACTTCACCATTTTACCTTCCTTTGGCTTTTGTTACCCTGTCTTATTTTTTAGTAAGTCTTTGTTCATCAAAAGACAGGAAATCTTTTCACCAGGACCCCCAGAAAACTTCATAAATGCAATCCATTTTTTTTAATTCTTACAGATTTTATCTCATATTGTCTTTTCTTTATATTAAAGTCAAGAATGAGATAAGTAATCACAGCTCTTTAGCAATGAGGTAAGCAAGAAGGACATTTAGTCATTTGACAGATTCTCTGTTCAGATTCCCCAAAGAGTTGAACCATTGCCTCTGTAAGGTAGGGCTACAGGGTTGGGCCTCTGCAGTTAGAGTAGTACAAAGAGGGATGGGGATGCCAGCCAGCACTTTCCCATGACAGGGAGAGTGACTTTATTAATTTAGAAATATTTTTAGGCTGGGCGCGGTGGCTCAAGCCTGTAATCCCAGCACTTTGGGAGGCCGAGATGGGTGGATCACGAGGTCAGGAGATCGAGACCATCCTGGCTAACACCGTGAAACCCCGTCTCTACTAAAAAATACAAAAAACTAGCTGGGCGAGGTCGCGGGCGCCTGTAGTCCCAGCTACTCGGGAGGCTGAGGCAGGAGAATGGCGTGAACCCGGGAGGCGGAGCTTGCAGTGAGCTGAGATCGGGCCACTGCACTCCAGCCTGGGCGATAGAGCAAGACTCCGTCTCAAAAAAAAAAGAAAGAAAGAAAGAAATATTTTTAACACCTTTTAAAACCTCTTCTTACTGTCACTTTTTAAATTTATAGAGAATAAGAAAAAAAATCATTCTGTAGACCTTCACCCGGCAGCTTTCATTCCCAGAAGTAACCACTACTAACAGTTTGATCCTTCCCAAAGTTTTGCTTATGTGTAAATAGATATGTTTAAGGATGTGATTATAGGCACATACTCTTTACTGTTTTTTTTTTTTTTTTTCACACAAATAGGATCATGCATTGCATTTTGGGGTCTGCAATTTGCATTTTCTTTAAATTAGCAATATATCATGAACATTCTTCAAAGTCTTCACATAGAGATCTAAGGAAAAGAGAGACATGTTTGACTATGGGTTTTAAAGCAAAGGAGATCATAAACAAAGTTAAAAGACAGAAAACAGTCTTGAGGAAACCATTTCCAGCATATGTGTCAATCAAGTTTCATAATTTCAGTTATACAAAAATCATGTAGCGATCAGAAAGAAAAGACACCACCAAAACAAAAACAGGTGAAAGATACGGACAGACAGAAGAACAAAGAGAAACTGCCAATAAATATATGAAAAGATGTTCAAGCTCTGATATAATTGTAGAAATATAAATTTTAATAAGTATCGCTTTTTGCCTAGAAGATTAAAAAAGTGTTTTGAAACATCATAATATCCAGGGATAGCAAGAGTGCAAGGAAACAGGCACTTTCATCCATGTGGAGGGGTGAGAAAATCTTAACACACTTCAGTGAGAGAGAATGATGAACTCTCTACTCTCTTATGAGGGAAAAGGAAGGATCTATATTAGAACTTTTTCTTCTAGGCACTGAACATAACTCAAGAGTTTTTAAAAATGTAATTCACAAAATAACGTTTTTATTTTAATTTTTAGAAAGGAAAATATCCCTTCTCTAAATCATATTTTAAAGAAATTTACTATATTTTAAATCAATTTGTGATTTCCATTATAATAAATGTTTTACTTAACTACTGTGATTTTTTAAATTTAAACATATTTATTATTTTATTTAGTTAGTATTACTTTCTGAAAAATGACAGAATGAAATGTGGCCTGTAGGCAGCCTTTAACTTTTAAAGAGTTCATGCCACCTAAGTTCATTTGTAAGTTAGGTATTTGGAATCTTGAACCATTTTTTTCTCAAAGATGTTATGGTAATTATCTCTCTTTACTTTCCCTACTCCCAGGCTGGATCACAAGCATCCATTTAAGCCTTACTGTGCCTGAAACAAAATAATAATCATTCTCTGCCATTAAGAAACATAGTCTAAGTTCCAATGCGTAGTATCAGAAATGCATCTGCCCATATCTTGGCAGAAGAACAAGAATCCTCACCCCTTTCTCACACTCTGGGGGCATTCAGTGCATGTGGGTTTCTCATTCCCAAGTGGTACTTATACTGGCAGGAAGAGCTCCAGGAGCCCTCATAGGAGACAGCGCATATCCTAGTAGAGGCCAGAATCAAAAGTGCTCAGCCACCAGGTAAGGGCAAGAACAGTAACAGCAGCTAGGAAGGCACAGCTCTCCTGGCAAACCTGACTTTTCATCTGTGTGAATTATTCTTTCTTTCTGTTGTTTTTTTTTTTTTTTTTTTTTTTTGAGACGGAGTCTTGCTCTGTTGCCCAGGCTGGAATGCAGTGGCGCAATCTCGGCTTACTGCAAGTACCGCCTCCCGGGGTTCACACCATTCTCCTACCTCAGCCTCCCGAGTAGCTGGGACTACAGGCGCCTGCCACCACGCCCAGCTAATTTTTTTGTATTTTTAGTAGAGTCGGAGTTTCACCGTGTTAGCCAGGATGGTCTCGATCTCCTGACCTCATGATCCGCCCACCTCGGCCTCCCAAAGTGCTGGGATTACAGGCATGAGCCACCACGCCCAGCCAGGATTACTCTTAAGAAAAGTGACCACACACACTGCTTTACCTGGGACCATCCCAGTTTTGCCAGGTCAGCCAGTCTGATTCATACTGCTCTCTTTCACTTTCAAAATTGTCCCCATTTGGACAAATAATATATGAAACTCCATCATTAGCCATGTCTTCTTACCGCAGGACCCACTGCCCTAAGCGGTGTTTTGTTGCTGTTGTTGTTTTTTCCGGAAATGAACCAAAGCACTTCTGAAAAGGAGAAGTCTTAGAAGTTTTCTTGCTTTAGGTTATTAATGGGAAAGATAAACAAACAACATAAAAATTTAGGATAAAAGGAAGGCTTTGGTTTTTTAAATTATTTCTTCTTCCCTGAAGGTTCGAGAAGAAATTTAAGGAATGACTTGCTAGTGGCTGCGGATTCCATCACTAACACTATGTCCTCTCTTGTGAAAGAGCTGAATTCTGGTGAGCTCCTGATTCCCTTTCATTTGTCTGCTCATCATGGAGGGGTCTGTAAGTGCTAGGGGACTCTCCTAGAGATCTGCTCATTGTCTAATATCAAAAGATTGTTTAAAGCTCTACGTGGTATTCTGTTGGTCCATTCAGATTTGAGTTTTTTTGTTTCTTTTTAATTTTTGTTTTGTTTTTTGAGATAGCATCTCTCTGTGTTGCCAGGCTGAAGTGCAGTGGCACCATCATAGCTCACTGGCATGTCAAACACTTGGGCTCAAGCAGTCCTCCCACCTGAGCCTCCCTAGTAGCTGGGACTACAAGCACACACCAGCATACCTGGCTAATGTTGTTTGTTTGTTTTCATAGAGACAGTGTCTTTGCTATGTTTCCCAGGCTGGTCTCAAACTCCTGGCCTCAAGTGATCCTCCTGCCTTTTCCTCCCAAAGTGTGTGAGCCACTATGCCTGGCCTATTCAGATTTTTAAAGTAATGTTTACATTTTGCTTATTAAAAGACTATTAATACATACTCAATGTAGAAAGTTTGAAAAAGGCAGAAAAGAACAACGAAAAATATTCAAACTGACCTATAATTTTGGAATCCAAAGACAGGCACTGTTCACATCTATGGTGACCTAAAGCAACATGATGCTAAAGTTATTTTATAGGGTCAAATGTTTTATTTATTTATTTTTTGAGATGGGGTCTTGCTGGTCTTGAATTCCTGGGCCCAAATGATCATCCTGCTTCAGCCTCCCAAAGTGCTGGGACTTCCAGCCCTTATCTATTTAGGTTTTATTAATTTAGAATGCCTGATCATTTGAATTTGAATTTCAAATTGAAATTTACCTTTGCAATATCTCTGAAGATAGATCTGCCCAGAAATAAATAGCATAAAATTTAAGGAGACTTTTTATCCTCCTAATACTACAAAGAGTGTTCAAAACTTTAGCAGTATGAATATGCAAATAAATATCCTACCAGTTACTAATACATCTCCATCTATTCCTTAAGGCCGACCTAGCAAGAGATTTATCTGGCAAGACTATGGTCTTATGGTTGAGATTACGACAGCGATGAGAAATAAAACTTCAGTATTAAAAAAATCCTGGACTTAACTTTCTTAAAGCCTCTCAATTGAAAATTGTTGCTGCTAATTTAAGTTGAGATTACCAAACAGAATTAAATGATAGTAGTTAATACATCATGATTAATGGCAGGTAGCCACGGCCCTAGCAAATGATAAGTACAAAGTTATCCTTGGTGTAGAAGTCTTAAGTACTGTTAGTTTATACTCATAATTCTTTAAAGTATTAAGTGATAGGGTTCACTTCATATTTTAAGTTCATATTTTCGGCATTTTAGGTGAATACTTTATGGTTAGGTTCAGGTTTTAACTCATATTTCTTAAATTAGTGTAATATTAAGCAAAAGTAACAATTTTAGTTAAGACTCTTACAGAAGGGAAAAACCACAAGTTTTAAAAAGTTAAGTCAGTTACTAAGATGGCAAAAATTCCTCATAACATTTCTGAGATTTAAAAAATGCTGTATACCAACTGATTTTATAGTCATTCATGTCAATATCAATTCTTATTTTGAAAAAATAAAAATGTACTTGATTAAAATATGATAACTGGTTAACATTTTACACAGCACAGGTTGATTTGTTAAGCCTGCTCCTTTATTTGCAGGTCATAAAAAATCTAACAAGTCATTCTTTATTTCTTCAATTGTATCTGCTAGAGGTTGGGAGTGAAACAGAGAGTAATGTGGATTCTGAATTTGCACGGACTCAGTTTGAGGATCTTGTTCCCTCACCAACCTCTGAGAAGGCTTTTCTAGCGCAAATCCATGCCCGAAAACCTGGGTATATTCACAGTGGAGCTACCACAAGTACCATGCGTGGCGACATGTGAGTATCTTTCGCTTGGAGGCATTTTCTCAGTAACAAAACAATCCGTAGGAGGCAATAAGAAAGTAAAAGCATAATTGTTTAGGGGTTTTTTTAACCTTCAAAAGGGGTGACATAGTTTTCTTTTCTGCCAGAGATACAGAATGGTGCTACATTTAAATTCGGCATTGTAATATCTCCCCTCTTACAATTTCCAGAGAGTTATCAATAACCTAAACCAACCAGTGCCTATCAAGAGCCTGCCTTGCCCAAGGCACAGTGCTAGTTCTATACAAAATAGTATTAACAAACTGCTGCCACCCTTTTAGGACTCAGACTACTTCAGGAGGTAAATCATCCTATCTTCTGAACTTACTGTATTTGCACGTAGAGGATACCATGACATTGGAGAGGTCTCTGTTCAGAATTGGTGTAAACAACATCATATAAGTATTTGGAATTCAAATAAGTACATGTATAAAATCTCATTATAAAGAAATCCAGTTTGGTTGACTTGTTGAATATGTATAAATCTGACCCTCTAAAGACTTATTTGCGAAAGTTTCCACCCAGTTCTGGAGCTTGTCAGAAACCAGCAGTATCAGTGACGTCCCCACTAGACTTTCTGTGACCCTGGATCAGCTCAAAGTAGTCAGCAGAGAAAACCAAAGCTGAGAAACAAAGGCAAAGCTGGGATAGAGCTGCAGAGCCCAACTTGGGAGGGAAAGGAGGAAAACCAAAGAAGGGAAGAAAGTGGCCCATTAGGAGACCATGGTTCATGGAGTTACGGGAAACGTGGGCAAACGCTGACCCAAAAGCTGGGGGGAGGGAGTGTCTGAACGCTAAAAATACTACAGAAGGGTGGTGTTGCTTAATACGAAAAGTACTTCAGACTAGTGTATAAAAATAAACTGGCCATATTAAAGACTCAGAGAAGAAACTAACCAGAGGCCTTTCTGGTGTTTGGCTCCCAATCCAAGCAGTGAATAAACAATCAGTAATCATGGAGAATTATCAAGAGGTGTGGTCTGAGAGTCAGCTGTGAAGCAGCAGAGAGAATAGGATCAAAACAAAACCATTATAATGGGACTTAACATGGCAGTACGCTGCTGCTTAATAGAGTTTGCTTTCTTGTGCTTTCTTCTGTATTCTAGAATTGTTGGATTTGTTATTCAAAATAGTGAATTAGTTGTCATCTGTTTTGTCTGGTAAATGCATATCTATTTGACTTTTTATTATTAAGCATTTATATGGCACTTAGCTAGAATTTCCTTGTCCCAATTCTAAAGTCCAAGACTGTTGAGGCCACCCTAATCTGCTAGCCCTGGTATGCTGAGTAGCAGTACCAGCTACCAACATGTGACTCAGGAGTTAGGGAAGGAAAGTTAACAGAGGCCTAGGCAGACCCATTTAGGCTGGCCCCAAACCTCCAAAAATAACCAGAACATGTTGTACGGCTATAAATAAACATGAACGACAATGTTCAAGTTCCAGCCTAGAAACTCCTTCTTGACCACTTATTTCATTTTAGGAAATAATTTCTCTATTGTCTAAACATGCCCTGAGAATCTTTTAGTCCTCTATTTAGGTAGCAAACTTACGTCCAGCCCCATGAAGAGCTTTGCATAGTCTAGGATGAATAGATGGAGACAGAGTCCCACATTAGGGAATGAAGTCATTGTTAACTATTTATTTCAGAGTGGAATTGGATAATTAAAATGCTTTTATTTCAGATTTAGAGCTAAGATCAAGAGTTATGGGTTAGTAGCCCTCCTGGCTTCGACTAGCTGATATTCTAAGACTTAATTCTATAAAAATAAGGCATGAATGTGGTGTGCATTCATATGTGTATGTGCATGTGTGGGTAACACAAAAGAGATTAAATTAAAACCAAATGTCCTTAAGCATTACTTCACTAGAGGGCTCACTCTCCATACAGAAAGCGATCTTGGGTTCTATTCTGAAGAAGAATAAAAAGAGCCCTCAGATTGGGAAAACTTTGTATCCCCTCAAAAGATGTTTGCCATTTTGAAAATTATAGAACATTTAAAGGGCCAACCCATTTCAGTAAACCCTAGGAAAAGAGAGATGACCTATGACCACAACTGCCATAAAAAAATTGTGTATGAAAATACCTTGATCATATATTGCTTCCAACCTCCAAAATGTTTCCAAGTTTTTCTTTAGGTATTACTAAAGAAGACATGAAAGTGACTTGGAGAACTAAGGAGAAATAAAGGTGCCAATAAACTACAGCTCACACACGAATCCCACTTGTAATTCTCTTTTAAGATTCACTCTAAAATGTCATCTGTGGTTTCTTCTCAGGGTTACGGAGGATGCAGATCCCTATGTGCGGCCTGAGGATGAAAACTATGAAAATGAGTCTGTCCGGCAGCTGGAGAATGAGCTCAAGATGGAGGAATACCTGAAACAGAAGCTGCAGGATGAAGCCTATCAGGTACTGGGATCCAGGCCCACCCACCCCACCTCTTCTGCCTCAATCCCTTGGTAGCTGGGTCTTTGACATGACTTGCAGAATCAGGGCCTTCTCCTTCCTTCCACCCTCCCTTTCCAAAATACACTGATTTTACTCCTTAATCCATGTCTTCTAGACAGTACAAATATTAAATGCTGCTTTTTTTTTATTTTTTTATTTTTATTTTTTGAGACAGAGTTTCACTCTGTCACCCAGGCTGGAGTGCAGTGGTGTGATCTTGGCTCACTGCAACCTCTGACTCCCTGGTTTAAGCAATTCTTCTGCCTCAGCCTCCCCAGTTGCTGGGACTACAGGTGCGCATCACTATGCCCAGCTAATTTCTGTATATTTTAGTAGAGACGAGGTTTCACCATATTGGCCAGGCTGGTCTCGAACTCCTGACCTTGTAATCCACCCACCTCAGCCTCCCAAAGTGCTGGGATTACAAGTGTGAGCCACTGCACCCACTTCTTATAACTGTCACTCACCATGTATTCTTTTAAATTCCACCATAGAAAGTGATAAGTGGCCTTCTTATATTGGAAAAAAACCATGGTAACTAACAGTACAAACTCTTTCAGGCCCATTAAGAAAGATGCTTTTTCTCATAATTATTTTTAAATGGATGCAAAGAGCAGGGCACAAGAAAATTGAATAAGCATAAACCCACCACCTCCCTTGAATTATTTGCCCTCAGCCTTCCTCATTGCCCACCTCATGCCAAGTGTAAGTAGGAGAATGGCAAACCTCATGGAGAAATGTTGGGGGAACTGCAGGCCTGTGTTCAGCAAGGTGTGGACGGACAGATTTTCAGATGTACTGGAGTATGTTAGCCACCTGAAAATTCACTGAACATGACATATACAATGGGGAATAAATGTAACCCGCGACTCATCCTAAAGGCCATGCATTTCCCCGTGGAGATCGTTCTATTGCCTTGTTTGTCTTCCTGATGTGTTCCTTTTCCCTTTAATTCACAGGCGTTTGCTTGGGGTTCTGGTATTTCAGGGATGTTTGCCTGGTTGAGATCAGCTTTTTCCTGGGCCTCATTGGTTATTTTATCCTGTCAGACTTTCTGTCAAATGGCCAGACAAGTTTTCTGCACATCCTTTTGTTTTTTTGTTTTGTTTTTGTTTTTGTTTTTTCTTTTTGAGACAGGGTCTCATTCTGTTGCCCAGGCTGGAGTGAATTGCATAATCATAGCTTACTGCAGCCTCGAACTCCTGAGCACAAGCGGTCCTCCCACCTCAGCCTCCTGTAGCTGGGACTACAGGTGCACACCACCACACCTGGCTAATGTTTTTATTTGTTGTGGAGACAGGGTCCACCATGTTGTCCAAGCTGGTATTGAACTTCTGATCTCAAGCAATCCTCCCACCCCGGCCTCCCAAAGTGTTGGGATTACACGCATAAGCCACCATACCCAGCCTTTCAGGATATTATTAGGGCAGCAGTGCCCTCTCTTACTTTGTTATTGAAAAAAAAAAAGAGAGAGAGAGAGAAGCAAAAAGAATAAATTATCTCCTATTTCTCATATGTCTATAGATAAAGCCTTGAAATATTTTTCCAAGAAAATTGTAGCAAGAGAGAAACAGAAGCCCACCAATTCCATCCCAGCAATATAAAAACAAAGTTTTGCCTCTTTGGAATGTTCCATTTGCCTTTTCAGTTTAACAACCACATTGCAGAAGCAACTAAAATGTTGGTCTAGCCATACCAAAGAAAGAGGGGAAAAGAAAAACATGAGTGACTATATATGTAGAGCCATGCTCCCACGCTTCAGAAGCAAAGTTGCCTGATTGCAAACCTGTGGAGAGTGCAGTTTTCCTGGCACCTTCCATGGCTCCTCCACAGAAGGAAACCAGCCTGGAATGAAACTGCCAGGGCATCTCTGGGAACTCTGAGGGTTGGCATTCCTACACATATCTCATTAGGCTCTGCTGTGTAGAAAGAAAGAAAGAAAAATGTGACTAAATAACCAGTGTTCTGGTTCATGCTATTAGAAGCGTCTATTAGGCCTCCCTCTTTGAGTTCATGTCACTTTCTGTATTTCAGTGGCAGCAGTAACTGAAATTCTAGGGTTTTTCTTTTTTTCTTTAAGGGAGGCAGGCTTACACTATTCCATATAAAATATTAGATTTTTATTCATTTGAATGAATTAAAAATGTAACCTTCTATGTGTAAAATGAAGGGAATTTTTACTAATGACTTAAGATTCAACTGGAGGTTTTACCATCGCTCGTAATATTAAGCTCCCTCTCCCTCTCCTTTCTTTTCCATGCCTCATGACTTCTAAGAAAAGGACAGGGAAGAGGCTGGGAGAATATAACAGGCCTGTGTATCTCCACTCAAAACATATGCCCTGGAGGATGTCAAAGTGGTTTTCCTTGAATGCTCTGTGAGCATATGGTTGTTGGATGGATTGGAATGCTACTCTCATTCAATAGACTCTCTCTGTGTGTCTTTGTGCATGGCTTCCTGCCAAATAATTCACCAGCTTGACTGCATCACAGACTTGACGTGTCACCTTTCTCGTTTGTGTCCTTTGTCACCCACAGGTCAGCTTGCAAGGTTGAATGCAATATCCTTTTATCACACTCCTCTCAAGTAAGTACCGTCTTATTTAGGAGAAAATATGGCCACTGTACACTCAATTCTGATAACTTGTAATGTAAATTCACAATCACTTCTCTTAGTCATTTCTTTCTATGTGATAAAATATCCTCCTTCCCTGCTAATATCAAAGAATCATCTCAGTCTATGGAGTGTTTTATTATAAACTAGTGGAGATTTGCCAGACATCCTTGGGAGTTGACTTCTTACTCTATTAGCTAGGAAAATTGGCACAAAACTTCTAAACCTAGAGATGTTCCAGTAATCCTCTGTGGCTATGAAACTTACCAATAACTTTGTCACATCACCAATCCATGACAATATCAGAGTTTGTAGCCACTCTAGCACTTGAAAAGGAAAAGTCAGTACCTCTAGAAATGGGCCAGCTTACTAGTCATACTATACCTAGGGCTCAAGAGATCAAATGTGTGTGTCTCAATGAGTGAAAGAAAAACCATGCATTATTAAAAAGAACAAAAGAGCCCAAACAGAGGAAAAATTCTGCAACCGTATGTTTTTGGAATACCTGATTCAAATCCGTTGTGGAATTCAGCAGTATATAAATTAAAATATGATTTTCATGGCACGTGAAACCACTCCAAAGCCCTACCTAAATATGTGAAGAATCCTCAGTAGTTTTTTAACGCAGAGAGATTAGCACTTGACTGTAGTGGTCTGAACCTTAGGCGCCAGACTCTAAAAGACCCATTTCAAATATGGATTTCACCAAATCCTAGCAGCAAAACTTTGGGCAAATTATTAAACCTGTATTAGCCTCAGTTTCCTCTATACAACATATTGCATAATAGCCTCACAGAAGAGGCTGGTATTATGTATCACCACAAAGAGGCCCGTATTAAAAACCATATCCTACTCACTGGGATATAGTTTTAAAGAGCTTGGCATAGTGCAAGGCACATTATCATTTATTATGAGCATTCACATGTATGCCTGCCCCTATGTTCAATGCTTTATAGCACGTCAACACCTGGCAGCTGCCATAGTGTTTACCTAAGTGTACGGGAAACACTGGGACCCAGAACTGGCTTTCTGTCTCTTCTACTTTTATAAACAAGGCTAGGACACAGCTACATGTGATGACTTGGCACGCTGTGGGCCATACTGTTCCATAAGTCTAGATTTTTTCTCTGGCTCCAGTTAATAGCCAATTAGATACCCCATGATAGTTCAAAGCGAATATACCTCTCAAAGGATTCTGACTGCACTGGCCCAAACATTTGAGCTTTCCCAACCATGGAATCCCATAAGTCTATAGTGCAGTGGACAGTAATGCTATCAATGCTGGTTGCTATTAATAATTTGAAAAAGGAACAAATATCTGTTAAATGACATACTAATTAAGAAAGAATACATGCTAGTGCAAATGCTACTGACATCCTGTCTCAGTCCTCAGGTTAAAATTAAGCAAGTGAAAATCACGGAGTCATTGCTATGATCATATTATATACTTTATGAGTGGTGAGGAAGGAGCTCATTGACCACTCTCTATTCTGCCTCTCTTGGATTTGAGAGTGCCACGCCACATGCTCTCCTGACTCATTACAACTAGAACGAAAAAATTCCCAGGAGCTGTTTCTGAAAATATTCACTCCAGTTATAACAAACTTAGTCCCAAGGGGCAGGCCTTTTCCTTTAATAGCATTTTCTTTCTCTTAGCTTCAGCAATTTGATCATTGTTGTTCTGCACATTATTTAAACATCAGTAGCTAGTTCTTAGAAAAATATTTTTGAAAGTCTAATAAAATGTGCTTGCCTTAAACTCAGATAAAAAGTAGCATTTGGTACCTAAAAGCCAAAAATGTCAGTACACTAGAAGTTCCTAGGCCATTTTTTAAATCTTTTGTTACAAATTTAGCAGTGAAAAATTAGACAGTTGTAGTCTTTGCCATTTACTGCATCCTGTAGTCTACCTAGCCGGAATTCCACAGAACTCTGAACAAGAACCAGCCTGTCATTCAATCAGCCACATAGGCAAATTCATTTAAAACCTGATAGAATGTTATAAAAACTAGTGGCTTTTCATTTTTGCAGCTGGCTCTATCCTGTTGTACTCTTTCTTAATGTAACCAAGAAGTACAGGTACATTTTAGACCAGTTTATTTTATTAAAATATTTCTGTTTAGACTTCCTGACTATACTGCAAGACCAGAAATTATCCCAAAGTATATGTGTCTCTTATCCAAGGGTCTGAAGCCAGTTCATCAGCCTGACATTAGCCATCCGCGAAGGCAGAGAGAGCCTTGCATGGGGAAGGGGCAGAAGGTGGATGCCAGAGACATAGAAGGTGCAACATCTGCTCAAAAAGAGCTTTAGACCTATTTGAAAATAAGTACGCACTTATCAACATACAATACTAAAAAGAGTGAATAGTTTAAAACCTGGCTTATTGGTTTTCAACTAGCCACTTCTGAAGAAACAGTGTACATAATGGCACTCAGCTTAGGGTCCTCCAAGACTCAATTTTGGCCCACTTAGGTATTGAATTTGTCCCTGTTACATCCTGTGGCCACATGGTGCACCACTCTCCTTGGCCACTCACATCCTAATGGAAAATAGAGGATTGGACCGTCCACAGTAGATTTTTTAAAAACCAACGTGGCATCCTAATGATGGGTCACTGGTTTTATCTCTTTGTCCAAAGGACAGCACAAATATTTCTGTTTGTGTTGCTTTTCCCCTCCAGACACCTCCGGTGCCCACTAAGAAAGAGATCCACATAGAGGACTTCCTGTCCTCTCTTCCAGAAGATGCGATAGCACACAGTGTCCTAGGACATTAATTCCTGATTGTCATAGGAAAGGAGTGTGTGTGTGCGTGTGTGTGTGTGTGCGCGCATGTGTGCTTTCATCTGTATTGGGGAAAGGGGGGATCCTAAGCTTCATAACCCTAATTTAGAAACAATTTGCATCTTTAAAAAAAATTACACATTCCTTATTCCCAGGCAAGCTATAGTCAGACAGATGATGAAAGTAACATGAAAACTGGTGATGATGGAGAGCCCTGTGGCCACACAGAGGAGGAAGACAGCAGCCTGGCAGCAGCCTCACCGAAGAGAGGAGCCACCACACCCAGCAGCTCCCGACAAACCCCCCACCCCTAAAGATGTGTTCTGATGACTATAGTGCAGCTAACTTTTTGTTCTAAGATTTTTAGCGCATAGGTGTGTGTTTCGGGAAGGAAAAAAAAAAAAAGACTTTTGTTCAAAGTTAACTTATCAGCTACATCCTCTGTAACATGGTTCATCTCTGGTTAAAAAGCAAACAAACACAGGCTGAAAACCCATGCTGCTGTTGTACACGATGGCAGTATTAACAAGCATTTTAAACCTTTGCACATGATATTGAACCTGTTCAGTTTACAATGACAATATTAATACTGTTCATAGCTAGACGTTTGATTTCTGAATTGTTTGGATTTTAGCAAAACAATTTATTATACACTGTACATTTTTTTCACAGCAATTGGAAAAAAACAACCACTTGCAATCATTCCCTAACCCTGAAGAATTGGGTTCCTGAGTGTACAAACTCAGAGCCTGGAAGCCAAGAAGGGTCCTTGGCCTGCACGGTCTGTAGTTGACTCCAAGTCTCTGTGAGCAGTGACTTGAACCAAACACACCAGGAATCATCTATTCTTTGGGGCCTCTTTCCAACTTGGGGTTGTTTTCTTTCAAGATACTCTAACAAATCAGCCATAGAATTTAGTGTAAATATTTTTTTCCAAATAGATACCATATTCAAAAAAGGCAACATTCAAATTATATAGAATCTAGTTTTTAAAAATCAGCACAGATCTTCTTAAAAACTGTGAACTATGTTTTGAAATACTCGTTACTAAAGCTGTTTATAAACCACAGGTGCCATAAGATCCCCAAACGGACTAAAGTTATCTCTGCTCTTCCATGGTCTTGTTCCTCTCGTTTTGGCTTTAGGAAGCATGTCTTTAACAGCACTGCTCGTTCACAAGTTCCCCTATCAAGTTGTTTGGAGGCCTTCAGCTTTAAATGTACAGGCTTAAAGTGCGCTTGCAAACGTTCGCTCTCCTTTTACTTCTGAATGTTGATTGCCTTAGCTGGCCACCTGGTGTTCTGCATGTAGCCTTCTGTGGTCATATGAAAGGAGACAGGCTCTTCTAAGTTGAGTTGGGATTTTGCACTCAGTGAAAAGCTGAAGTGCAACAGAACTATCAAAGACAAGAGGATAAAAGAGTGGGATAGTCTTTTCTAAGGACCCTCTTTAGAGGGCCCTAAAGACCTCCTTTGGGAATTCTGGGGAAAATGAAAAAGTAATCTTCTAATTGCTTCAAGATTTCATTTGTTTTAAAAAGCCTGCGACATATTCAACACATTAGGCTTAAATTAGCAGTTTCTCTAGAATTCCTGTCTCTTCTTTAAAAGAAAGGAGAGAACATTTTAGAATAATTCTCAAAGTATGTCCCCCGGACCAGCAGCATCTGCAAGACTTAGGAAGATCTCCGAAATACTAATTCTAAAGTCCCTCCTCAGGCCTACTGAATCAGAAGCTCTGGAGGTGGGTCCAGAAATCTGTTTTAATCAACCCTCTAGGTGATTCTGATGCTCGCTAAAGGTTGAGAACTACTGCTTTAGAATGAAGTTCGTATAATAAAGTCTCTGAAAAGGCCTTATTCAGAATAAGCAAGAAAGTTTCTGTGATTCACTTTTGCTCCTGGGACTGGCAAAAACCTTCCCCAAACCCACACAAAACGTTCGTAGTTGGTGGATGCCCAGCCAAGTCCTGACATCTTCATGCCCCCTCTGCAGAGGGCGGCTGTACGATGTTCACATGTCTGCGTTTGGTCAGACATCATCTCCTTGGCTGCCCTTTGAAACCAAATCACTTGCCTTGGGGATCAAGCGCTCGATTGGCATTAGTGAGAGGCCCATCCTGTCCCTTGACGTACTTAATCATACATCTCTCCAGAGAACCCGCCTGAAAAATGTCCCTGAGCACAGGCTGACACCAAAGTGGCACAACTGCACAGTTCTCAGATTTCTTTGCACAGACTGATTTTTATTGCGGGTTTTGTTGGGGTGTCTTAATGTTCATCTCTTTTCCACTGCCCATCCTCTGTGAACCCATACCTCTCTAGATGGAGCAGGTGGCCACTGGTGCCTCATACTCAGTACTGAAAACCACTACATCCCAGCTACCTATAATGCTGTCAGCTCGAAATCATACCAGGTAGTTCTTGAACTCAGAACTTAAATCCTGCACGTGGCACTCCACCACTGACTGGACCGAGCTGGCATATGTTGTTTCTTTGTGTTTCTACATCAAAATGTTCGTCTAAGATTTGAACTGTTCTGCTGATAACCTTCCCCGTTGTCATAGCTATTTCATTGCCAACCAACTCCATCACATGGTTGTTGATACCATCATATAAAGCCATTGCAAGGACTCTGGAAACTGCCGCCAATGACCAATTTCTGACTAACCAGCCACCTTTTCTTTCTCTTAGCTCCACGTCAGCACTGAGACCAGACTCAAGCACCCCTGTCCTGTAACCGAGACAAAATGGCGTGTGTTATTTTGGGGTTTTGTGTTTTTTGGTGGGTTTCTTTCCTTGGCTCTCCAGATTTACTTTTGGGGCCTGTTCTAAGTGCAAACCCAGCAGGTTTCACTTGTCGTGTCCATCAGATACAACTACATCTTGTGGGGGTTGTTTCTTTCTTGTTCCACAATGAATTGCACATCCATCTCCATCAGAGCTGGTAGCCTATTAATAAGCACTGGTCTAACACAGCCAACCCTCCCCCACAGCGCCATGTTAATGGAGGAGGGGAGGAAGGTGAAATCTACTGCATGGGATTCAGGAAACAGTTGTGGTTGGTCAGGACGGAAGTCGGGGTAAGTTTGGTTGGTCAGAGGGAGTTGTGCTGGAGATTGTGAAAAATGGATTCTCGAATGATCTACTATAAGGCAGGGAAGGTTCATTTGTAAGTAGTAATGTGAACTGAATTGCATTAAGAGTGTGTGGCCTTTGTTGTAATATACTATGTATTTTCTTATATGCATGAGCCAAACTGTTGCATCATAATTTAGCAATGATGTCTGCTTTTATTTTGATCATCTTTGTCCACCCTTATTAGTTCTTGGCTGTTAACTATAGATAGATCTTGTAAATCCAGCAACCTTTGGTTGCTGCATTCACCTTGGTTCGATTCCACACCAGGAGCCACAAGTGAGAACTCCACTGTCCTTAGAAGAAAGGGCATTTTTACTTTTGAACCAAAAAGAGAAAAAAAAAATCAGAAGTGTTACATCTTGAGGCGAATTAACTGTAAGACATTTTTAATTATGACTACTGCAATTTGACACCATTTGAAATAATTCAGAGACACTAAAGATTTCACAATATTCGTTGGTATTGTAAAAAAAAAACTACTATTGTATGGATTTTTGTATTGCTGTTAAGTATTGTTTTGTGTGTATGTGTGTGTGTGTTGGAACCTCCTGGGGACATGTTATATTTTGAAGTGATTAAACTATTTAATTGTGTGTCTATATTTTGGAGTGGAATTATTTCTTCATTAAAAATGTTTTTAAAAACACTATATCTTGGGTGTTTTATTCCTTTGTTTCAATGAATCTTTCCTAAAGCAACCTGGAGTCAGTCTGTTGAAAGAAGGAAGGCAGGTAAGTACTTGCAGTTTAAAGCAGGACCCATTGATGGAATATTGAGCCACTGAGGCAAAATAGCTCACCTTCTCTTGCCTTGAGGGACACATGGTTTTAAACCATTCTACTGTTGTATTAGCATCTGCGAGTATCTGATAGAAATACTATTCTGCTGTTTATGGAAATCCTTATTATAACTGATATGAAAGTGAGTTTGAAATTCTGACAGCTAACATATTTCATGTTTGTATCACACACTGTTCTTAACACTTTATGTGACTTCGCTCAATTCTTTGAATCCTCTGCATCTAGCCATGTATTCTGCAAATATTATGTGCTTAATGGTTTTTTTGTTGAATTACTGAATAAATGAATTTGTGGTGTTTGGTTTGTTTTTTTCTAGAGCTAGTGATAAAGGAGGATCAGCAGGCCTAGGAGGTCAATGTGGTGACAGCAACAGCAATCAAATTAAGAGATCCAAGGAGAGTGTCAAGAGTCCACATGTTAAGTGTTCTTATCTCAGAAACAAACCACAAAGGGACACAAAAAAAACTTTTGGAGGTGATGGCTATGTCTATTACCTTGATTGTGGTGATGGTTTCCCAGGTATATGTATGTCCAAACTCATCCAATTGTATATATTAAATAGGTACAAATTATTGTATATTAATTATACCTCAATAAAACTTTAAAACAAACACATACAGATATAAATCTTGCATGCACAGATGGAAGAAATAGAGTCCACAGTGATAATCACTCCTTCCATTCACATCTCTCCCTCAGAACCTCTGTGAGTTCCATGCAATGGAAGGTTGGGTGTTTCACTTGCTCAAAGATCTGTTTTGTTTACAGGACCTGTGAGGCTGGCTCTACACTTCAAGAATAGCATTTTTGGGAAATCTGACTCTATGGTGCTGAAAGTCTGTGCTTACATGGTTGGGTTGATTTGAAGTCCATAGAAACAGCTGTCAACACTCTAGAGGTACTAGAAAGAGAAATTAAGAAGTTCTCCATCAATTACAAAGGCAAATACTGACCTGAGATAATCACGAGAGGGAGCTCACACAGTCCACTTACTTCCCTTTGAAGGTGAGAGCCAAGGGCATGTCCAGCAGCTCCTGTCCACACCCCTTTGGGCTATATTTCAATGACCCACCACTTCATCTCTTAGGGGCCACATTTAGCTCTGCCCTACCTCAGCATTGCCCAAATTTATTGCATTATGAAAGCCTCCTGAGAAGTTGATTAATTCTGATTTGGCAGATGTAGAGTAGGGTCAGGTAATCTGGACAGTATTTTTAATAAGCGCTTCAGGTGATATGGTCTGGCCAGTTTTAACAAATGTTACTTCTTTGCTGCTCAAAATACAGTCCAGTGACCAACAGAATTAGCATCACCTGGACTTTGAGGATTCCTGTATACAGAACATAAAGATACCCTTCCCAGAAGTTGCCATCATCTAATCATGTGGTTGATCTTTCCGGTGACCAGTCCCCATTCTGAAGCTATCTAGGAGCCTACAAAGATTCACCTCATTAACATAAAAGATATACTCTTGTCACTCAGGTAATTCCAAGGGCTTTTGAAGCTCTGTGCCAGGAGCCAGGTACAAAGACCAGAGAGACCACATATATTCTCCATTATACTACACAATAATACTTGCTTTTATATTTGCCCATGTAGTTACCTTTACTGTAGATCTTTATTTCTTCATACAGCTGCAAGTTACCATTTAGTGTCCTTTCATTTCAACTTGAGGACACCTTGTAGCATTTCTTTCAGGGTAGGTCTACTTGCGGTGAACTCCCCCAGCTTTTGTTTGTTTGGGAATATCTTAATTTCTCCCTCACTTTTGAAGGACAATTTTGCCAGATATAGAATTCTTGGTTGATAGATTTTTTCTTTCAGCAATTTAAATATGTCCACTGTTTTCTGGCTTCCATAGTTCCTGATAAATAGCCAACCGTTCCTCTTACTAAGATTCCCTTGTACATGATAGTTGCTACTTTCTTGTTGCTTTCAAGATTGTCTGTCTTTGACATTCAACAGTTTGATTACAATGTGTCTTGATGTGGACCTCACTGAATTTATTCTACCTAGAGTTCATTGTGCCTGTTGGGTGTATAGAAATAAATTTTACAGATAATTTTTCAGGGAGATTGGTTAGGACATCACTGCAATAATCCAAACAAAAAGAAATAATGATAGTTTAGGCTAAGGGTAGAGTAAAAATGGTTATATTCTAAATATGTTTTGAGGGTCAAACCAACAGATTTTGTGGGTAGATTGGATGTCTGTGAGAGAAAGAGAAGAAATAAGGATAATAAAGTAGTTTGAGAGCCCAAATAACTGGGAGAATTAAGTTAAACTACTAAGACCAAGAACACTGGAAACAGCAGAATTTGGGTGGGTATAATTTCAGGAGCTAATTTCTGGACATAATACCTTCAAGATGCCTATTAAATATTCAAGTGAAAAGAGGGAGGAGTACTGGAAATACAGGCTTGAAATTCAGGAGGAAAGTCTGAACTGGTGCTACAAATCTTGACATCATCACTACGGAGATAATAAAAGAGACTGAAACGGAATGGTCAGAAATGTAGGAATAAAATCAGGAGCTGTGGTGGTGATCAACTGTGTTGATGCAGCGGATAAGTCAAGTAAGATAAGAACAGGGAATTAACCTGTCACATAAGTATTGAATTGAATTGATTTAATCATGTTCAAAGAATCTCTTTGCTATTTTAAAGCTTGAAGAACTCCTATGTTCTTAATGAAATCTTCAGGAACACTGAGTGAAAAGTCATGTTTGCTTTTCCTCTAAAAGCCTCCAGGGAGTTGAGTACTATAATAAATCCACAGAGTTGATTCTGATTTCCATCTCCACACACCCTCGCAAGCCTGCTCTTTTTCCTAGTTTTCATTTGGTGAGATCAGTCCACAAAGATAGTGCTGACAATCTACATATTGTTGATAGGCTTATAACAACCAAGTTGATATAGAAAATATTTCCCTACTGACTCTCTAAATAGCTTTTTAGTGAAAATGATATATGTAATCATTATTTTTGGAAGAAGAGCCTTTCTTTTATGACTTCTGCAATTTCATCTGCCTCCATTATTTTCAGAGGAAGAAAGGCTAAGTTATAAAACCCTCCCCTCCTCTTTGATGTGTAAAAATAAACTTTAAAAAATGACTCTGCCACTTTATGGCAATGTGCGTTTGTTTAATCTTACCTATTGGTTACTTTGAGAGAGAAATTAAGTGAAAAGATACATGCAAAGCACCTAGCAACGTTCCAGAACATGATGGAAGATCAACAACTTCATTTCCTTTCCCTTTTTCCCTTCTGAAGCTTGTGAGCCTCATTTATAAAATGAAAGTGATAGTTTTTTGTTTTCAGAAAATTCACACAAAAGTAAATTACCTCAAAGATAAATATGAAAAAATATATTCAGCCCACTTAGGAATAAAATGACTGGAATTTGAAACTGTGTTATACCTGTTTAAAAACCTATTAAATGAGCAAAGTCAGTCAATGCTAGGGAAAGTGGAATATCTGCTACTGAAAATATGCACCTGTGAAAGATTGTGTATAGTGGGGTAGTCAGGCAGAGGGGTTGGGCAATGAAGGAGGTAGAAGAGAAATTCAAAAACGTTCATGCTTTACAACTCAATAGCACCACATCATGGACTTTCAAAGACATTAAACTTGTTAGACACAAATATAAATACTTAAAAATCTGACAACAGAAAACAGTTAACTAAATCATGGTATATCTAAACAATGCAATATTTTGCAGCAAATAAATATATATGCATAGACATTAAAATGGTTATGAACTGGTGAGAATGTATAATGATGGAACCACTTTGGAAAATAGTCTGACGATTCCGAAAAATGTTAAGCATAGAATTACCATATGACTCAACAATTCTACTCCTATGAAAATGAAAACATGTATACGCAGAACTATGTACATAAATATTTATACCAGCATTTATTCATAATAGCGAAAAGAGTGAAAACAATTCAAATGTCCATCAACTGATGAATGGATAAACAGAATTTGGTATAAACATGCAATGAAATAATTATTTGACGATAAAAAGGAATGAAATGGGCAGGGTGCAGTAGCTCATACCTGTAATCCCAGCACTTTGAGAGGCAAAGGCAGGTAGATCAGTTGAGGTCAGTAGTTTGAGACCAGCCTGGCCAACACGGCAAAACCCCGTCTCTACAAAAATACAAAAAATTAGCCAGGTGTGGTGGCACACATCTGCAATCCCAGCTACTTAAGAAGATGAAACAGGAGAATCATTTAAACCCAGGAGGCAGAAATTGCAGTAAGCTGAGGTCACACCACTGCACTCCAGCCTGGGTGACAGAGTAAGACTCCATATTAAAAAAAAAAAAAAAAAAGGAGTGAAATACTGATACATGAAACAACATGGATGAGCCTTTAAAAGACTACGCTAGGTAAAATAAATCAGTCAAAACAGACCACATACTGTATCATTCCGTTTACATGAAGTGTCCAGAACATGCATATTCATATCCACAGAGGCAAGTAGATTAGTGTCTGCTTAGTGTTGTGGAGAAAGGAAGAATGACTGCTGGTGAATATGGGGTTTCTTTCTGGGGGAGGATGAAAATATTTTTAAATTGATTATGTTAATGGTTGCACAACTGTGAATATGCTTAAAAAATCACTAATTTGTACACTTTAAATAGATGAATTGTATGATGTGTGAATTGAATCTTGATAAAGCTGCTCTGTAAATGACTGAAGAACTTAATAACAGGATCAAACACTCGTGTCTGCTATAAACAATCATTAAAGTGGGATTTAAAAATTTATATGAAACATACAACTATATAGAAATATGCTCAGAAAAAAGAGTAGGAGCTTCTGGATAATATATTTAAAGGCACACATTTGGAGAAAATGGAAGAGGAAATAACATTTTGGAAACTGGAAAGCAAATGAGCTCATGGTCACTAACCTAGCAAATCAGAGCAGGCCGACTCCTGTGCTGAGAACCAACCAGAATCCTCAAGTCTCAGGAATTGGCACCAGGTACCTCTGAAAATTGGACACACAGCAGAGTTTGTTGAAAGCTCATGAGGAAACAAATCCTAGATCCTCTTCTCTTCTTCACCCCACTGGGTGACTGTCCTTCTCCCACTCTGGTGAAAACAGGAGGTTCATACTACAGAGAGGGCAAGATAGAGGGGTCTGGTCTACTCTAGAGGATACCAGGCCTAACTGAAGGATGAGTATCATACAAACACATGGGAATTTTGTAATCCTATACATTGTAAATTCTGAGACCCTCCAGCCACCTTTCTCAACACACAGAACATTGGCAGTCAGGCCTTTACCTTCAGATCAGAGATGAAAGAGCCTTCTTTAGGGCATCTGACCAATCCAAAAGAAAAGCCCTAGACATACTGACATGGGCCCAAGCAGAGCACCCTAAAGCAAAGCTCGTGTTCAATCAGCTCCACTCACATGCTAAGACTACAAATCAGCTATTTAGACCCCTACTCTTAAACAGGAGCAGACAATCAAGTATAACCAGGTATTTGAGTAGATCCTTTCACATAAATGTTAGAGACCAAGACAAAGAGACAAAAAAAAAAAAAAAAAAAGAAAAAGAAAAAAGAAAAAGAAAAAGAAAAAACCCTAGAAGAAAAGTGGTCTATGGTGCAGAAATTAAATAAGATAATCTCAGCTGTTACAAAATCAAACCCACATAGAACAATGGCTTCAACCCCAAAATGGGAGTTCCTGACTAGTAGGCAGCTCTCCTCCAAGTATTGATTTAGGGATCCAAGTTCCTTTCACTTTTTGAAAATTTGCAATTGCATTTCTTAGCAGATTCCCAAAATTGTATGATGGTCATGCTGAGAAAAACCTGCATTAACCCTTATTTACATTTAGAAAATAACTAAAAAAGAAAAACTACGTAATTATTCATCCCCAAATTGTTCAAGAAAACTAATAAGGCCCAGTGCAGTGGCTCACGTCTGTAATCTCAACACTTTGGGAGGCCAAGGTGGGCAGATCACCTGAGTCCAGGAATTCCAGACTAGCCTGGGCAACATGGCGAAACCCTGCCTCTACTAAAAATACAAAAAATTAGCCTGGCATGGTGGCAGGGACCTGTAATCCCAGCTACTTCGGAGGCTGAGGCAGGAGAATTGCTTGAACCTGGGAGGCGGAGGTTAAAGTGAGCCAAGATCACCATTGCAATCCAGCCTGGGCAACAAGAGCAACACTCCATCTCAAAAAAAAAAAAAAAAAAAAAAAAAAAACCAGAAAGAAAGAAAAAAGACTAATCATAGTAAGCCATATATCTCAGCTTTGAATCTCATCTCCAAATAGCATATGCAATATAATAATGTAAGCACGGCATGTTAATCAACCAAAATCTCTATGGAGAAGGTGGGAGATGATACACATACATGGTAGAGGAGCAAAGCTAACTTCTCTGCCATTTTCCATAATGGGAAGTCCATAGACAATGCCTAAAACTTATAAAACAAGAGGAAACACAAATATGTTATTTAGAGATGAGGTAAATACAAAAAGAAAAAAGCTTTAAAAAGAGGTGGAATTAGTTGTTTCTGAGAAAGGAAATTTGGGGAGAAAAAAACATTTTATGCCATGTGAATATAATTTTGATTTATAAATAGAAAAAAATGGTGGAAAATATTTTAAGGTCTTAACAGTGATTGTCGGGGGGCGGAGCAAGATGGCTGAATAGGAACAGCTCCAGTCTCCATCTCCCAGCGCGAGCGACACAGAAGACCGGTGATTTCTGCATTTTCAACTGAGGTACTGGGGTCATCTCACTCGGGAGTGCCGGACAATCCATGCGGGTCAGCTGCTGCAGCCTGACCAGCGAGAGCTGAAGCAGGGCGAGGCATCGCCTCACCTGGGAAGCGCGAGGGGGAAGGGAGTCCCTTTTCCTAGCCAGGGGAACTGAGACACACAACACCTGGAAAATCGGGTAACTCCCACCCCAATACTGCGCTATAACACCGGCACACTGGAGAATATATCCCACACCTGGCCGGGAGGGTCCCACGCCTACGGAGCCTCCCTCCTTGCTAACACAGCAGTCTGCGGCAATCTAACCCCAAGGCAGCAGCGAGGCTGGGGGAGGGGCGCCCGCCATCGCTGAGGCTTAAGTAGGTAAATAAAGCCGCTGGGAAGCTCCAACTGGGTGGAGCTCACAGCAGCTCAAGGAAACCTGCCTGTCTCTGTAGACTGCGCCGCTGGGGACAGGGCTCAGCTAAAGGAGCAGAAGCCTGTGCAAACGCGAACGACTCTGTCTGACAGCTTTGAAGAGAGCAGGGGATCTCCCAACATGGAGGTTGAGATCTGAGAAGGGGCAGTCTGCCTGCTCAAGTGGGTCCCTAACCCCTGAGTAGCCTAACTGGGAGACATCCCCCACTAGGGGCAGTCTGACACCCCACACCTCACAGGGTGGAGTACACCCCTGAGAGAGAGCTTCCAAAGCAAGAATCAGACAGGTGCACTCGCTGTTCAGCAATATTCTGTCTTCTGCAACCTCTGCTGCTGATACCCAGGAAAACAGGGTCTGGAGTGGACCTCAAGCAATCTCCAACAGACCTATAGCTGAGGGTCCTGACTGTCAGAAGGAAAACTATCAAACAGGAAGGTCACCTATACCAAAACCCCATCAGTAAGTCACCATCATCAAAGACCAGAGACAGATAAAATCACAAAGATGGGGAAAAAGCAGGGCAGAAAAGCTGGAAATTCAAAAAATAAGAGCGCATCTCCTCCTGCAAAGGAGCACAGCCCATCGCCAGCAACAGATCAAAGCTGGTCAGAGAATGATTTTGATGAGATGAGAGAAGAAGGCTTCAGTCCATCAAACCTCTCAGAGCTAAAGGAGGAATTACGTACCCAGTGCAAAGAAACTAAAAATCTTGAAAAAACAGTGGAAGAATTGACAGCTAGACTAATTAATGCAGAGAAGGTCATAAACGAAATGACAGAGATGAAAACCATGACACGAGAAATACGTGACAAATGCACAAGCTTCAGTAACCGACTCGATCAACTGGAAGAAAGAGTATCAGCGATGGAGGATCAAATGAATGAAATGAAGCGAGAAGAGAAACCAAAAGAAAAAAGAAGAAAAAGAAATGAACAAAGCCTGCAAGAAGTATGGGATTATGTAAAAAGACCAAATCTACGTCTGATTGGGGTACCTGAAAGTGAGGGGGAAAATGGAACCAAATTGGAAAACACTCTACAGGATATCATCCAGGAGAACTTCCCCAACCTAGCAGGGCAGGCCAACATTCAAATTCAGGAAATACAGAGAACGCCACAAAGATACTCCTCCAGAAGAGCAACTCCAAGACACATAATTGCCAGATTCACCAAAGTTGAAATGAAGGAAAAAATCTTCAGGGCAGCCAGAGAGAAAGGTCGGGTTACCCACAAAGGGAAGCCCATCAGACTGACAGCAGATCTCTTGGCAGAAACTCTACAAGCCAGAAGAGAGTGGGGGCCAATATTCAACGTTCTGAAAGAAAAGAATTTTCAACCCAGAATTTCATATCCAGCCAAACTAAGTTTCATAAGTGAAGGAGAAATAAAATTCTTTACAGATAAGCAAATGCTTAGAGATTTTGTCACCACCAGGCCTGCCTTACAAGAGACCCTGAAGGAAGCCCTAAACATGGAAAGGAACAACAGTTACCAGCCATTGCAAAAACATGCCAAAATGTAAAGACCATCGAGCCTAGGAAGAAACTGCATCAACTAATGAGCAAAATAACCAGTTAATATCATAATGGCAGGATCAAGTTCACACATAACAATATTAACCTTAAATGTTAATGGACTAAATGCTCCAATTAAAAGACACAGACTGGCAAACTGGATAAAGAGTCAAGACCCATCAGTCTGCTGTATTCAGGAGACCCATCTCACATGCAGAGACATACATAGGCTCAAAATAAAGGGATGGAGGAAGATCTACCAAGCAAATGGAGAACAAAAAAAGCAGGGGTTGCAATCCTAGTCTCTGATAAAACAGACTTTAAACCATCAAAGATCAAAAGAGACAAAGAAGGCCATTACATAATGGTAAAGGGATCAATTCAACAGGAAGAGCTAACTATCCTAAATATATATGCACCCAATACAGGAGCACCCAGATTCATAAAGCAAGTCCTTAGAGACTTACAAAGAGACTTAGACTCACATACAATAATAATGGGAGACTTCAACACTCCACTGTCAACATTAGACAGATCAACGAGACAGAAAGTTAACAAGGATATCCAGAAATTGAACTCATCTCTGCACCAAGCGGACCTAATAGACATCTATAGAACTCTCCACCCCAAGTCAACAGAATATACATTCTTCTCAGCACCACATCGCACTTATTCCAAAATTGACCACATAATTGGAAGTAAAGCACTCCTCAGCAAATGTAAAAGAACAGAAATTATAACAAACTGTCTCTCAGACCACAGTGCAATCAAACTAGAACTCAGGACTAAGAAACTCAATCAAAACCGCTCAACGACATGGAAACTGAACAACCTGCTCCTGAATGACTACTGGGTACATAACGAAATGAAAGCAGAAATAAAAATGTTCTTTGAAACCAATGAGAACAAAGATACAACATACCAGAATCTCTGGGACACATTTAAAGCAGTGTGTAGAGGGAAATTTATAGCACTAAGTGCCCACAAGAGAAAGCAGGAAAGATCTAAAATTGACACTCTAACATCACAATTAAAAGAACTAGAGAGGCAAGAGCAAACACATTCAAAAGCTAGCAGAAGGCAAGAAATAACTAAGATCAGAGCAGAACTGAAGGAGATAGAGACACAAAAAACCCTCCAAAAAATCAATGAATCCAGGAGTTGGTTTTTTGAAAAGATCAACAAAATTGACAGACCGCTAGCAAGATTAATAAAGAAGAAAAGAGAGAGGAATCAAATAGACGCAATAAAAAATGATAAAGGGGATATCACCACCGACCCCACAGAAATACAAACTACCATCAGAGAATACTATAAACACCTCTACGCAAATCAACTAGAAAATCTAGAAGAAATGGATAATTTCCTGGACACGTACACTCTCCCAAGACTAAACCAGGAAGAAGTTGAATCCCTGAATAGACCAATAGCAGCCTCTGAAATTGAGGCAACAATTAATAGCCTACCCACCAAAAAAAGCCCAGGACCAGATGGATTCACAGCTGAATTCTACCAGAGGTACAAGGAGGAGCTGGTACCATTCCTTCTGAAACTATTCCAATCAATAGAAAAAGAGGGAATCCTCCCTAACTCATTTTATGAGGCCAACATCATCCTGATACCAAAGCCTGGCAGAGACACAACAAAAAAAGAGAATTTTAGACCAATCTCCCTGATGAACATCGATGCAAAAATCCTCAATAAAATACTGGCAAACCGGATTCAGCAGCACATCAAAAAGCTTATCCACCATGATCAAGTGGGCTTCATCCCTGGGATGCAAGGCTGGTTCAACATTCACAAATCAATCAACGTAATCCAGCATATAAACAGAATCAAAGACAAGAACCACATGATTATCTCAATAGATGCAGAAAAGGCTTTTGACAAAATTCAACAGCCCTTCATGCTAAAAACGCTCAATAAATTCGGTATTGATGGAACGTACCTCAAAATAATAAGAGCTATTTATGACAAACCCACAGCTAATATCATACTGAATGGGCAAAAACTGGAAAAATTCCCTTTGAAAACTGGCACAAGACAGGGATGCCCTCTCTCACCACTCCTATTCAACATGGTGTTGGAAGTTCTGGCTAGGGCAATCAGGCAAGAGAAAGAAATCAAGGGTATTCAGTTAGGTAAAGAAGAAGTCAAATTGTCCCTGTTTGCAGATGACATGATTGTATATTTAGAAAACCCCATCGTCTCAGCCCAAAATCTTCTTAAGCTGATAAGCAACTTCAGCAAAGTCTCAGGATACAAAATTAATGTGCAAAAATCACAAGCATTCTTATACACCAGTAACAGACAGGCAGAGAGCCAAATCAGGAATGAACTTCCATTCACAATTGCTTCAAAGAGAATAAAATACCTAGGAATCCAACTTACAAGGGATGTAAAGGACCTCTTCAAGGAGAACTACAAACCACTGCTCAGTGAAATCAAAGAGGACACAAACAAATGGAAGAACATACCATGCTCATGGATAGGCAGAATCAATATTGTGAAAATGGCCATACTGCCCAAGGTAATTTATAGATTCAATGCCATCCCCATCAAGCTACCAATGAGTTTCTTCACCGAATTGGAAAAAACTGCTTTAAAGTTCATATGGAACCAAAAAAGAGCCCGTATTGCCAAGACAATCCTAAGTCAAAAGGACAAAGCCGGAGGCGTCACGCTACCTGACTTCAAACTATACTACAAGGCTACAGTAACCAAAACAGCATGGTACTGGTACCAAAACAGAGATATAGACCAATGGAACAGAACGGAGCCTTCAGAAATAATGCCACACATCTACAACCATCTGATATTTGACAAACCTGAGAAAAACAAGAAATGGGGAAAGGATTCCCTATTTAATAAATGGTGCTGGGAAAATTGGCTAGCCATAAGTAGAAAGCTGAAACTGGATCCTTTCCTTACTCCTTATACGAAGATTAATTCAAGATGGATTAGAGACTTAAATGTTAGACCTAATACCATCAAAACCCTAGAAGAAAATCTAGGTAGTACCATTCAGGACATAGGCATGGGCAAGGACTTCATGTCTAAAACACCAAAAGCAACGGCAGCAAAAGCCAAAATTGACAAATGGGATCTCATTAAACTAAAGAGCTTCTGCACAGCAAAAGAAACTACCATCAGAGTGAACAGGCAACCTACAGAATGGGAGAAAATTTTTGCAATCTACTCATCTGACAAAGGGCTAATTTCCAGAATCTACAAAGAACTCAAACAAATATACAAGAAAAAAACAAACAACCCCATCCAAAAGTGGGGAAAGGATATGAACAGAGATTTCTCAAAAGAAGACATTCATACAGCCAACAGACACATGAAAAAATGCTCATCATCACTCGCCATCAGAGAAATGCAAATCAAAACCACAATGAGATGCCATCTCACACCAGTTAGAACGGCAATCATTAAAAAATCAGGAAACAACAGGTGTTGGAGAGGATGTGGAGAAATAGGAACACTTTTACACTGTTGGTGGGATTGTAAACTAGTTCAACCATTATGGAAAACAGTATGGCGATTCCTCAAAGATCTAGAACTAGATGTACCATATGACCCAGCCATCCCACTACTGGGTATATACCCAAAGGATTATAAATTATGCTACTACAAAGACACATGCACACGTATGTTTATTGCGGCACTATTCACAATAGCAAAGACTTGGAATCAACCCAAATGTCCATCAGTGACAGACTGGATTAAGAAAATGTGGCACATATACACCATGGAATACTATGCAGCCATAAAAAAGGATGAGTTTGCGTCCTTTGTAGGGACATGGATGCAGCTGGAAACCATCATTCTTAGCAAACTATCACAAGAAGAGAAAACCAAACACCGCATGTTCTCACTCATAGGTGGGAACTGAACAATGAGCTCACTTGGACTCGGGAAGGGGAACATCACACACTGGGGCCTATCATGGGAAGGGGGAGGGGGGAGGGATTGCATTGGGGAGTTATACCTGATATAAATAATGAATTGATGGGTGCTGATGAGTTGATGTGTGCAGCACACCAACATGGCACATGTATACATATGTAACAAACCTGCACGTTATGCACATGTACCCTAGAACTTAAAGTATAATTAAAAAAAAAAAAAAACAGTGATTGTCCCTGGGTAAAGGACTTTGGATAAATTTTTAAAACATTCTTTCTTCGTCTATAGTTTCTGCATATTCTAAAGTAAACATGAACTATTTTTACAACTAAAATATTAAAGTGTAAAAGTAACATGTTTGTCTCAAAAATTGTAAGAGTTAAATGTGAAGTGTTTTTAAACAAATTGGCATTTTTAAATTTTAGCTATTCGAATTAAATAAAAAGGAGATGAGTTTTTTTGAGGTGAAATTGCTATTCCATATGATAGAAAATTTGAGTATATTAGATCCTTTTGTAAAACATACCAGATTGCCACTCTTATTTTCTGAACTATCTTGCCTCTTTTTTTTCTTCATAACAAAATAAATGTCCTTCCAGGGAGTACCATAATTTTTAGGGTTATTTTGAGGCAAACACTTGACTGGTATATTAGTCTATTCTCATGCAGCTAACAAAGACATATCTGAGACTGGGTAATTTACAAAGGAAAGAGGTTTAATTGACTCACAGCTCAGTATGACCGGAGAGGCCTCAGGAAACTTCCAACCATGATGGAAGGGGAAGCAAACACTTCTTTCTTCACATGGCAGCAGGCAAGAGAAGAATGAAAACCAAGTGTTGGGGAAGCCCCTTACAAAACCATCAGATCTCTTGAGAACTCACTCACTATCACAAGAATAGCATTGGGGAAATCACGCCCATGATTCAATTACCTCCTACCAGATCCCTCCCATGACATGTGGGGATTATGGGAACTATAATTTAAGATGTGATTTGGGTGGGGACACAGCCAAACCATATCATTCTGCCCCTGACCCCTCCCAAATCTCATGTCCTCACAAATCAAAACATAATCATGTCCTTCCAATAGTCCCCCAAAGTCTTAACTCATTCCAGTATGGTCTCAAAAGTCCAAGTCCAAAGTCTCATCTGAGATAAGGCAAGTCCCTTCTGCCTATGAGCCTGTAAAATCAAAAGCAAGTTAGTTACTTCCTAGATACAATGGGGGTACAGGCATTGGGTAAATATTCCCATTCCAAATGGGAGAAAATAGACAAAACAAAGGGGCTACAGGCCCCATGCAAGTCCAAAATCGAATAGGGCAGTCATTAAAACTTAAAATTCCAATATGATCTCCTATGACTCCATATCTCACATACAGGTCACAGTGATGCAAGAGGTGGGCTCCCACAGCCCCAGGCAGCTCCACTACTGTGGCTTTGCAGGGTATAGTCCCATCCCAGCTAGCATAGAGTGTCTGCAGTTTTTCCAGGTGCACAGTGCAAGCTGTCAGTGGATCTACCATTCTGGGGTCTGGAGGACTGTGGCCCTCTTCTCACAGCTCCACTAGGCAGTACTCCAGTAGAGACTCTGTGTAGGGCTCCAACCCTGCATTTCCCTTCAGCACTGCCCTAGCAGAGGGTCTCCATGAAGGCTCTACCCTGCAGCAAACTTCTGCCTAGACATCCAGGTATTTCCATACATCATCTGAAATCTAGGCAGAGGTTCCCAAACCTCAATTCTTGACTTATGTGTGCCCACAGGCTCAACACCATGTGGAAACTGCAAAGGCCTGGGGCTTGTACCCTATGAAGCAATGGCCTGAGATGTACATTGGCCCCTGTTAGCCATAGCTACAGTAGCTGAGATGCAAGACACCAAGTCCCAAAGCTGCACACAGCAGGAAGGCCCTGGACCTGGCCTAGGAAACCACTTTTCCTTCCTAGGCCTCCAGGCCTGCTATGGGAGAGGCTGCTGTGAAGGTGTCTGACATGTCTTGGAGACATTTTCCCTATTGTCTTGATGGTTAACATTAGGCTCCTTGTTATCTTTGCAAATATCTGCATCTTGCTTGAATTTCTCCCCATAAAATGGGGTTTTCTTTTCTATCACAATAGTCAGCCTGCAAATTTTCAAAGGTTTATGCTCTTCTTCCTCTTGAATGCTTTGCCACTTACAAATGTTTCTTGCCAGATACCCTAAATCACCTCTCTCACGTTCAGAGTTCCACAGATTTCTAAGGCAGGGGCAAAATGCCACCTGTCTCTTCGCACAGCAAGAGTGACCTTTATTCCAGTTCCCAACAAGTTTCCCATCTCCATTGAGACCACCTCAGTCAACTTCATTTTCCATATCACTATAAGCATTTTGGTCAAAGCCATTCAACAAGTCTCTAGGAAGTTCCAAACTTTCCCACCATCTTTCTGTCTTCTGAGCCCTTCAGTCTCTATGAATTCCAAATTTTCCCACCTACTTCTGAGCCCTCCAAACTGTTCCAACCTCTGCCTGTTACCAAGTTCCAAAGTTGTGTTCCACATTCAGGTATCCTTATAGCAGCACTCCACTCTCAGTACCAATTAATTGTATTAGTTCGTTCTCACACTGCTAATAAAGACATACCCAAGACTAGGTAATTTATAAAGGAAAGAAGTTTAATTGACTCACAGATCAGGATGGCTGGGGAGGCCTCAGGAAACTTCCAGCCATGGCAGAAGGAAAAGCAAACATGTCCTTCTTCACATAGCAAAAGGAGAGAAAAGAATGAGAACTGAGTGAAGTGGGAAGCCCCTTATAAAACCACCAGATATTGTGAGAACTTACTCATTATCACGAGAATAGCATCAGGGAAACCAATTCCACGATTCAATTACCTCCTACTGGGTCCCTCCCATGACACGTGGGGATTATGGGAACTACAATTCAGGATGAGATTTGGGTGGGCTTGCAGACAAACCATATGAACTGGTAATTAGAACAATCGGCAGAGCCAACTAAATGTATAAAATTTCCCAACTTACAGCATCATTTCATGTCATTTGTTTTTGTTTCTCTGCCATGCATGTATAAGCATCTCAAGGTAAAAAATCCACACACCCTCTCTTCTTCCTTCTCTTCCTCTTGTTCTTCATTTCTCTCTTTTATTCTTTCCTCCCAAATTTCAGATACTGAGAAAAAATAACTAACGTTGGTGTAGTGTTAAGGTAACATTTACAATTTCCACAAAACCTATTTTCTTTCCATTTAATCCTCACAATACCCATTTTAGGAAGGTGGTAATATTCTCTTCTTTTAATGATACAGAAAACAGAATCTCAAATCACAGAGTGATTTGCCCGGAACACTCCGTGGGGAAACCACAACTGGAACCTACATGGCTTCATCTTCATGATGGTCATTTACAACAGGTGTTCAATAAGTGTAGCTCAGCCAACCATAACCTGAGAAGAACCTGGGTTACTCAACTTCTAGTTAGTCCAGATTATGCTTCCTTTTGTTCACTAGGCAGAAGAGTGGATAATTATCTGGGAACTCTCTTTGTGGTGGAAAAATCTGCAGACAAGGTAAAAATAGGAAAGAAGACGAGGCATGCCATCAAACAAGAAACAGAAGGCAAAACACAAGACATTTCCCACTTTTGAAAAGATGGTATGCTTCTGGAAGGAGTTTCAAAAGCAGGTTTCTCTCTCTATGCACAGGGAAGTAGACTTCAGCTCGCCCCCACCAGATATGGCATCAGCCAAGATTAAGATTTGCCCGAGGAACTGTGCTCAGTTTCTTGGCTTCAGTTTAACTCCTGCTGCTGTCTTCTGGTCGCCCTAGCAACACATATTAAAAATGAAAATTTTTGTTTTAAACACTATTTGTGCTAGTAAAAGAGAACTGGAAGACTAGGGAAAGGTGAAGAGATATTTTCAGTACCAAATGTTTTTCTAAGACATCAGACTCTGCAGCAATGCTGTGATGTACACTAAGAACCACACAGTCTCAAAACCTTCTCCTAAGATTTCATTGGCAAAAGTCAGGAGTAAGAGGGCGGTCCTGGTTGTAGAACACTAGAGAAGCTTAGGGCAAGAACTTTTTTCTGATTCATAGTCAATTTCAGAACAATGGTCCTCTGAAAATCAAAATCCTTTATAGTCTTTTTATTTATTTTTTTATTTTATTTTATTTTATTTTGAGACAGGTTCTCACTCTGTCACCTAGGCTGGAGTGCAGTGGTGCAATCATAGTTCATTGCAGCTTCTATCTTCTGCACTCAAGCAATCCTCCCACCTCAGCTTCCCAAGTAGGTGGGACTACAGGCATGTGCCACCAAGCCCAGCTAGTATCTATCTATCTATCTATCTATCTATCTATCTATCTATCTATTTATTTATTTACTGAGAGAGGGTCTCATTCTGTTGCACAGTGGAGTACAGTGGCACAATCTCAGCTCACTGCAGCCTTGACCTCCAAGTCTCAGGTGATCCTCCTGCCTCAGCCTCCCAAGTAGCTAGGACCACAAGTGTGTGCCACCACACCTGGCTAATTTTTGTATTTTTTGTAGAGATAGGGTTTCACCATGTTGCCTAGGCTGGTCTCAAACTCCTGGGCTCAAGCAATCCACCCACATTGGCCTCCCAAAGTGCTGGGATTACAGGTGTTAGCTACCATGCTTGACCCCTTTATAGCCTTAAATAGAAAAAGAATGCTGTCTTTGAAAGGGTTAGTATATGGAAGAAAAGAAATATTCTCCCTCTGTTGCAAAGAGAGCCCTTGATGGAGAGAGATTAAAATATTTTAACACTATAAAAATGAGAATATCATTTTACCGGAAAACTAAATCAAGGATAAGAAAAGAAACTGAAAACTGCGTGTCAAACTTATCTTCATTTCCTGGCTCTCACTGTCCACCACAAGGAAGCATATTTGTTCAACTACAGAGATAGATGATTTTCCAGCCATGAACTCTCTCAATTGTCCCTCAGTATCCACCAAGGATAGGTTGCAGGAACCACCCCATAAACTGATACCAAAATCCCTGGGTGCTCAAGTCTCTGATGTAAAATAATGTAGTATTTGCGTAGAACTTATGTACATCCTCCTATACAGTTTAAATCATCTCTAGATTACTTGTAACACTCATACAATGTAAATGCTATACAAATAGTTGTTTTACCATATTTCTTAAAATTTGTATTTTTTTATTGTTTTTTTTTTTTTCTGACTATTTGTTATCTGTGGCTGGTTGAATCTGTGGATGCAGAACCCACAGATACGAAGAGCTGACTGTGTTATACAGATCTCTGTTTAATGGATATTGAACTGTGTAAGGGATAGTTCTCAATTTTTTTTCTGAAAAAGCACAAAGTTGTTCTTCTTCATATGACCACTTAGCAGAATGCTAAATTGCAAATCTGTGAAGGTGAGCTGTACAAAGCTGAAGGAATTTATCCTAGGACCATAGCTTTGGCCTGATCTGACCAGGCCTGATGAAGGGACAAAGCTTTGTTAATAGTGCTTGTTCACTCATTTGCCTTATCAGATTCTAACCCTGTGGTAGGCAGTGTCTGCCCTCATTGGAAACATCACATAACCCAATGCCTGATGCAAAGTGATTGAGCAAAAATTATAGAAGAAATGAAGAAAATAAGGAGGACAAAGTATTCCTCGGGCTACATTTCTGAATATCAGTGGTCACAGTCAGGATCTTTCATGAAAGCTTTGGAATAGAGGAAAGTCTATTTGGAATAGACCCTGATAAGCACTAGAAACAGAAGGTTGATGCGGCAACCCATGTGCTCTAAAATTAGGTGGAAGTGATGCTTGTTCTAAGAAGTGGAGACGCTGATTTGTATTCTGACCCCTGAGCTACAAAAATACCTGACAACAGAGCCAGAACTTTCTCAGAAAGTGACTCAGCAGCTTGCCTCACACTGACCCAGTTTAGCACTGAAAGCCCCAAGTCCTGAGAAATCCTCAGTTCCCGTCAGATCAAAACACTGGTCACCCTAGAAAACAGAGATGTTCGAGCACTCCAGCAGGTAACAATTCTCAGCTGAATTCTGCATCATACAGCATGTAAGTTGTTAACCTAGAGTGGGACATTTTGAGGACAAAATAAATTTTTTTTTTATTCTACCACGAACATATCTTTTTTATCAAAAGCTTAATTTTTAGAAGGATTTCATTCTGATGTCTTGCTGGAATGCATTAGCTGCAGAATTCACTTCAAGGTATCTAAAATGAGAACACCTGTGGATTTACTTTGGTGTTTCTAAAATGAGATAACCTAAGGATTCGAGTTTTTTACACAGCTAGATAGTAGAGTCCATTAAAATGAAGTTGAATCTCAATAACTGATATTGAGATTTTTTTAAAGACAGTGATTGGCTATGAGAATAAATTTACTCTTGAGACCACCTCCAAAATTTTGACTAGATCATTAACTTGCCCTCCCATTCTCTTGAAGGGAGGACATCATTTAGGTCATGTAAGAACAGAATCAAATTATTCAGACATGAGTTTAGACAGAAGGGCTGAGATGCAGCCCCGTTTTCACCACTGCGTTGTTCTGTCCACTGCCCATCCCACCCCCTGGAAACTCAGTGGGGCATTGAAACTGACTCTGGAGAGACACACGTGAGCTTGGACTCTGCAGAGGGAATATACAGTCTGGCCCTTAGAGATTTTTCCATATTGAATCAAAGACTAATAAATGCTATAAAGACTTCTGTTCACAATAAGAGTAACACCCTGACATTTCTGGAAAAAGTTACTAACATACAGTGGGATTCATATATTACATTATTGAATGCCCCTATCCTGCAATTTCTGGAGGAAACTTGTCCCAACAAAATTTATTTTTAGTTTTTTAATAGTTCAGGGTTTGAAATACATAATAAGCAAATTCTGATGATCCAGAAACTACAGAACAAACAAATTACATAAAAGATCTCCAAGACTTCCTGGTAAGATGTTTCAGCAGTTACTAAAGAGTTCACCTCTGAATGAACTTTCATCCTTACCAGTAGCTGATTCTTCATTCAGATGAAAATTCAACTGAAAATACTTTCAGTTCAATGGTAACCACCAATAAAGAAATAATTTTTGCATAGAGATTTAGGCAAGCACAAATCAGCCTTACATCAGTTTCACTCAGCTTTATGTTCCATACAGCATGTATTCCTTGAAT
The DNA here is from genome assembly GCF_002776525.5 of Piliocolobus tephrosceles. Lineage (NCBI taxonomy): Eukaryota > Metazoa > Chordata > Mammalia > Primates > Cercopithecidae > Piliocolobus > Piliocolobus tephrosceles. The sequence goes on along the minus strand of NC_045451.1, from coordinate 47,330,017 downwards.
ATAAAAATAACAAAACTAAATCCTTGATATTTTTATATCAGAGGCAGTATTTTTCTGATACATATATCAATATACATCCATTCATTGTAGTGGCCCAAGGGCCTTGTGATCACAGTAATGATATGAGACCCAGAGTTTTCCTTGTTTATAAGTCAGTCATCAAAAAAATGATCCTTTTTGGAGTTTTATGTTATCATTCCACTTTTTTGGATGAAAGAGATAATCTACAAACCACAAGAAGGAGGGCTTAAAGTTTATATTGTATACTAGGCTAGTGATTAGAAAATACTACCAGGATATGTAAATTACTCACCTACAGCTTGATACAGGAGCCACTTCAGGTGGAGCATGGGAAAGCATATACGTGACTGTTCCTGACTGTAAGTAGATGGGAAAGCCTGAATTCAAGCATGAGAAATGCTGTGAAAGAAGAAAAAATGTTTTGGAATAATAATGGTTATTCTATCTGAAAAGGTATATCCTTAGTGAATTGTTCCTAACCATAACCTAAATCCTTGTATTTTCCACAAATCAGCATTTACTGAACAAATGTAAGAGGATAAATGATTACCATTCCCCCTCTAGGAACATCTGTTTCCAAAGGAATTTTGGCAGAGATTACAAGTGATGTCAGACTGCTAGGCACAAAGATTACAATCTGGCTAATTCTTGCCTTGGCATTCCTAACTCCAGGGGAGCCTTCACTACAAAAAACGCAAGCCAGAGTTTGAAATGGGTTACTACACATTCTCACTGGAAAACAAACAAAGGGCTGGAGGCAGGAAGTGCTCATAGCTGGAGTTTTACTGAATGCCTCAAATGTTTACATTCAACATTCCTCAAAACATCTATTTGGGAAGATGAATAAAGAGAAACATTACCCATTATGATGTTTAGCATCAACAAATATTTATTGAGATAACTTTGAGGTAGAAGGAGCCTTTAGTCTCTTTCTTTTTTTTTTCTTTTTCTTTCTTTTTTTTTTTTTTTTTTTTTTTTTTTCTGAGACGGAATCTTGCTCTGTCACCCAGGCTGCAGTGCAGTGGCACAATCTCAGCTCACTGCAACCTCTGCTGCCTGGGTTCAAGCAATTCTCCTGCCTCAGCCTCCTGAGTAGCTGGGATGACAGGTGCATGCCAACATTCCTGGTTAGTTTTTTGGTATTTTTTAGTAGAGATTGGGCTTCACCATGTTGGTCAGGCTGGTCTCCTGACCTCAGGTGGTCCACCTGCCTTGGCTTCCCAAAGTGCTGGGATTACAGGCATGAGCCACTCCAGGTTCTTTCTTTATGGACCAATGTGGTTCACAACACTCATAGAATAGTTACACTTCAGAGGGGTAGTTGGCTCACTGGGATTTCATAGGATTCTATAATTACTTTTTGTTCATCAGCTTTCACTGGGTCTTTAGAAATGTGGTCAAGAAAGGATTTGGAGTGGATTACTTAGACCAGGGACTCCAGCAACCACTTTAGACTAGGAAGACTCATTATTGTGAGCATATATTGTGAGCATTTTAAATATGGATGGAAAGAGGTGACATTTGGGTTTGGTTGTAACCTGCAAAATATTGGTCTAAAGAAATGCAACTCCTTCAAAGTTAAGGTTTGGTGGACAAGAGAGACTTTGCCCTAAGCTAATACAAAAGAGAATTAAAGAAAAGACCACTGAAATCAAGTAAAAAGTCTGTTTTGATGCAGAAAAGAAAATGGAATAGAAAGGAATGTGCTATGTGCCATCACTTGGACCCACAGAAAGCAGCAATGATGTTTCTGCGGCATTTTTTTTTTCCAGGTTAAAACTGGGTACATTAAAGAACAGGGATGTGCTATAGAGATTGTCACTGGATGACATGTAGTCGTTTGATTGTATCACAACTGTTGAATCATTAAGTTTGGCTAGGGGACTAACATTCCATAAAGTTAAATGATACATTGAAAAATCAAGGGGCACCAAGCATCAAGTAGGAGACTGGCTTACTTGACCGGAGGCAAATCACGTAACTTCTTATTTTCAATAAACTTCTCACTGAGGGTATGGATGCTTGCTCTAAATTCTTTACAGATTTATGGTGATGACCAAATAAAGTAATACAATAAAATATAAATATACAGTAATTTATGATCATATAAATGAAAAGCACTATGAAGAAATATAATTCACCCTTCAAATATAATGCACTATTATTACACACACATCAGTTCCAGCACTATAAACTTAGTTAATTTTTATGTTCAGAGAACTTACTGTGATCAATTCCCTTCACCTCTTTTAAGAAGTCAAGGGCATTTGTTCATTTAATGAATGACATTGTTTTTAAATTATTCACCATAGAAAAATGGGTGTGATCTGCAGACACCAATTAACATTGTAGTGACCCTTGCCCCCTCCTAGGTTACCAGTCCCACTCCATCACCTTCCCCTCCCCTTCAGCTGTCATTCTTCAAGCAGTTAGGGTAAAGGTTATGTAATTGCAGCAGTTCCTCCACCACTCATGATTAGAGGCCAATGTAACTGCCAGCCAAGAAGCTGAAATAAACTCCACAATGATTACACTCCACTGTTCCTGAGATTTAACAGAAATTGTCCAACTAGAACCAGAAAAACATACACACACACACACACACACACACACACACACACACACACGTAAGAAGACAAGAAAATCTGACCCAATGCCAAAGGAATGTTGTCCCCCTCCTCCAAGTAAACACAAATGTGTATCTGGTTATGAAAGAATTGTCCGGGAGAGTTCTCAGGCTCTGGTGTGAAGAATCCTGCTGATCTGTCACTCACCACCATCTCCCCAGCCCCAAAGGTTCAGACAGGAAGTCAAAGGACGCATGAGTAGAAACGATAGAGGGATTTTTTGTTTTTGTTTTTAGGAGTGAGATATTGAAAGCTGGCTCCCATCCCATGGCTGCAGGCCTCCTTTAAACATAAACAGCAGCAGGAGCGGAGAGTGGCTGCCATATTTCAATGCCAAAGAAACACAAAATGATGAGCGCAGATTTTTGGCTTTATATTAAAGCTTGGTTTTTTCAACAACCCCTTTTGTTGCCTCTAAAGACAATGGTCTCGGTGTTCCTGAGCCAGATTCCTGGGACTCTGAGCAGAGCCTCCCTTGCCGCACCCCAGCGGAGTTCACTCCACAAACAGGGCTCGTGTCCCTTTGGGTTGAAAGCAAGCCGTCTTTCCCCTGCTGGCCCACTGCTGTAGAAGCATTTGTTTATTGAAGGTAAAGAGCAGTGGTATATGACACTTGGAATCTGCAGACCAAGCCCCAGGGTAGTTTGGTGAGGGATGTGCTCAGTGGTTTCTGCTTGGTTGGGAAACGGTAATTTCATCATGAGTTCTGCAATGGATTCATGTGGATGGAGTTGAGGATTTATCCACTTCATTAATTCATTGTAGGTTTAATTTTTTTAATGAATGTTTATCATTTTAGGTTTATGTCACGTAAGGTAGCAATAATCAACTTCACTAGATAGAACTAAGAAGCTTTTTACTCTCCTTCCAGTCTAGCAGTTAAAACAAACCAAAAATTCTCCTAAATGCTTAAGTATCGCGGGTATTTTACATAGTTCAGTGCCTCAGTGCAGATATTTGAGTCACTCATATACGAAGAGGTATGGTCAGGCATATTCCCTTATCCCCAGGAACCACCTTTTTTAAAGCACTACATTAGGATTTCAAAGTTCTATTGCAAAAGCACTTAAATACTGTGTGAGGGTGCTGATTTCTTACACTTCCCTTGTAACTCACAAAGGGGTCCCCCCTGCTGATTTTTAACCTCACAGATGAGAATGGAATTCAAAATTCTATACTAATATTTTAATTATTATTACTTATATAACATAACCAATTAACAGTTAGTATCTAATAATTATATATTAAATTTTTAATAATTACATATTTAATAATTCTTATTCTTTAATAATTACATATTTAATATATAATTATTATATATTTTATAATAATTATATATAATATAAAAATAATTATAGAGTAGTTATAATTATAAATTTAAGTATTTAAATAATTTAATTATATAAATTTAAATAAATTTAATTATTTAATAACATGTTTAATTATCAGAATAGGTAATACATTTAATATGCTATTAAGGGAAAGTATTTAAACATAAACACAGTTAACATTCATTTACCAGGTTTCTATTGTCTTCAAATTTGGAACAATAATAACCTAATGGGCTCAAGGCCCACCCAGTGGCACCTTCACATTTTGTCTGTGTGAAAAAAGTGATAGTTGTAATACCTGATAATTCTCACCATTTCTATAGCTCTTTCCAGTTTACAACACACCTTAATAACCATTATCAGGCTTGATCTTCAAAACCATCCTTGTGAGAGGATTATTATCACGTCCATTTTATACAAGAGAAGACTGAGTCTTAGAAAAATTAGGTGATTTACTGATAGTCATGCAAATAACATGGCAAACTAGAATTCAAATCCAGGTCTCCTTATTATGAATTTAGTTTTCATTTGGGTAGAGCATGCTACATGAATACCTGGAAATATAAATAATACAGAGTTTGTAAACCACCTGATGGAGCTGGACATAGCATTATTCTTATTGATGCTGCTAAAAAAATACAGAATACATGTATTTTTCTTCAAGTATAAACAGCCATTTTGTCAAAAAATAACAGATGCTGGCAAGGTTGTGGACAAACAGGAGCGCTTTCACACTGTATTTGGGAGTGTAAATTAGTTCAACCATTGTGGAAGACAGTGTGACAATTCCTCAAACACTTAAAGACAGAAATGTCATTCAACCCAGCAATCCCATTACTGGGTATATACCCAAAAGAATATAAATCTTTCTATTGTAAACACACATGCAGATGTATGTTCATTGCAGCACAACTTAAAATAGCAAAGACATGGAATCAACCTAAATGCTCATCAATGATAGTCTGGATAAAGAAACTGTGTTATATATACACCATGGAATACTATGCAACCATATAAAAGAATAAGATCATGTCCTTTGCAGGGACACGGGTAGGGCTAGAGGCCATTATCCTCAGCAAACTAATGCAGGGACAGAGAACCAAATACTGCATGTTTTCAAGTATACATGAGAGCTAAATGATGAGAATGCATGGACACATAGAGGGGAACAACAGACACTGGGGCCTACTGGAGGGTAGAGGGTGGGAGCAGGGAAAGGATCAGGAAGAATAACTAGTGGATACTAGTTGCCTCTAAAGACAATGGTCTTTAATCCACTAGAATACTAGTGGATACCTGAGTGATGACATAATCTGTACAACAAACCCCCATGACACACGTTTACCTATGTAACACACTGGCACATCCTGCACACGTCCCCCTGAAGTTAAAATAAAAGTTAAAAAAAGGCCGGGCGCGGTGGCTCACGCCTGTAATCCCAGCACTTTGGGAGGCCGAGGCGGGCGGATCACAAGGTCAGGAGATCGAGACCACGGTGAAACCCCGTCTCTACTAAAAATACAAAAAATTAGCCGGGCGCAGTGGCGGGCGCCTGTAGTCCCAGCTACCTGGGAGGCTGAGGCAGGAGAATGGGGTGAACCCGGGAGGCGGAGCTTGCAGTGAGCCGAGATCGCGCCACTGCACTCCAGCCTGGGCAAAGGAGCGAGACTCTGTCTCAAAAAAAAAAAAAAAAAAAAGTTAAAAAAAAATAACCATTTTGTACCAAATGATAGTTCCTCAGCCATTCACAGTATAATAGTTGGGTCACTATGAGAATTATCTGAAGAGGTCATTCCCAACAGACTTTCTATTTATTTATTTATTCATTCATTCATTTATTAATTTACTCACTTTTTTTTTTTTTAACTTATTTGCTTTTTTATTCATTTACTTATGTATATTAGGAATTTTTTTCTCTCTTACTTGTACTGTCAGCCCTGGTATCAGCCCTGATGAACTAGATTCTAACAATTAGAGCATAAAAAATAATAATGCAGCCCACTTGAGAAGTCTGTTGTGAAGAACAACTAACAAAAATTAATAAACACTTAGCAATCACCGGGTTCTGAGCAGTTTTACAAACACCCATAGTGGGTTTCAATGGAACATTTGTCCTTCTCCTATCAATCTATTTTCAACTCAAATTTCACCCTAAAGAACACATTATCATTCTATCATTTCTTTCAGCATTTGTAGTAGAACCATAACTCATCTCAAAAATGCAAAGAATTCTTTGCAGCTAAATTACATTAAATTTCAAAACCAGCATTTGGCATGACAAAACTGAGTTCAGTACATTCTCAAATGAAAGATTTTGTTATGGAGAACATTTACTATCCAAAGTTTTTAATATCCATGCATGAAATTCATAAAGAGAAAGCAAGAAAACAGAAGGTGATGTTCCTAAAAGGCATACATTCTCTGCCTATGTGCTCTCCACTTGTGACACAAAAGCCCAAACTAAACTCTGGATCTGGTGGAATTAAAATGAAGCTGAATTTCTACATAAACTCAATGAACTGTGGACCAAAAGCTTCATCAACAGCCAAGTTCTTCTTCTGTGTATGCTTAAAAAGTACTCCATGTAATTTTGTTACCCTAGACAATATTTTCTGAACAAAGAAAACAGCAACACTTAACCCACATCCATGAGCTAGGATTCTTCAGATTCAGTTGTGTTCAAAGACCTGAGCAGGGGCAAGTGATCATGTGTAGGTAAACTTCACATTGGATAAAACTCCAATTTTCAAAACAACTATTAGGAGAGAATGATAAAAGAAGTCTGGATTTTTGCTAGACTTCTTATCATTGGTGATGCAGGCTTAATATATCTTTGGGCCTAGAAAACTTTAATAAGTCAATAAAATTTTCCTTAGGCATGGCCTATAATTAACAAACCAAAGTGACAACTCAGAATTCAAGAAATGACATCCATATTCTGAAGAAGGAAAGAACTGAGACCATTGTTTTTTTCTAATAATACAAATTTTTTATTAGAAAAAAATGATGGTGTTATTAGTGTTTCTTAAACACTTTCTTTCAGGATCAACCTAATTTCTGTTTGCTTCTGGGACTATGACCATTGTCCTTACCAAAGAAAATATGAAACTGTAAGGAAAGAGTAAAGGATAATTTTGAGAACAACATTCACTTAGGAGATGATAAATAATATCACTTAAATATCATTTTGAGGTGAGAAACTATCCTAGAAAGTTAATGTGTGTGTCTTCCAAAATTGTTCTTACAGACCAATGTATAAATCTAGGCTGTTGATATTGTTTGTATTAATGATGATGACTCAAAAATAAAATAAAATCAGAGCCCTATACAACCAACATCTTTTTTTTTCCACAATAACGTAAGTCCTACTACAATTGAATTAAACTTGGCTGTGAATAGTTTCAAAACCTAAGGGAGGGGAAAGTGGTCAGATAGGAATGCAAACTTCCCAATATTTCCTACTGGGCACTTGGATTTAATTCTTCTGCCTTCAGCAGCTTTATATTACCTCTCTCTCTCTCTCTCTCTCTCTCTCTTTTTCATGTCAGAAAATCTCTTCAGAAATCTCCGTATCACCCTCCCTCCCCAGCTGCCTTTTGGCCTTTCAGTCTAACCTGTCAGTACTGCGGCCTTTGAAGTTGGCCCCTGCCTATCCTCTGAGCGGCTCTATCAAGTACTGTCAGTTAATGAACTTTTAAGGCAAAGGACTAGGAGAATCTGATAGCGGTCTTGTGGGGTTTTTTCTCTCTAGTTAAATAGACTAAAGAAAACTTTCTCTTCTGGAAGCCACATAGGGACAGGAGAATTAAATTGATTAAGACCATGATCTTTTAATTGCATTTCCTTCCCCAGATAACACCTCCAGCAAAGCAGAGGTGTTTGCTTTTTAATTCTGATTTCAAATTTTCTTGTGCTACCAGACCTAGTGCTCTGTAGTCTCTCTGTCAGGGAGGGCTTTTCCACCCCAGTTTCCTAGGGCTTCTTCAACACAGAAAGCATTCTTTTGATCAAAATTTGGCTTTCAGTTCATCTACTAGCTGAATCCACACTCCCAAATTCAGTGCTTGACTTTACAGCTACCCAAGCTGATACCACTGCCCAGATAAGGAATGCAAAGATGTCAGAGAAAATCCTGGTCAAGTGTACCGCAGAAAGAGTACTTTCTGGCATCTCACCTCAGAACTCTGAAAGTATTTCCCCATAGGAAAACATATCTACACACACACACACACACACACATACACACACAGTAAATGGACAAAGACCAGAAAGGTTTAAAGAGAATTAGGAACCCTAGGGAATTTTTTTTTTTTTTCGAGACAGAGTCTTGCTGTTGTCACCCAGCCTGGAGTGCCCTGGTGCAATCTCAGCTCACTGCAATCTCCACCTCCAGGGATCAAGCGATTCTCCTGCCTCAGCTTCCGGAGTAGTTGGTATTACAGGCGCCTGCCACCAGGCCTGGCTAATTTTTGTATTTTTAGTAGAGATGGGGTTTCATCATGTTGGCCAGGCTGATCTTGAACTCCTGACCTCAGGTGATCCACCTGTCTCGGCCTCCCAAAGTGTTGGGATTACAGGCACGAACCACCGCAACTGGCCAGAGAATTTCTTTTCTTTTTTTCTATTATTATTATTATATCTGAGATGGAGTCTCACTCTGTCGCCAGGCTGGAGTGCAGTGGTGTGATCTCGGCTCACTGCAACCTCTGCCTCCCAAGTTCAAGGATTCTCCTGACTCAGCCTCCAGAGTAGCTGGGACTACAGGCACAAGCCTCCACGTCCAGCTAATTTTTGTATTTTTAGTAGAGACAAGGTTTCACCATGTTGGCCAGGATGGTCTAGATCTCATGACCTCGTCATCTGCCCACCTCAGCCTCCCAAAGTGCTGGGATTACAGGCGTGAGCCACCATGCCCTGCTGGGAATTTCTTAAACAGTCCTTAAAGGAAATACCATTCCAAAAAAAAAGGGGTGGGAGAGGCTAAGTTAACTTTAGTCGTTAAGGAGGGACCAAAGACTCAATTAAGTCTTGATCCTGCTCTGCTTATATTGGTATCTTCCTTCGGAGCACTTGACTTCATAGAGTTGACTTCAATTCCCATCTTTGATCTTTGCCTCATTCTGTCTTCCCAGGTTTTGAGCCGGAACTTTCCTGTAACCTCTCTGACTTGGCCTGACCCTCCAGTCGCAACAAATCCTATTGCACTCGTGCTTCCATTTCTAACCTTATAGACACCCATTCATACCAGGGCCCAGTAGACACTGCCTCAGTCTTCCCTGCCTGTCAGATGGGGTAAGGCATACTTGCCCATCACACGGGACTCTTCTGAATGCAAAGGGTAGACTTTGTCTTATACAGCAAAGAGAAGATGGGACTTTTGCACTTACAGAAACTATAACCATAAAGGAGTAAGGAGTTAAGGAGGAACCAGCAGCATGTCTCCATGTAGGACTGAATCAGAGCCTTTCTCAAAGTTGCTACAGGGCTGTGTGTTTGCTTTTCTGTCACACTCTGTGCACCCACCCATCCTGTATGCTATAGAGAACTCCCCAACTCTCCAAATTTACCATGGAGAACCCAGTGAGAGATTTTTCAAGTTAAAAAAAAGTCTCCAAATTCATTTACTGGAGTCAGGTTTAAGGTAGCAACAGGTCCCTGCTGTGTACAAGACAGAGCTGCAAACTGCAGAAATGGACAGAGAGTAACAAACAAGGAAAGCATTTAAAAAAAAAAAAACTGTGGAAGTTTTGACATCATTTCCTCCAATGACCGATAACTATGTTAAAAGAAAATATTGGAAAGAGTACTAACCAAAATAGTACTAACCAAAAACCTGGTAACAATAAATTCTTGACCATTATCCATAAATGAGATCATCAGTCCCTGGATAACATAATGTAATACTTTTGTTAGAATTGAATTTTTTTCAGAACAGACTATAGTATGATCCTAGCCTTCCTAGAAGCTCTTTTCTTAGAGAAAAACACATGAATGTATTGTTATGTGAGGACAACTTTGACCTGAAAGAGTATTTAGGCATTTTCCCAGACAAGCTGTTGCTTTCCACATAAAATTGGCAAAAGAGAGAGCCATCTGGGATACAATGTTATGCACACTGTTAAGAAGTGCGTTTCATTTTGTACCACAAAAAAACTGATATTATCCTACTAATAGTTGTTATTTCCCAATATTCTCTAAAATCAGTTGCACAGACTTATAAGGAATCCAGGATGGATGTATTCATTTTACCTACTTCAAAATCTAAAACATAATTTTTTAATTGAGCATTTAATGCAACTATCTACTTACCTACTTTCAGAGTTTTCTATAAAAAGCATGCTCAGTTCCCAGATCCCATGGTACCTAAGCAATAGAGACCCATCAAAACATTTAACAAAGAGATAAAAGATCTGGGCCTTAGCCATCATTCAACCATTCACTAACTATGAGATATTGTGTAAGACATCCAATATTTCCAGATACACGAGTTAAGATAATACCAGTTGTGGAACAAATACCAAAATTTCATTGGTAATAGAAAATCGTTTCTTGTTCATAGGACAGTTCAATGCAAATATTCAATGCAGGCCACTTTCCTCCATACAATGATTCAAGGATTCAGACTTATCCAGTTTTAAAAATTTCTCCATCCACTGGGGCTTTAGAGTTAATCTGCTTTTAGCTAATGGAAAAGAAAACCATTAGTGTGGAGAAGTCTCACTTGCTTCTTAGGAGTCTGGTCTACAAGTGACACATTTCGCTTTCACTCACATTCCAATGTCTAGAACTAGCCAAATGGCTATGCTTGATGGTAAGGTTGAAGCCAGGGTCTGAGAAATGTGGTCCAGCCAGGGAGAGCATACATTTATAATGCATTTATAAATGTTTCTGTCACACCAGACCTGTACTTACTCATCTGTTAAATCATAATTTCAATACCTGATCTGCCACCCCAATAGGAACATTGTGAGAAAAACAAATAATAAGTATTAATGTGCTTTGTAAATAGTAGCAGAGAAACACACCTCCACAAGATATGTATATCAGAAAGCACATACCATTTAGACTACGACATAATGCTTTCTTATTACGTAACTGTAAGACACATCTTGATTTCAGAAATTTAAAAATTTTAAAAATGGCCAGACACAGTGGCTCATGTCTATAATTCCAACACTTTAGGAGGCCAAGGTAGGCAGATCACTTGAGCCCAGGGGTTCAAGACCAGCCTGGGCAACATGGCAAAACCCGATCTCTAAAAAAATAAAATACAAAAATTAGCCAGGTATGGTGGCATTCACTTACAGTCCCAGCTACTCAGGAGGCTCAGATGGGAGGATCACTTGAGCCTGGGAGGTGAAGGTTGCAGTGAGCCATGATTGTGCCACTACACTCCAGCCTGGGTGACACAGCAAGATCCTGTCTCAAAAAAAAAAAATTATTTTTGAAGAAATGGTTCGTAGTGACCGCCTGATTTTGAATCTACCATTCACCCTCCACCCCCTGGAAAAAAAAAACATAAAACCAACAAAGAGGCTGGGCGCAGTGGCTCATACCTGTAATCCCAGCACTTTGGGAGGCCGAGGTGGGTGAATCACGAGGTCAGGAAATCGAGACCATCCTGGCTAACACGGTGAAACCCCGTCTCTACCAAAAATATAAAAAAATTAGCTGGGACAGGTGGCGGGCGCCCGTAGTCTCAGCTACTTGGGAGGCTGAGGCAGGAGAATGGGGTGAACCCGGGAGGCGGAGCTTGCAGTGAGCCGAGATGTGCCACTGCACTCCCGCCTGGGGTCTCAAAAAAAAAAAAAAAAAAGAAAAAACCAACAAAGAGAGCAAATAAAATCATACATAATCCACTCCTTTAGCAGTATTATGAGAGAGAATATCATGATACTCAAATTCTCTGTAAGTAGAACAAATAAAACAACTCCAGCTGAGCTCCTGACACCTACCTACCACTACAAGCCTGTGGGTGAAAAGAGTTGGGGAGGCAATCCTTAAGAGACTATAAAAAGATCAAAGGGGTATAGATAACTGAAACATGGTACAAACCAAAGCATCCCCAGAAAGAGAAAAATCCAGCAGTAAACACTAATCACAGGGGAGAATTTGATAATTAACAACACCAGCTAAAGGCAAAGGGGTTTGAGGATGATGGCACCAGAAGCAACAGCCTCTGAGAAGCATTACTCAGGGGAAGAATTAGTTGTACAGGAAAGGAGATGTAACCCTTGGAAACATAAGCAGTAAAAGAAAAGTAGAATGTGACAAAAGAAAATTAAAGATGTTTACTAAATTAAAGAAAATAATAAAAGAAACAAAAAAAGGCCGGGCGCGGTGGCTCAAGCCTGTAATCCCAGCACTTTGGGAGGCCGAGACGCGCGGATCACGAGGTCAGAAGATCGAGACCATCCTGGCTAACACGGTGAAACCCCGTCTCTACTAAAAAATACAAAAAAAAAAAAAAAAAACGAGCCGGGCGAGGTGGCAGGCGCCTGCAGTCCCAGCTACTTGGGAGGCTGAGGCCAGAGAATGGCATAAACCCGGGAGGCAGAGCTTGTAGTGAGCTGAGATCTGGCCACTGCACTCCAGCCTGGGCGACAGAGCGAGACTCCGTCTCAAAAAAAAAAAAGAAACAAAACAAAAAAAAAAGCACACTAATTTTTTGTCTTCCTGACGCACTATCAAACATCACCATCCATAAAAGCAACATAGAGGGTAGAACCATCAGAATAGAGAATTGTCAAACTAGGAGTACTGACTACAAAATGAATAGGAATACAAATAGCAGACCACATCCATACAAAAACTGGAGAAAAATTCAGAAAATGTGAATTGAGACATTTTAGTTAATAAAACCCCTCCCCCAAAAAATCAACCACAAAGCTGAAGAAATTGTAATACAATACTCCAAACAGAATTAAACATTTTTACACAAATATTTGTAAATATGAAAAAGTCTTGAATTACAAACACAAAAATCAAGAGTGGAAATAGAGGGGAATGAGAAAGAAGAAATAAAATGAAAGTTGATGGAATTCAAGAAAGAGAGAAAAAGATGAAATTATATCAGAAATCAAAAGGTACCCAAAATTAGATTCAAATGAGAATTAAAAAAAAAAAACATAAAAATGAAATAAAGAAAGAAGTAAAAATGAACTCTCAATAGTATAAACACAGAGATCCATACCCTGACTTTTTTTTTAAAGACAAATAGAAAAGAAAATCTTGAAAGCAGCAAGATAGAAATGAATTGGCCTCTACAAGAGAATTCAACTAGATTAACAACTGTCTTTTCATCAGAAAAGATGGAGGCTAAAACAGGTGGGATGAAATATCCAAAGTGCTAAAAGAATCTGTCAACCAATAATGTTGTATCTAGCAAAACTGTCTTTCAAAAATGAAGAGAAAATAAAGTTGTTCCCAGATAAACAAAAGCTGAGAGAAGTCATTACTAGAAGATCCACCTCATGGTGGAGAAATAAACTGGCATCAGCCTTCTCAAAAACAACATACAAAACAAGGCAACAACTGACCCACTGTTTTAGTACATTTTGTGTCACTATAACAGGATATCTGAGACTGGGTAATTTATAAACAAGAGAAGTTTATTTGGCTCATAGTTCTGGAGACTGGGATTTTCAAGAGCACGGCACCAGCATCTGGTGAGGACGTTCATGCTGCATCATCCCATGATGGAAGGTGGGAGGGCAAGAGAGGACAAAAGCAAGACAGCAAGAGAAGGCCAAACTTGTTTTTATACCAAGCCCACTCTTGAGATAAATAACCCACTCCCATGATAATGACACTAATCTGTTCATGAGGTTAAAGCCCTCATGATCTAGTCACCTCTTATTAGTCCCCACCTTCCAACACTGTTGCATTGGGGATTAAGTTTCCAACACATGACCTTTCAGGGACATATTCAAAACATAGTAACAACATTTTCAAACAAAACTAAAAATGTATAAATTAAGAATATTATATTCATCCAAGCTGTTCTTCAACAATCAATGCTATAAATAAATGTCTTTGAGCATGCAAGAACTCAAGAAATTATTTCCTAATGTACTCATGTGCCCTTCCCAAAAAAATCTCCTGAAAAATGAACTTGGTCCAAATAAGAAATGATGGCAAAAAGTTTGGCAAAGAACAATACATTGTCTTATAAGGTAGTAGAGATTTCATTCCCTCAAATGGATTGCAGGAGGGACAGAAGAAATAGCACAGTCTCTATGGAGGGGAGTTTTTCAATAACTAATAAAAGTAAATATGCATTTAGCTGTTTATCCAGCCACTCCATGTCTAGAAATTTACTATGAATATAGCTCTCCAACATATGGAAATACATGTGTGGAAGAGGCTTTTATTGTGGCATTATCTATCATGGCAAAATATTGGAAGCTATCTAAATGTTGGGGCATAGGTGATTGAAAAAAAACTATGATACATACACATATGGAGTATTACACAGCTATGAAAAAGAAAAAGAACAATATTTATGAACTTTTACGGAGAATTTTCAGGAGATATTGTTAACTGAAAAAAGCACAGTACAAAACAACACATAGAACATGTGCCTTTTCTGTAAGAAAGAAAGAGGAAAACAAGAAAGCATGAATTTACCTGCTTATCCTTAAAGAAGAAGTTCAAGGAAGATTCATTAGAAAGCAATGAAGTTGGTTACCTCCAAGGGGTTGGGAGCAGAGTGAACAGGGTGGAAGGGATGTGAGAGGGAGTAACACTTCTCTGAGGATAACTTCCCATTTCATTTTTCTTTCAGAAGGTTGTTAATGTCTTGACAGATTAAATCAACAAGGTTGGGAAAGAGGAAAAACTGTAGCTGAAATAAAACTAAAACAAGTGAACCCAGTTGTAGTTCAAATAAATAATCACATGGAAGGAGAAAAAGAGAGAGAGGGTGAATCTAAGTCATGTGTGAACACAATATTTTATTATATACCCTCAGGCTTGGGGAGGCCAGGGGAGAAGGAGAAAAACAAACAAACCCTGAATTTTTTTTTTTTTTTTTTTTTTTTTGGAGATGAAGTCTCGCTCTGTCCTACAGGCTGGAGTGCAATGACACGATCTCGGCTCACTGCAACCTCTGCCTCCCAGATTCAAGCAATTCTCCTGCCTCAGCCTCCTGAGTAGCTGGGACTACAGGCGCCCGCCGCCACTCCAGGCTAATTTTTTATTTTATTTTAGTAGAGACGGGGTTTCACCGTGTTACCCAGGCTGGTCTCGAACTCCTGAGCTCAGGCAATCTGGCCGCCTCGGCCTCCCAAAGTGCTAGGATTACAGGCATGAGTCACCGTGCCTGGCCCAAACCCTGAACTTTTAAAATACGTTTGGACCGTGCGCGGTGGCTCACGCCTATAATCCCAGCACTTTGGGAGGTCAACACAGGCAGATATTGAGGTGAAGAGATCAAGACTATCCTGGCCAATGTGGTGAAATCCCGTCTCTACCAAAAATACAAAAACTAGCTGGGCGTGGTGGCACGCACCTGTAATACTAGCTACTTGGGAGACTGAGGCAGGAAAATCGCTTGAACCCAGGAGGCGGAGGTTGCAGTGAGCCGAGATTGCACCACTGCACTCCAGCCTGGTGACAGAGCAAGACTCTGTCTCAAAAAAAAAAAAATACAATTGGATGTGTTTAGTGACAAAGAGAAGCCAATTGTGTGAAATTATTTCAGATGCATTACAGGATTGAGCAAATGAGTAAGTATGTTGACGTTGTTGAGAGTCAAACTCTAACTGTAAAAGCAATAAGGATGAACAACCCTGTGGAGTGGATTACAATTGGAGGTATAAGTGTCAATACATGATTTCTAAACTAGAAATAGAATATGTAGGTGTTTGTATATATGCATGTATATGTGTACACTGATGTATATATGTGTGTGTACATGTACATGTAGGTATCCATATTTACATGTGTGTATATATTTTCTGCCTCTGCCTCTGGAGCCATGCCAATAGCAATTAGTATGCCTAGCACCCAAATATTAGTCTCCATGCCCATTCCCCCTAACCAATACCAGGGATTCTCAGAAAAACAGCTGATTCTGAGGTTGGGTCAAGGAAAGTACAGGTAATCGTGAAACATCTTGTTTTTCCAGATAGCAAAAATGTACTTTAAAAAATGTCATGGGGACATGTCACAAGATTCAGGTTTCAGTTGGAAAAGTCTATCACTGGCCCAATCTGGGACAATTTCATGACTAAAACAGGAACAGTAAAAAAGTATAGACTATTAGAAAAACTATGTCAGTGAGTCCACACCAATAACAAATAAAGAAATAAGAGAGGGTAGTATTCTTGCTTATAGAACTGGCCGATAAAATGTGGAAGGAGTGCAGTTTGGAAAAATCACATTTTGTTATCATCACAGCAAAGATTGATTCCAGTAAATTATCAGTGGATGCCAAATCCTGGGGAAATTTTTCATGAGAAACAGGATATTTGCATGGTCTTAGGTAACTCCTGACAGATTGTTTATGTGCTTCAAAATAATATCATAATGAGGAGGAGAAGCAGGAGAAATTGAACAACACCTACACCAGGGGAGCAAAATCAGTGTTGCCAGTGATGGGCAGATGGACTTGATGTGCCTCTAGATGTGAAACCGTGAGAAAGATTCAACATCGCTTATGTAGTATTTCAGTCTGGCACATATATCTCCATCTGACCATGTGGAATCATCAGAGGAACCCCAAATGGGGAACATTCTGTATTCTTCAAAGAAGTCAATGCTATAAAAGACAAAGAGAGGCTGCAGAAATGTTCCAAATTAAAAGAGACTAAAGAGACATGAAAACCAAATACAACATGTGATCTTATACTATATCCTGTACAGGAGAGGGGAAGAATCTGTAAATGGTATTACTGGGTCAACTGACAACACCGGAATACAGATGTTAGATTTCATTAACATATTGTATTACAATTAAATGTACTGAAGTGGCTAACTGTACTGAGGTTTTATCATAGAATATTCTTAGTAATAAAAACATGCTGAAGGTTTTAGGGGTAGAATGCTATGATGACAAAATGCAACTTACTCTAAAATGGCTCAAAAATATTATATGTGCATGTTTTATGTGTGTGATTTTTCTCGTGTGTAGAGAGAGAGAGAGAGACAGAGGGAGAGAGAAACAGATAGAGGAGGCAAATAATAAAACTAATGAGACTAAATGTTAACACTAGGAGAATCTGAACAAAGGGTAGATGAGTATCCCACATAGTATTCTTATTATTCCAACTTGTCCATAAATTCGAAATTATTTTCAAATAGAGAATAATTTCAAACGTTTGAAAAAAACGTAGAAATTAGAGGAATCAAATTATATCAGTCCCATTTAAAACCCTTTAACAGCTTTCCAGTGCTCTTAGGATCCAATCCAAGCTGCTCTTCCTAACACCTAGAGGATGCATCCCTCACTAACAGCCCCACCCAATCTTGGCGGCTCTCCTCCCACAACCTGCCACACTCGTCCTCCATCTGTTTGGAACTCTTTCAGGCTTCAAGGGTTTTCAAATTGGGGATGGGGGAGGGGGAGGTTGTTTTTACCTACCCAGAATCCGTTTTCCCTCTGGTAAAATCCTCCCACCATGGGTTCCTGTACTCTCAGCCCCAAGCAGGACATGGGGCCTTGGCCATGAGCAAGGTGAGGGCATGACTCAGAATGAAACTACTACACAAGAAAGCAGAGCTGTGAGGTGAAGAGCAGGACCAAATCCTGACCACATCATTTGAATCTTTGACTGCAGCCCTGGTGGCAATGAAATCTGCCCTTTGACTTTTTGCTGCCGTTCCCTCTGCCTGGAAGGCCTTTCCCCTTTCTCTTCATAGGACTAACTCTTTTCATCCCTAGGTCCCAGGTTAAATGAAGCCCTCCAAATGCTTTCATGAGCATCCTACCTAAAGGAGGTCCCTTCTTCAAATGTGTTTTTCTTAGCCCCTTGATTTTTTATTTTATTATTATTATTATTTTTGGTCTCATTACACATAATACAATTTGGACCATTTCATTTAGTTTTTATGTCTACTTCTTTTCAAATTGTTCCCCCAATTTGAGTTAAGGCAGGGGTTTTTAAGGTGGTTTCAGGCTGCTTTGGTTCCCCAGGGCCTGGGATGTTACCTGATCACATAGCAGATACTCACTATGTATTAAATAAATGAATACATCTTTTTTCCTTGTTACACTAGGTCTTTTAATACTGAAGAATCTACATTGTTTAAGAGAGGAAAAAATATGCATTGGCACAAAATATGTAGGCCTAGAAACTATTTTGCTAAATTATAAGATCTCTAAGGAATATGTTTTATTGCATTTTGTTTTCTGCTCATCCCAAATATCTTGCATTATGTCTTACACATAGCATGTGTACAATAATGGGAATTTTTGCTCCCAATTACTATGCCATTTAAGTCCCTAAGGAGCCAGGCAATACTGAACCGCTAACAGTATGCCAAAGCTTAGATCCTCTTTTCAGAACTTACTGTTCGAATCCAATGGGGCCAGGTTGGCATTCAGAGAAGAACATTTTCTAGGCAAGGATTAGGGCTTTGTAAATATTTGTTGAATGACTCATAAGTCACTTTAGCTAAACAAATTCTGGAAAGAGAAGAAGGGAGGGAGGGAAGGAGAGAATCTAAAAGCCTTAGTCATTGAGCCCAGATAAGTTGAACTCATCTGCAACCCCATAATTAGCTGTGATGATAGCTGTGCTTTCAACATTTGAATTTCCAGGTCCTATGAATCAATTTTCAGTATCTATGAAAAAATTACTTAGGCCTCTTCTTCCCCTTTTCCTTAATCCCCTCATGAGGCTGGCCACAGAGCTGAGTCATGGGTTGGGTAGATGCTGCAAAACTGAAAGGTCAGGTGCTGCAAAACTGAAACTATGAGGTTTAAGGCAGAGCATATGATGTGAGTCCCCATTAGTTGTAGTCAAGTCATGTAACCTAACGAGCATCTGTTTCCTCATCTATAAAGTAAGAATTCATAAGAACACCCAAGCTATGTACCTCAAAAACTGTTTCTATAAATCTAATCATATAATACACTAGTAAAAGTACTTTGAGTTGTACAAATATCAAAATTCAGTTGTGAAACATAATCTGTTATTTTTATTATTGCTGATACAAAACTATGCTCAGATAGTTTTAAAATTCCCTAGTTACTTCCATTTACCACAGAGATGAAATCTTTCTAATTATATAATTTGTATAGGCACCTATGAGCTGTTTAAAAAAGAAATGTGGTCCAACCACCTGTGATAAAAATGTCTGCAGAAAAGAGTTCCAGATATTCATTAGCCCTAAATTGAAATTCAGATTGTTTGGCTTTCTTTTTTAATAATATTTTCTTAAAACATGTGGTCTCTTCAAATTTTTATCATGCAGAGAATCATGAAAAAATCATATATGAGATATCTGGACAACACAGCATAGATTGTCCCTTTGAATGGCAGAGAGTCGGCAGTTTCTTTTAAGTCCCCATTGTCCAATCTTAGGCACAACCCAGATTAGAGTTGTCGGTTGCAAAGGATTCTCAGAAAAGAGTATGTTCCCCAGCCTCCTGACCAACCACAGTAGACCCAGGAGGAAAGTACTTTTTGGTGGGAAGGTGCAAAAAGGAATGAGCCTCGTACTAGTCCAGCTTGTTCCCTAACCTCAGCAACATGGAAAAGAGCCACGGGAGTGATACACAATAAGCACATACACTCACACAAATATTATTTAGCCTTGAAAAAGAAGGAAATCCTACCATTTACAACAATATGGATGAACTTGGAGGATAATATGCTAAGTGAAATAAGACAGACACAGAAAGACAAATGTTGTATGATCTCACCTATATGAGGAATCTAAAATAGTTAAACTCATAGAAGCACAGAGTACAACAGCAGTTGCCAGGAGTTGGGGGCTGGGGGAAATGGGGAGTGGTGATCAAAGGATACAAAGTTTCAGTTATGCAAGATGAATAAGCGCTGGAGATCTACTATACAGTATAGAGACTATGGTAAATAATCCTGTATTTTATATTTGAAATCTGCTAAGAGGGTTGATCTTAAGTGTTCTGACCATATCAAAAGAAAAGCAGCTTTGGGAGATGATGGATATGTTAATTAGTTTGATTGTGGTTTGGTGATCACTTCACAATGTATGGGTATATCAAAGCATCAAGTTGTATACCTTAAATATAGATGAATTTATTTGTCAATTATACCCCAATTAATATGGGGAAAAGAAGAAAAAGAAGAACTTCATTCCCATCCATAGGGAGCCTGTACAGTGTTAGATTAAGAATTGAGCTTTAGGGTTGCTTATTAACTATGTGAGATTGTGACAAGGGCAATTTACTCAACCTCTCTGTGCCTTAGTTTCCTTATCAGTAAAATGGAAATAATCACACAACTCTCAAAAAGATGCTTGGAAGATTTAATAAGGTAAAATGCATACGGGATTAGTAGCATGCCTGAAACATGGTAAGAGTTCAATAAACGTCTGTTACTACTACTGTTACTAATCATAGAAGTAGAATTTGTTTATTTTCCTTTCGGATTTGAAGATTGCACAGCCTTAACATTTCCCAAGTTGACAATACAGTAAGGAATGTTCAAGAGTTCCTCCTGAGACATCTTTCTTGCCTGGAAGTCCACATACCCATCAATGACCTCGACTTTAACCAATTGGAATAAAAATTATGTCAAAGCTCCAATAGAATCATTTATCAGAATGCTTTAATTCTGAAAGAAAACCTTCAGTTGCATTATTTTTCTTTGATTAAATAGCAAATAATAACAATTTGAACCTTGAATCCTAGTGAAGGCCAATGAACACTGTTGCTTTGCTACTAGATTTTACGCTTTTGCAGTTTTGCCTTTAAGTTACTTAAAAGGTCTCATATCTGATTATAGAGAATCACTCCATTAAGTCCTAGACCCTAGCTAGGACCACTAGGCCATTTTCTACCCATGTCCCAAAGGGTATAAAATGCCAACTTCTAGGCACGAAAAGAGACTCCTTACAAATCCGTCTTTCTAATGCTCTTGTGTTATTTTCCCCATTGAGGTCACATCTGATTATTCAGGCCAAAGAATATACCTGATTAAAAGCTGCTTTGAAGGTGAAGTCTAAAATTATTTTTATAAATTTTCACGGTTACTCTAAAGCTGTAAAAATCTTTTGTTTTCATTGTAAAAAGACCATTTTCCCAGTTTTTTATTTGTCGGTACTCTCTTGGCCATAACAAATAGAAAAACTCATATAATTTCAATTATGTATTCACTCATTTATTAAATTTATGTTTTCAATCATTCATCTTATGTTGATTGTTGTTCTAGACAATGTGTAAGTTTGGGGAATACAAAATTGAACAAGAAGCAGCCCTTGTGGGTTATATGATGGTCGAGACACATCAACAAACAATTACAATATAATCTTATACATGCTTAACAAAAATAGGTACCAAGTGGTAAGGAAGCTCAGAAGTGATCATTGTTTCTGGAGGAGTTGGAAGAAATTTCACTGAGCAGTGAAATGAAGTTAGTATTCACAGCAAGTAGAAGTAGAATTGGGGAAAACCATTAACTATAAATTAAATGAGTTAATATATAGAAAAGAATTTAAACTCATGATTGGTACATACTAAAGTGCCATAGAAATGTTAGCTGACATTAGCATTACCATCACTATCATCATTATGCAGACAACAGAAGTCATTAGAGTGCTTATCAGCACCAATCTCTCTTAAGTAGTGACTGTGCTGACTTGTTATTGTTACCTTCAGCAGGTTCAAGTTCCAAAGATCCTGTTTAACAAAAATCCAGCAACATCAAGGTTAGGCATGAATAGGAATCACCTAGCCTACTCGAGCGTAGCATTTTCTTTGTCCAACTAAAATACTGGGCCAAAAGTGAAAAGTTTGTAGTAAGGGAAAAGGGTAGGTGAGATTAAGGTTAAGCTATCATATGTTTAAATTGTAAGTTAAAGAAATAAAGAATTAGTCCCCTAAATTTTCCTAGAACACTGTTAATGTGCTTAGAAGTTTCATTTCTGGATTACTGATGGCAGCAGCAAGGGAATATCAGATATTGGCAAACCATTAGTCAGCACAAGAGGTTATGCTGCAAGATCAACAATCATGATCTATCAATGGATTAACACATAGCAAGTCTACCTTGAGTCTAGAGGCTCTTAAGCATAGCTCCCTTCAAAATGATGACTCAAGGACCCAGTCTAATTCCTTGTTATACCTATACCATCTAGAACACATGGCTTCCGGGTCACCACAGTGAAGAAGAGAGAACTAGAGCATCACATACCTGTTAATAATGCTTTCTCCTGGAAGTGAACTATATCAATTCTACTTCTACTTCCAACTCACTGACCATAACTAGTCACATGATCCTATTTCATGATATGGGTATTAGGAAATGTGTGTGGGCATTTTGTGAGTAATGTTTCTGCACAATCAGTCATAATGACTAAGCTAGGTCTTATATGTATAGGCAGGGGAGATGGGGAAGAATGCAGCTGCTGTTTTTTCCCTTGTGAATGTCTTATACTTGTTACATTCACTCTTCTCAGTAAACTGAAAAATCACGGATTTAAAAAAAAAAACTGTATTCCCATCACTTAGACCACTGCTGACATAAAGTGTTAAATAAATAAGAGAGCCAGTAGGTACAGCTTACCCACATTGCTGCAAGATGACTGAGAAATCTGCTACCAGGATCTCATTCCAGCAATGAAGCTGATTTCATTATTAGAAATGCAGATACATTCATTTTGTCATTTGAGAAATTACCTGAGGGAGCAGCAATCAAAATGACACAATCCTTTCATTGTTTACAGAAATGAGCCAACACTACATGTCTCTACACTGTACATTAAACTACCTAACACTTCACTTAGCATTTCATCGGCACCAAGGTTTTCCTTGTCTTTTTTAGTGTCCTGCTCGAAAGTCTTCTGTTTGCCCTATAAATAATTTATAAGGAAAAAAAGAAAAAGTTCTTATGTTATTTCCTTCAAAAAATTTTAATTGATATTGAAGGAAAATATTTAATTCAGTTATTCTTATAAAAAAATAACATTCTTTCACCTTAAATGTTTCCTGTGTCATGTTCTTTTTGTTGTTTAATTTCTTATCTCTCCACTGAAGAAAAACTTGAGAGCCACTGTTCTCCACATCTTAACCTTTTCCATTTTCCAGGTCTTAGAATGATGTCATTGTGGGTAACTACATCTTTACATCTTTTAAACAACACCCAATTGCCAAAGGAAAACAATGCTTTTATTTTTAACAAGGACATACATCCTTCCCAAGCACAATACCTGGAATATAATATTTATTCAAATGTGCCCAAGTTCTAATTCTCAAAAATCTCTAGAAATGGCACCCAACTGGAGATCCCCCCAAAAAATCAAAAATTGATGTAAAGTCCAATCATTATTTTTATCTATAATTCATCAAATTGTATTCCCAGATGGCTCACCATCACATCCATTTAAAATAACAAATGATTTAAAGTCATAATGCAAATAGATTTATTGATTTCAAGATTTCATCAAAGCATTTATCTTAGCATTTAATCAATAGTGCTACTTGGTGAACAGCTCAATCCAATAAAATCCATATGTTGCAATTAATTCAGGTCTTGTAATGCCACTTTCCACTGATAATAAAGACACCTTGATCACTTATAATGCATGGGTGTTCTCCATAGCCAGAGTCCTCTAGGCCAGCAGTTTTTCAATGTGCTATTGGAACAGACTGGTGTACAATGATCAAATGCATGGCTTGCCTTAGTGAAGTATCAACATTTTAAAATGATTTGCTTCTTTTCATATATAGAATGACTTCATGCATGTCCTTGTATCTTTCTCACTCACTTGCTTTAGTTATGTGAGAATTGTGTATAAGCACAGCTTAACCTGAATAGCAGTCCACAATTTGCTATGATACAGTATAAAGTTAATAGTTGTAACAACTGTCCACTATAATGTATGAAAAAAGACTGAGAATTTCTTCAACATCTGGATATTCACATGGAAATCTATCATGTATATATCATAGATATCGCAAGAGGGAATATTCCTGGTTCTCATTTACTGCTACATTTAGTCTAAAGCAAATATGATTTTCCCCTTGGCTATACCTCTGTGATATAAAGTTTCCATATTCAGTAACTTAATAATTCATATCTAAAATGTCAAGTTAATAACTTAGTTTTTCTCTCTCCTCTACTGAAACTATTTTTAAAATAATTTCATTTCTGTCATTAATAGTACATCCCATTTACTTGCATGAAACTACTAACCCAAAGCCCTCTATCAATAATGCAAACATTCTGCATCTAATTCCAACAGCAAACAGAAAAATGGACAGCATTTCAGTTCAAATATATCAATTCAATGAGTTTTAAAATATCCCAAATGCCCATTCATGACTCTATGTTATGTCAATATAAAATTGAAACCACAGCAGCATCATGGAAATAGACTGACATAAATAACACATTTCTTATGAAGTACAACACCCATCTTATGCAGAAAAAGTTATAGGAATTCAAATGACTTATGTAGGGAAGAAAAAAAAGAGCCCACAGTGGTATTCCTTAAACCAATAATACACTTTCAAATACATCTAATATTATGCAAGATCCCTTAGCAAGCTCTGATAACTGCCAAATGCAGTTTAACCATATATTTTAAATACTGTTCTCCATATTTTCACAGCAACATTCTTCCAACTGACAGTTCGAAGAAAACGGCTAATGTGCAATACATGGCCACATAGCTTATATGAATTTCTCTAATTAGTGCCAAACTGTTTTCAATGAGTCTGTGTGTGAAAAAAAGAAATATTTATGTAATTTTAAATTGTCCTAAAGCAGAAAAGACTCTAGTTGCAAGGAAGTATTATAAAGATAGTGTTTTAATAAAAGCCAATTGAAGAATAAAAATAACTCCCAACACATCTGAAATCACTTATATTTCCTATTCCATATACAAAAGACAGACAAATCAATATAAAATTTATTATATTTGAAATACAAACCACTTCCAAGCAGAGTATTCATCCAGATGAATATTTATAAAAATTACCTATTCTTCAAAAAATATATGTGTTTATAATGTCAAACTTTGCCAGAATCCTTAACTTTAAGGTTTGTTACTTGAACATTTTCTCACAACTTTGCTTGGGAGAAAACTATTGGCTTATAAAAAATGCTTGAGGGTTATTAAAAACTATTTAAGAAAAGCTAGTTAATAAAGATATTAAATAAAAAATTCACCCCAAATCCTTTCCATGTGACAAAATATGTTCTTAAACCATCTTTGTGGAGTTTCTAAAATAGTTTAATGATAGACATACAAATGTCTCTTTTTATTTCTGCCTAATGTGTTTATAAATTGATAACAATTTATTTTATGTTATGGCCATTCAAAGTTTAAATATATTCTGATTATAATCAAAGTAGCAGAACATGTAATAGTTTAAAAGAATAAATAATAAATGCAAGTTATAGAAATATTGACATTAAAATTTTGATGATGATTATGGTAATTGTCCCATAAAACTTTACACAGAAAAATTATAAGAGCACTCATGCCAACCACTGGTTTTGACAATGTATACAAACATAGACTAGAATAGATACTTTGATACGAATTCTGGTATGCAATTTTATGTGGTGTGTATCTGTGGGTCTTTGTACCACCTAGAATCCCTCCCAGCCAGCTGTTTGTAGCCCAGTTATCTCAGTCCAGTTCTTGTTCATGAAACCTCCAGTACTGGGTCTGAGGCTTCCCAACTGTTCCCACGTATCCCATGTCTATCCCATTGCAGCACTCACCACACTGAAACATAATTGTCTCTTCATTTGGGAATATATACCGTTAGCTAAGATTCTTGATGACTGAGGCTAGGTTTAATTTCTTACGTATTTCTGGTTTCTGTAATCTAGTAGATATTCAATAAATAATTGCCAATTACTACTAAGTAGATGTCTGCAAACATACAACATAAAGACTAGCACTTGAAAATCACATAAACAATTTATTTTAGTATCAAGAACATATACATTTTGCCTGAAAATGATAGTTCTGCCACCACACATCCAATATAGAAGCCTGGCCAAGGGCTTAGGGAAAACAATATTATTTTGTGAGTATTCTGCCTGTTTAAACAATCTGTACAATAGATTCCATACAATCTGCTTATAAATCTCATTTTTCTATGTATCTTAATTTAAAAAGTCACAAATTATAATAGTGTTGTTTGTTCTTTCATTTTAAGTACAATTTCATTTTTTAGCCTTAGTACCTCTCAGTGACTGTTCCAAAATGCTGACATCCTTTTTGAGTCCTTGATTAACCCCCCACATCATCTTTAGTAGATGACCTTAATTCCTTAAATTTGGTCTTCAACTCTGCCATTCCCTTCCATCCCCTCAAATTTTCTTCCTCTGGTTACTCCCTTATCTCTTTCCCTCAAGCCTAAAATGGAAAGGTACCTGGCTTCTGGATCTTGGACCCCACATCCTTTTACAATTTCTGGCCTTCCTCCATCAGTTAGAATTATTAATGTTAATCTTACTGGTTCATATGCATTCTAGTCTGTATTTTTTGTTAGATCTTTATTTTCCCTCTTAAAATACAGTCAATTCTCATTATTTGTGATAGTTGTGTTCTATAAAGCCACCATGAACACTGGATTAGTAGATCCTGAACCATTGCTCCTAGGGGAAATACAGAGTTAGGTCCCAGCAAGCTTCTAATCACAACGTTTTAATCAACCGATCAATACATAACCTTGTTTTTCTGTGTTTCTGTTTAAAAACACCTTATTTAATATATATTGCTGATCCACGAGCATTGAGCTCACAGCCAATAGTTCTGTAACTAATGCCTGAAGCAAAACTGACACATATGTTTTCTCTGTAAAGCATATTAAAGCTTTCTTGCACTTAAGAACTCCAAACAGCACTTTAGCACTATGCTTTGGGGCCACTTCAAACAGCACAATTATTAACAAAAAGCACAAAAGTGTAAAAAACATGGCACTAAATAGACCACTAGAAGGACACTTGTTTACAGCATGAGAGCTGAAGCAAGAAGGCAGACATCACCTTGCTCACTCAGCTGGTAACATTGTGGTGGCTCCTTTTTTTTTTTTTTTTTTCCACTCTGCACATGTCCATGAGTGACCAGAAAACATTGCAAGCATTAATCTGGGGTTATAAATAAATGTGAAAATATAGAATCTGAGAATAATGAAGACCTTGTAATACATGCTAGTGATAAAAAATATATATCGCTAAGGTTCCTACTTGAGTCTAGGATACTCCTAGTTTCTACCTCAGATCAATCATGTTTGGGAATTCCTTATGTTGGAAAAGGAGGTGGGTTTACAAGGAGCCAAGTTCTGCGTAAACAGGTAGGGAATTATGCCAGAGATATTTGGGTTACTACACTTAATATCTTTATATACAGGCAAGTGAGGTCTAAAGAAATCTGGTTTCAGCAAGAAAAATACAAACAAGGAAATGAAAGTTATGTATAATCCCATATACTTCTTTTCAATTATTTTCTACGTGTTTTTGCCATGGAATCACACAATACACACATAAAATTGGGTCTTCTGTTTTTGCTTTATCACTAAAATTTTTCCCATTTGGTTCCCAGGAGTAGTTGATCAGAGACTTGCTTTGTAACATCAAGTATGAAGAAGAGTGAATGGTAAAGTTACTCATGCAAAGAAAAGGTAAACTCAGTAACATGTCCAGGCCCTGTCAAAATGCAAGATCAGCCATACAACCAGGCTCTACCAAGATTAGAACCTGATTACAAACTAAAAGGTCTTCTAGCATCCAAGGCAGTGCTAACAACTAATTTGCTGTCCCTTTGGTGGCAGAAACGCATTACTTAATTAATGGGCACCATTATTTGACTCAAATACTCACTATCTGAGAATGTTCTACTCCCACAACTAAACTTTCACTCTGTTGTTTGCTCTCAACCTCTTGACAGAAACAATACAATTATCCATTAATCACTTCAATGATTTTGAAAAGAATTTTTACTCCATAATGTCTTACAGGCCACTGGCAAATCAATACACGGCATCAGCTGCTCACTGAGGCCCATCGTCTCTCAGTGTGCTGGGGCCATATGGTACCAGTCTGGTGACCCCAGGCACAGTATGCAGAAGCCACACCATAAAAGGAGTTATGGACCCTAAGAAGCTAGAGAAAAAGTCAAATTAAAACAAAGTAAGTAGGAGAAATAAAATAATAAAGATGAAAGCAAAAATCAATAAAGTAAAAAAGAGAGAGTAGAGTAAAATAATTAAACCAAAACCTAGCCTTTGAAAAAATAAATCATATTGATAAACTTCCACCTAGAATGATCAAAAACAAATTAAAAACAGAAGATACACATTACCAATACCAGAAATAGCAAATGGATATCAGTACGTATCCTACAGACAACTGGAAAAACAGGGGAATGTTGTGAACAACTTTATACCAATAAATGTGATGAAGAAATAGGCAAAATTCTTAAAAGATGAAAATTAACAAAAGTGAGTTCAAAGAAATAGATCTTAATAGCCCTATATTCTGTTAAATGAATTAAGTTTATTTGTAATTAAAGTCTTACCACATATTAATAGAAAGCTTTAGGCTCAGATGGTTTCATTAATGAATTCTATAAAATACTTAAGCAAAAAATAATACCAATTCTGCAGAAACTGTTTCAGAATTCCTCCAAATCAAATTAAATTAAGATGGCAACTTTTCTCCAAATTGATATATAGAGTCAACACATCTCCAATCAAAATTTCAGTAAGCTTTTAAGAATTAAATTAACATAGTGATTTTAAATCTTATATGAAAATTCAAAGGATATAGAATAGCCAAAACAATTTTGAATAAGAACATAGTTGGAGCACTTACCCTACCTAATGTCAAGACTTATTATAAAGTTAGTTATTAGGACAGTAACATAGTAGTGAAGGATAAATTGAACAAAGTAGAAAACCCAAAAATAGACCTGTAGGTATGTGATCAATTGACTTTTAACAAAGGTGCCAACATAATCCAATGGGAAAATGCTAATCTTTTTGATAAATGGTGCTGAAATAATTAGATATCCTATGAAAAAAAAAACCAACATCTTTACTTTATATCCTACATAAAAATTACCTCAAAATGGATCATTGTTCTAAATATAAAGCTAAACCTATGTAACTTCTTTTTTCTGTTTCTTTTTTCTTTTTTTTTTTTTTTTTTTGAGACACAGTCTCACTCTTGTTGCCCAGTCTGGAGTGCAGTGACGCAATCTCAGCTCACCTCAACCTCTGCCTCCCAGGTTCAAGCGATTCTCCTGCCTCTGCCTCCCAAGTAGCTGGGACTATAGGTGTGCACCACCATACCTGGCTAATTTTGTATTTTTAGTAGAGACGGGGTTTCTCCATGTTGTTTGGGCTGGTCTCGAACTCCTGACCTCTGGTGATCTGCCCACCTCGGCCTCCCAACTATATAACTTCTAGAAGAAAAACTGAGAGATTTTTTTCACAACCTTGGAATAGAAAAAGATTCCTAAGTTATAAAAAAAGCATTTTTTGGCCGGGCGCGGTGGCTCAAGCCTGTAATCCCAGCACTTTGGGAAGCCGAGACAGGCGGATCACGAGGTCAGGAGATCGAGACCATCCTGGCTAATACGGTGAAACCCCGTCTCTACTAATAATACAAAAAACTAGCCGGGCGAGGTGGCGGGCGCCTGTAGTCCCAGCTACTCCGGAGGCTGAGGCAGGAGAATGGCGTAAACCCGGGAGGCGGAGCTTGCAGTGAGCTGAGATCCGGCCACTGCACTCCAGCCCGGGCGACAGAGCAAGACTCCGTCTCAAAAAAAAAAAAAAAAAAAAGCATTTTTTTTTTTTGAAAAGTAGTCAGACTTAAAATTTAAAATGTCTGCTCTTGGAAAGATATCACTAATAATATCATTTAAAAAGCCAAGGACTGGAAGAAAATGTGCGTAATACTTTTATGTGACAAAGGGCTTGAATCTGGAATATGTGAAGACTTGCAACTCAGGAAGATGAAGGCAAACAATTTAATCTTAAAATAAGCAAAAGATTTAAGTACACAACACTTAAAAATAGATACACAAATTCCCACAAGCATATGAGAAATGCTCAATATCATGAGTCATCACTGACACACAAGAGAGACCACTGCATACCCATTAGAATGGCTAAAATGTAAAGAAGGCTGATTTATCAAGGGTTGAGAAGAGTATACAACAACTGAAACTCTCATACATTGTTGATGGGAATGTAAAAAGTGTATAGCCATTTTGGAAAACAGTTTGGCAGTTTCTCATAAAGCTAAACACCACTTACCATTTGACTCTGTGATACAGCAATTCCATTCCTAGGTATTTGCCCAAGCAAAATGAAAACATACCTTCACACAAAGGCTTGTAAATGAATGTTCATAGCAGCTTATTCTTAACAGCTGAAAACTGAAAACGACTTAAATGTCCATCAACTGGTGAATAAATATGCAAATTTGGTATATTCATGACTTCACTGCTCAATGATAACAAGGCATAACTACCAGTATTTGCTTGCAACAACATGGAAGAATCTTGGAAACATAATAGTGAGCTAAAAATGGCAGATGAAAAGAGTACACACTATGCTATTTAAATCTCCAGAAAAGACACATCTATGGTAACAGAAAACAGGTCAGGGATTTCCTATGGCCAGTAGCAGGGTGAGGATGAACTAGGAAGGGGGGAAGGGAACTCTTTGAGGTAATATAAGTGCTTTTTATCTTGATCATGGTGATGGTTACACTGGTGTGAAACTTGTCAGAAGTTTTTGAAATGAACACTTAAAATGCGTGCATTTTCTTACATGTAAATTATGCCTGAATAAATATGATTTAAGAAAAAAAGTGGGGAGGAACATCTTGAAAGGGCTCCTGGGTATGACAAGTATTTTGAGCCTGTCTAACCTATCCAACATAAAAATGCAATAATTTTCACTTAAATATTCTTACAGCAGCCAATGAAAATTTTCTCAATGTTGAGTATGTAAGCAGTTACCAATTTTTTGATGCTAAAATTGTACAAATTTCTGTTTATTTTATTTTTAATTAAATATTCAAGATACAATTCTAATTGTGAAGTTTAAGTTATGGAAAAGTGTTCAAAGCATTTAAAACTAGGATAACATTCTAGAAATGGAAGTTAAAGGATATAGTATATATTTTTTAAAACCTTTAAAACTTCCCATTTACCTTCTAGAATTTGAAAGATTGAGATTAATTCTCTGTAGTTTCTATCTTTCCACATCTACTGAGTCTTTCTGCCCAATCTACAAAAATATTCATCTCTCCGACACTTGAAAAAAACACAAAAACAAAAACGCTGTACTTCCCACTGAACAAACTGCCCTCTCAGTGCTCTTTCTTTTTACAGTCAAGATTCCTGAAAAGGGTAGCTCAGGATCATTGCCCTACTTTTCTACTCTTCATTTACTTCTCCACTCATGACAATCTAGTGTCTGTAACCAGAATGTGCCTTCACTAAAATCAACAAGACTTTGTTAATTTCTGAACTCAAAGTTAATATTTCCATTAACTTCCTTGACTTCTCTGCAGCATGTGACCCTATTAGTCTTTCGCCCCCGTAGTTCTCTCCTCTCTCCATTTCCACGGTAACGTTTTTCTCAGCTTCACCCCCAGCTCATCTGACCATTCCTCCTTAATCTCCTTACCAGCTCCTCTACCTCTGCTTGCCCCTTAAATGTTAGTTTTCCTTAGGGTTCTAACCATTGCCTCTTTTTCTTCCCTTTCTATACCTGCACTTCTCAAACTGAATACACAGAAGAAACATAGATAATTTTATCTGAAATTTTTAACTATAATCAGTAGTAATCAAACATTACTTTTAGATTAGAATACATAAGGATGTAGCATAGAAAAGAATGCAAAATTTGCATGGAGAAGCAGGCAAGATACCCCAAGTGCTCGCTCTCACTCATTACACCCTATCACCCAGGAAGCTGTGACAAAGTCAGCTCCTTAAAATTTCTCAAATGTTTCTTTTTTCTCCACTTGCTTTAGTCTATGTCTTTGTCATTTTTTACCTAAACTACTGCAGTAACCTCCTACTTTGTGCGTCATTTTCCAGTTTAGCTCTCCCATCATCTTTCACACTTTAGCCAGAGGTTCTTTTATTGAAATATATAACTGTGCTGCCTGAAAACCTCAGGTGGCACCCCAGCTCTTAGACACTGAAGTCCAGACTCCTACAGGTGTGATCTGGTCACTCACCATTCCAGCCTTCTTTCTTTCATTCATTTGGCAGCATCTTTCCCCCAAGCAGCCACACAGTGGGAGAGCTGTGAAGATATGTTGTCTTCTCTGCCTGCATGGAGAACGTGTGGATCAGGGTGGCTCACTTTCTCCTCCCTCCCTCAGCGCCCAGTTCTGCAGGAGAATGATTACCTAACATCATATCCCAGTTGAAAAACTAAAGTCCAACAGAAAAGAGGGCCCGCAAAGATTTTTACCTAAAAGCATGAATATGAAAAGGAGCTTAAAGTTCATCAAGTCCGAACCCTACATTCTATAGCCAAGGAACAAGAGACCCCATAGAGGCAAGAGGCTTGTCCAAAGAGAGACAAGATTCCAAGAATAGGAAAATTTCTCAAGCAAAATCATTGCTGTAGTTTTTCCAAAGGGGGAAAAAAAGCATTTGTAAAAATGTGTGTGTTAAAGTATAGGCAACAAGTCGAGTTTGACATAATGTGTATCTGTCTATGCAAAATGAAGTAGCTGTCTGAATACTTTGTGCCAAAAATAGATTTGGCCTAAGTGTCCCGGTAATTAGAGCTTTGTAAAGTGTTTTTGCTTGAATCATCTAAATCATTGCGCTAGTTCTTTACTTCACTTTAGAACATGGACACCATTGCAAGGTGCAAACTTAAAAATGCTGTACCTTTTAGACAGATACCTCCATCTTTAGAGGTTATTAATATTTATATTTCAATATTAAGTCTCCAGAGCCTAATCAGGTAGCAGATGGAGGCCAAGATGTCTAAAAAAGGGAACATATTGAAAAGTTGCAGACTCATCAGCAAACTAAACCTAGAAAAACTTTTGTAAAATCTGTGACTTGACTATGAATGGCAATTCTAACTTGCCGAACTAATAGCTCCCAGTCAGCTAACTTGCCTGCTCTTATTATCTTAACACATCAGGAAATTTTCCAAAATTGCCATGCAGGTCATTTATTCATTCTGTCATACATAGCAAAGAACAGTATGCCTATAAAGAAAATACCTCATTCATCTTCCATCTGTCACCTACCCAAACATCCAGGGCAGATTACATTCTCTCTTATTTTTCATATCATTTAAGAAAAGGACTAGTGCATTTTAAATAGTCAGGAGCAGCATTCCTTCATCTCTGGGATGGTGGGGATGCTCTGCCTCTAACCTCTTAGTTCAGTACCGTATAATTTAATAATAAAGATCATAAATGTTTAGTGTCTCTTCATCTGAAAGTAAATGCTTTGAGGGCTTTTATTCATTTTTATTTTATTTCTGAAACACTTCAAGTCTACAGACCGGAATAGAAGAAATAAAAATAGACTTCCATGTCCCTACTACCAAGATTGAACATGTTATTTTTATGATATTTGCTCTAACCTCCATCCTCCATTTATCTAAGCCTCTCTCTCTCACTTTTTTCCTTCTTCCACAGAAGTAGACCACCCTTATGTATATGAGTCCTATGAACAAGGAGAAGGGGCAAGAGGGGCAGCAGCAGGAGGAGGAGAATGAAAAGGAAGAGAAGCAGCAAAAGAAGGAAGAAGGGAGGGGAGAGAAGAGCAAGAGGAGGTGTTAAGTATTTTCCATATTTTTTACAATGAACATATACTATATTACTCTTATAATAAGAAAAAATATTTAAAATAAAAATTAAAACTACAATATTATCTTCTTATTTCAAGGAGTGCAGATAGAAAATATTCCTGAAAGATCATTGTCTATCGCAATTTAGGAAAATATGTGTAGACAGACCTGGTTCGTGCTGCATGAGCAGGCAATGTATAGTCAGGGCTGCTCCCACCACTCTGAATGTGTTGCACCCCTCCAGTGGGTGATGGATGAGGCCAGCACTCTCCCTCCATTCACTCAATGTCCAGGTGAAGGAGCTCCTGATGTCACCGTTGTTACAAAGCACACAGTCTACACCAACACTCCATTGCTAAAATGTGTTACAGGTCATTGTTCCTTTAGATCAGGAAAGTAGGAGGCCATTAGCAGCCCTGGTGAAAATAGTTTCAAAAATTAGTTGAGAGGAAGGATAGTCTGTTCAACAAATGGTGTTAGAACATTGGACAATTATAGGAAAAAACCTTGACCTAAACTTCATGTAAGAAAAAAAAAAAAACTTCATGACTTGGAGTTAGGTGAAAAGTTATTAAACATGACACCAAAGACATGATCCCTAAGAGAAAACAACCAATGATTTGAACTTTAACAAAATTAAAAACTTTAACTCTGAGAGCAATCCTGTTAAGAGGATAAAAAGACAAGTGATGAAAGGGAGATAATATTTGCAAATCATATAACTGATATAGAACTTTATCCAAAACATATCAAGAATTCTGAACTCAGAATTGAAAAAAAACACAGAAATCCAACTGAAAGTGGACAAAAGACTTGAACGGTGTACGAATGGCAAATTAGCATCTTCAGTATCTTTAGCCATCAGGGAAATGTAAAGTAAAGCTACAAGGAGATACCAGTGCATACCTTTGAGAATGGCTAATACAAAAAATGCTGATGATACCAAGTTTGGGGAGGATACAGAACAACTCTGTACTATTTTTGCTGCTTTTTATATGAGTCTTAAATGATTTCAAAATATGGCTGGGCTTGGTGGCTCATGCTTGTAATCCCAGCACTTTGGGAGGCCAAGACAGGTGAATCATTTGAGGTCAGGAGTTAAAGACCAGTCTGGCCAACATGGTGAAACCCTGTCTCTACTAAAAATACAAAAAGACCAAAAAAAAAAAAAAAAAAAAATAGCCGGATGTGGTGGCGCATGCCCGTAATCCCATCTACTGGGGGAGGCTGAGGCAGGAGAATCGCTTGAATCTGGGAGACAGAAGTTGCAGTGAGCCAAAATCACGTCACGGCACTCCAGGTTCCATCTCAGGAAAAAAGAAAAAAAGAAAAAAAACTTGATTTCAAAATAAAACATTATTTTATAAAATGTGGTGAGAATGGAAGCCTGATTGCAGGACTGATCAGGGAAAGGGAGATGAGGAAGTGGAGTCAGTGAATGAAGATCATGCTGGAAAATCATCTGATCAGCAATCTTATAGCACATGGCTCTGAGCTGTGGACTCTCTTGGCAGGCAAACCCTGAGGTGGGACACAGTAGCCAGGCTCAGCATAGCACAGGGTTAAAGAGCATGAGCTGCTGGGCTAACTTCTTAGGTTTGATGCTATTTAAAGTTGTGCAACCTTAAGACATAACTTGTGCCTCAGTTTCCTCATTTGAAAACAGGCAAAACAATAGCATCAAATCTTAAAGGGTCATTTTAGAATTAAATGGAAAAAATTACATATATAACATCATACTCAATACATTTTAACTTTATTATTATTATTATTCACCTAGATTTTACCTAGAATTAGCAGTTCTCAAAGTATCTCAATTCATTTATTTTATATTCTTACTCCCCACTTTCAAAAACTCTCTCTCATTATACCTCAGTTACTGTTCCTGTCTGTATCTTCTCTATGTAGAATATTATTCCATGTAATTTATACTTTTTAGTGATTTTTAGTTTTATTCTAAATGTAAATTTTTTAGTTTTTAAATGAAATGATCTAAAATGGACCTTTTAAAAATAAATGCAGGCCAGGTGCAGTGGTTTATGCCTGTAATCCCAGCACTTTGGGAGGCTGAGGCAGGAGGATCGCTTGAACCCAGGAATTGCAGATCAGCCTGGGAAACATAGGGAAATACCATCTCAACAAAACATTTAAAAATTACCCAGAAGTGGTGGTACATGGTTGTAGTCCCAGCTACTTGGGAAGCTGAGGCAGGAGAACTGCTTGAGCTTAGAAAGTCGAGGCTGCAGGGAGCCGTGATGTCACTGCACTCCAGACTGGGCAACAGAGCAAGACCTTTTCTCTAAAACATAAATAAATAAATATTAAAATAAGTAAAAATAAATGCATTTGAATATGTCTGTGTATATATATATATATATATTCTGTGGGCAAATCCATATGGAATCATTGTAATTAAAAAGTTATAAATATAAAGTGTAAAGAAATAATTTACCCAAGATGATTACACTATAAGGAAATAGATTAGTTAGTTGTGTGCTGACTTTTTCTGTAGAAGGTAAAATTATTTTCTCTGTCCTTCAAGGAGTCACCCTTCTTATGAACAAAAAGCATGCCTTTTTCCCCCACAGCCCCACATCCTTAGGAACCTTTATGTATGATTTAAGTTGTCAGCAGATTAATTCAAACTTTTCACCAATAAATTATTCACATTTTTTCCTCTAGTAATGACTAACGGAGTATGTACAAAGTGTGAAATATATTCACATTCTGACAGACATTTTTATCAGAGTACTGAAAGCACATATTCTTAAGCATGTATCACTGAACTACATTAAAATTAGTAGTACATAAAAAGAAACAATAGATAATCATTATCTAAATTCCTGAAGTACATAATGATGTGGTTATAACCTTTAATTAACATAATGCTTTACACACAGGTAGGTCTTTCATATATGCCTTTTCTTATACACACTGCAGCTAAGTGTTTACGTGATCAACATTAAAAGCCCTGAGTTTATAAAGTGCTGGGTCACACATATTTAAATCTCATGATCTTTAACCAGGCAAAGGCCACATTCCAAATGACAGAAGCATTGAAATATACACAGAATATGAAAAAATGGCATCATATTGCCATAATGTGCTTTTCCTCATACTTTGCCATATTTCTTCATTGCCTGCTTCTCTGAAGCAAAAATAACCAACTGTTGCAAAACATGGCCAGGTTTTATAAAGTGATCTTTTGTCATTTCCGGGAAGATTGCCCATGATCTCCACTGACCTAAAGCAGACTACCGTAGAGCTACCAAGTGTGGGAGCTGACCATTCAAACAGGCCAACTTTGGGGAGTATAAAGAAGATGTTTGGATAAAATCTTTTATTTTCCTTTAAAAAATGATTTCACTACACTTCAAAGTTTGGAGTTTGGATGAAACTGTCAAGGGGCTGCTACTGGTATCTGGCAGGCAAGTATAGTATGTTAAAGAATGTCTATCAGATTATCTTACAAATCGATCTTTTTCCAATCTAAAAAGGTGGTATTGATCAAATAAAGGGCTAGATGGAAGCGCCTCATGCTTAAATAGAAGTTTTTCCTAAAAACAGGCTCATTTAAGACAAAATACTTTAAAATGTAAATATTTATTGATTCTTTTCATCAGTTACTGTTGCCCTACATTTAGGTTTCAATCTGTATTTCTTGAGTTCTTTGACCTTTTCATTGATATGGCATTTTAGAAGACAGGGCTTAAGTATCTTTATTTATTTCAAAATGGTTGGTAGGAATAAATATTTTAACAATCCAGGAATAAGTCTGAGTACCCTGATTACATTGCTTAAGATTGTTCTAAAAGAGAAGTTGAATACTAGTCAGAAAAAAACAACCAAAAAAGTGTGGAGAAAATATTATTTGTATCCCTAATAGCAGTGTTTCTCAAACTTTAATGTGGTTAGGCATCAAATGGGGATCTTTTTAAAATTCAGATTCTGATTCTGTAGGCCTAGGGTGGCACCTGATATCCTGCACTTCTAACAAGCTCCCAGGTGGTATTGATGCTGCTGGTCCAAGGACCTCTCTGTGGATAGCAAGGTTTTGTCCCCTTATACCACTGGAAGTTGATCATCAACAGGGAAAATAAAAGAGCAATCTATCTGTAAAAGAGAGTCTTTGAAAGGTCTTTTTCCCAAACGGTCAGTGCACTAGCATTGTCTTCTAGCAGTTTCCTTAGACCCAATTTCCTCAGACCCAACTACTTCTGAACTACTATTTGACACACGATGTGA
Source organism: Piliocolobus tephrosceles (assembly GCF_002776525.5). Lineage (NCBI taxonomy): Eukaryota > Metazoa > Chordata > Mammalia > Primates > Cercopithecidae > Piliocolobus > Piliocolobus tephrosceles. Next base: position 47,291,831 of record NC_045451.1, on the reverse strand, counting down.
AAACAAGGCAAGCAATTCTATGGAAATAAAAATTAATGATGGTAATTTTCACTTTTTAGCCTGTAAATGTGTTTGTTTGATATGCATTGACTAGAAAAAGCTTTTGCATGACAAATATACCTATTTTTTAAAGACGAAATTATAGCAGAAATGAAATTTAAGCACTGAATTAATCAAGTATCAGTGAAATCCCTTTACTCTTTATTGAGCCAAGGAAATGTAGTGGTTGATTAGATCTTTTTCAACGGCAGGAAGCAATTTCAGGAATAAACACCATAAGTACATACATTTGCTTATTTGAAATAAAGGTGTGGAAGTGGCATTGAGCCTTGACAGATTTTCCTCTTTTTCATAGAAAGGAGGGTGTGTTGGTTCTGTTAACTCTATTGTTGAGCAACAGTGAGTTTCTCTGAAGTTTCATGAATATCATTAGAACTAGTTATAGAAGTTAAATCTCTATACTTTAGAAATATACTTTTATGAACTCTTTGAATTCTCAAAGTGCAGCATCTAGGTATTAAACACAGCTTACCTCTAATGCAACACATAAGTCAAAAACACCTTATCAAGGAGAATCTGAATAAAAAAGTATCATCTAGTAATTATTTTTGTCTCCGGGGCTCTTTACACTTTATATTTATGTGAGTTATATTTATTGATATTTATCACATTAGAAATTAAAACTGAGATGTGTTTTAAGTATTTATTTATTTAAAAAGAATAATAGGCTGGGTATGGTGGCTCACGCCTGTAATCCCAGCACTTTGGGAAGCTGAGGCAGGTGGATCACTTGAGGTCAGGGGTTCAAGACCAGCCTGGACGACATGGTGAAACCCCATCTCTACTAAAAATACAAAAATTAGCTGGGCGTGGTGGCATGCGCCTCCCAGCTATTTGGGAGGCTGAGGCAGGAGAATCACTGGAACCTGGGAGACAGAGGTTACAGTGAGCTGAGATTGTGCCACTTCACTCCAGCCTGGGCAACAAGAGCAAAAACTGTCTCAAAAAAGATAGATAAAAAATAAATAAATAAATAAATACATACATAAATAAATAAATAATAACAATAGTAAACCCATCACATGTTAAATTAAATAACATATTCCTGTGAAAATTAACGTTTGGCAAAACAAAAATATTTAAAGAGTAGCATCGTCTTATAATTTTACATATCTCCTTAAGGTCTAGATTAATGGACGACACTTGGATTCTCATAGCTGCTTCTGCATTCAATCTTTTGCAATATGTTGTTTTAGTTGTTTTTTTCTTTTTTTTTTTTTTTCTTTTTGAGACAGAGTCTTGCTCTGTCGCCCAGACTGGAGTGCAGTGGTGTGATCTGGGCTCACTACAAGCTCCGCCTCCCAGGTTCACGCCGCTCTCCTGCCTCAGCTTCCTGAGTAGCTGGGACTACAGGCGCCCGCCACCATGCCCAGCTAATTTTTTGTATTTTTAGTAGAGACGGGGTTTCACCCTGTTAGCCAGGATGGTCTCAATCTCCTGACCTCATGATCTGCCCACCTTGGCCTCCCAAAGTGCTGGGATTACAGGCGTGAGCCACCGCACCTGGCCTAGTTGATGTATTTTAAGAAAATTTAGACTCTCACAGATATACACTTGGAAAGCAAAGGGCTATTTTAAAAGTCCTTTCAGATAATTGTGAATATTCTTCTTTGATACTATACCAAAACTCAGCAGGTGATGTTTCTTAAAGATTAGTCACCACATGGAATTTGAAATCCTATCAGTGAACTTTGCTGCTCTGTTACATTAAAATCCATTGGTCCATCTTGCCCTTTGAATGTACAATATAATTTTGTAATATCATACACTGGTTATTTGAAAAATACTGGTTCACCAAATAATTCAGATCTTCCAAATATAGACATAGTTCATTATGCAATATTTTTAAAGCACATTTGTTAATATCACTACAGATCTCATCAGAAAAGTATTGGAAAACTGTCATACTCATAGCAGCCGATTCAAGTTTCCCAAAATTCTAATTTGCGTTTGAGATATTGGGTTTTATTGTTGCCAACAAATTCTGACTGTTGTTTTCCTTAGAGTGACAGCAAATTCAATTCATTCATTTTCTACAAATATATATGCTGAATACTTAAGTCTAAATAATTACATTTATCTTACAGTCATTCTTTGAAGTAAAATGGTGTACCATGAAAAAAAGTTTAGTTTAGCTCACAATGCAATCACAGGAGTGCTTTTCCTCAATACAACCAACATACTTCCATATAAAATGAAAACTTCTGTAGGTACTTACTATTCTGTCACACAAACGTGTTCTCAAAGGTCAATATTTGATATAATTAATAATTCTACTTCATTAAGAACATTCCTAAATGAAACTGACTTTTTAAAACTGTGAGCATTTTTTACACTCTCAGTGCAAATGTCTGCACAGTGATAGGAGTAAATAATGTCTTAGTAATATTATGAAAATCATTTTGACCTCACAGACTTCCTGAAAGAGTCTCAGGGAACCACCACCATATACAACTGTAGGAATAAATGGAGTATTTTAAACAGATCAAATATACTTGCATAATCTATCACCTGGGAAAGGTCTTAATATGAATGGGCCAAGATTAGAAGACAGAAAATGAGGCGGGATTAATGATTTGGTGTCCTGGCTGAACATCAACTATTGCCTGTATCCCCATTCCCAGAGCTGAAGTCTCCAGGCTTGAATGAGATGACTCTCCCAGCCTGTTTGTTCCCAGGTGCACAGCCATAGTGCTTGTAAAGGGCATGAGCTTCCTCGGCAGACAGGTCTGTGTTTGAGTCCTAACTCTACCCTCTTCTATGTGCAAACTTTAGTTACAAGCTTCAACTTTCTCATCCACAGTATAAAGACAACATTGCATTATACAACCCCCGACAGGGTTGTTGTAAAAATGAAATGAGTTAAGATTCATAAAATGCTTGACACAGTGCCTCGGTTATAATAAACACTCAATAAAGGTTAGATATTATTAATGTCTGAGATTGGTTTGTTTGTTTTGTTTGTTGTGTGGTGTTTTGTTTTGTTTTGTTTTTTTGTTTGTTTGAGACAGGGTCTCACTCTGTCACCCAGGCTGGAGTGCAGTGGCACAATCACAGCTCACTGCCACCTTCACCTTCTGGGCTCAAGCAATCCTCCCACCATAGCCTCCTGAGTAGCTGGGACTACAGGTGCAAGCTGCCACAGCTGGTTAATTTGTGTGTTTTTTGTAGAGATGAGGTTTTGTCATGTTGCTCAGGCTGGTCTTGAACTCCTGAGCTCAAGAAATCAGACACCTCGGCCTCCCAAAGTACTGAGATTACAGGCATGAGCCACCGTGCCTGGCCTTGTCTCAGAGTTCTTTATGACCAATAAGCTAATGGCAAATATGGCCCCACTCTCTTTCCTGAAGCAGCAAGAGCAGTTGACTCCTCTCTCTAATCATTTCCTGCATGGCTTTGGATCTCATCATTCGGCCAACAATGCTGAACTGCTACTATTTCCCCAACTAAACCAAACCATCTCTCTCCACTGTGTCTGTGCTTGTCCCCTCTGCCTATATTCCATTTCCTTCTCTAAGAAGCTTTTTCTCACCAGTCTGTGGCCCATGTTGGACAGGTGTCATTCTCTTCTTTGCTGCCACATTGCTATAATTAACTATAAGTACTTCTTTGAAGAATGTGCTTATAGCCCCAGGACCAGTAATGGTGTATGTGTATAATAGTCACTCAAATAAATGTGTGTTGCATGAGAGAATTAATAATTGTGTAACAGCTGGCTTGGAAATAAGTTACTATTCTTCACATGAAAGGCAAAGCCTCTTGTGTATTCTCACCACAAATGTTTGTAAGGTGATCAGGCTACCTACCAAGTCATCTTTCTCTCCAAATCTTCTTCTACACTTTTCATGCCCCAAACCTGAAGGAAAGCACCCTTGAATCTGATTCCAGTATTTAGTCCACCAAGCCTGCCCTTTCTACTGTGTTCACTGCCTCCAGCCACTCTCTGTCCCTCCTCTGACTGACCGGGGAACTACTTCCCACCTGGCTCCAGCCCATCCCATTTTCCAAGGGCAGATCCTTGCTCTCATTCACCCCTACTTTGCTTCAAGCAAGTTCCTTGGAGTGGCCAAGCCTCAGGTATGAGCTCTCTCACCATTTCATCTCTTTACTTCCAAAGCTGAGTTTCAGTCATATGTCGTACCTAGTCTAATGTTCCTTCCTTCTAAACAATAGGCACTGGAGTCCGAATTGGTCATGGACTTTACTTTGGTTGTAGGGTAATTCTGTTCTCAGTTTCCAGCATCACCACTAGGCTTATTTCCTGTAGGATGTGTTGGGGATCCTTCATTCTCACCAGCTATCAAAGAGGACCAGATATTCCAACCTCCTGCCAAGGCCAAATCCTTGCATTTGCCAGTATTGGTGAAGCACAAGGCACCTGCTTAGGCCAGTGTGCACCAGCTTGAGGCAAATGCATGTCAGCAATGTCAGCACAGTATGAATACAGTGTAAGCATATTTGGAGGCCATCCATCTCAAGCCAGTGAACCCATGTCAGTGGACATGAAAATATAAATAGGGCCCAGAGTTTGATTCCAAATGAAAATTAAAATTGATTGGTACTATCTATCACTCCAATTTATTCTAGTCTGAATAACACTCATCGATTTAATAACTTGGGTCTCTCCTATCCTGCACTTGTTAACTGACTGACCCATTTTCATCTGATAAATAGTCAAGACACAAACACAGACGATGCTTTGCATTTTTGTTTTGCCTTTTAAAAAATTCATACTCAGAGACATAACTGAAGAAATGTTACCTTTTCCTTAGAACCAGATTTAGCTTTGTTTCTTGTTCTTTGGAAAGCATGTTAAGCACGGCATTTGCTCTCCTTTCTAAGCAGCTCTACGGAAGATAACAGAGAGGGTAAGCCTCAGACCTGGATTCTGCTCAGAAGAGTGTCTGGGAAGGATGCAATGACAGAGCAGGTAACTTCCTCCAGGCACAGAGCACACCTGCTTAATATCATTACACAGCGATGTGGACAGGACTACTGACTCCTCAGTGATTTTACTGATCTGAAAAGGTGAATAAGCAGATCTGTTCATCTACCACCATGCAATTGGGCTAAGGCAATCACTATAATCACAGCCAATGGTTTAAACAAATTGGGTTAATGTGGAACAAGGAACTAGTACAGACTCAATTGATTTCATAGAGTTCATTTTTGCCAAAATATACTCAGTGCTACTGAGTATTTGTAGGCATCTCCATCCACTTCACCCCCATCTGCAGCCACTTAGAGATGCTGTGAAGGGTAAACTAGCTCCTTTCCAAATGGAAAACATTGATTGCCTAAAAGAATTTCCATTAGGGAAATATCTATCTAGCAACATTTGTGTTATAAAAAGTCACCCAGAAATTTTTCTCTGGGGTTCCCATTCACTTTTCCAACCGTGCATAAACAATCATTTATTTCAGCAGCCACTGAAGTTTTGTTCAGCGTCTAATTTTATGGTGGAATCACCTTAAAAAGTGTCATAGATAACACTTCTCTACAAAGGTCCAAAAAGTCACCATTATTCTTTTTGCTTAGGATTGCTTTGGCTATTTGGGCTCTTTTTTGGTTCCATATGAATTTTAGAAAATTTTTTTCTAATTTTGGAAAGCAGGTCATTGGTAGTTTGATAGGAATAGCATTGAAACTGTACATTGCTTTGCGCAGTGTGGCCATTTTAACAATATTGATTCTTCCAATCCATGAGTATGGAATGTTTTTCCATTTGTTTGTGTCATGTCTGACTTCTTTCAGCAGTTTTGTAATTCTCATCACAGAAAACTTTGTTAGCTGTATTCTCTTTGTTAGCTGTATTCCTACGTATTTTATCTTTTTTGTGGCTATTGTGAATGGGATTGAGTTCTTGATTTGGTGCTCAGTTTGTCTGTCATTGGTGTATAGAAATGCCACTGGTTTTTGTACATTGATTTTGTATCCAGAAACATTGGAGAAGTGGTTTATCAGACCTAGGAGCTTATGGGCAAAGACTATGAAGTTTCTAGGTATAGAATCGTATCATCTGCATACAGAGATAATGTGACTTCCTCTCCTCCTATTTGGATGCCTTTTATTTCTTTCTCTTGCCTGATTTCTCTGGCCAAGACTTCCAATACTATGTTGAATAGGAGTGGTGAAAGTGGGCAATTTTGTCTTGCACCAGTTCTCAAGGGGAATGCTTCCAGCTTTTGCCCATTCAGTATGATGTTGACTGCGGGTTTGTCATAGACAGCTATTACTTTGAGGTATGTTCCTTCAATGACCAGTTTCTTTAGGGTTTTTATCATGAAGGGATGTTGGATTTTATCAAAAGTTTTTTCTATATCTACTAAGACGATCATGTGGTTTTTGTTTTTAATTCTGTTTATGTGGTGAATCACATTTATTGATTTGCATATGTTGAATTAGCCTTCCATCTCAGGGATAAAGCTTACTTGATCATGGTTGATTAGCTTTTTGATGTGCTGTTGGATTCAGTTTGCTAGTATTTTGTTGAGAATTTTTGCATCTATGTTCATCAAGGATATTGGCCTGAAGTTTTTTTGTTGTTGTTATATCTTTGCCAGGTTGTGGTATCAGGATGATGCTAGCCTCATAGAATGAGTTCATCGCAGCACTATTCACAATGACAAAGACATGAAATCAACTTAAATGTCCATCAATAGTGGACTGGATAAAGAAACTGTGGTACATACACACCATGGAACACTATGCAGTCATAAAAAGAATGAGATAATGTCCTTGGCAGCAACATTGATGAAGCTGGATGCCATTATCCTAAGTTAACTGATACAGGAACAGAAAACCAAACACGGCATGTTCTCAGTTATAAATGGGAGCTAAGCATTGAGTACCCATGGACACAAGAAGGAAACAATAGACACGGGGGTCTGCTTGAGGATGGAGAGTGGGAGGAAGAGAAGGATCAAAAAACTACCTATTGAGTACTATGTTTATACCTGGATGACAAAATAACATGTATACCAAACCCCACGACAGGCAATTTATCTATGGAACCAACCTTCACATGTATCCCTGAAAGTAAAATAAAAGTTAAAAAAATAAATGAAATATAGTTTGGAAGGGGAAAAAAGTCACCGTTGTAAGAGAAATAGCTGAGACGGGGGCCTTTTTTTGTACTGAGTCATTAGCAACCTACAGACAGCAACTGTGGAACTTGACTTTGTATTATTCATAGTGCCTAATAGAATGTTTTTCACACAATGGATACGGATGACAGCATGGATTTCAGTAAATGGAAAATAAAATGCTTGATGTGTGATAGTAAAAACTGGCAAGTAATGGTGGCAATTCAGAAGAACCGATTCTGCTTTTCCTATATACACAAAGATGCTGATAACTTCTATTATTTAGTCAGAACACCTTATCACAATTAAATGTGCCTCCTTAATATCTCTTTGGAAAATATGCCTAATTAGAAAATAGCTCTGACATAAAATTTTGTTTTAGGAAGTTTATTGACAACCCAGTATCATACTCCTTACTGCTGACTCTGATTTACAAAATTTTAGAAAACCAGAAGTTTCAATATGGTCATCACATTAACCCAAGACCAGCCCTAGATCATATATTATTGGTAAAAATTTTCTCAAATCTCTATTAAATGTGTTCCTTCAACAAACAAAAAAACTACAACATTATTTTCATCATGGAAAATAGAAAAATAAAACATTTCTGTTTTCATTGTTACTATCTTATGCTACCAGAAGGGTACCAGCACCTAATACTAATTCATTTACTTGTCCTAAAATAGGCATATTAATTCCCAGCAGTGCTCCTTTCTCTCTAAACAAATTCCTGTGTGTCTCTATACACATGACTCATACTCTTTCCTTCCTCTAGTGATCCAAGAAACATTTTTATTCTATTCCTTTACATCTACATCTGGGAGTCTTATTAGCAGAAATAAAAATGAATAACTTAGCTTAATAAATAACTTAGCTTAAATAGCTCAGCTTAGTGAATCTGCCTTTCCCAGCAAATTCATACTTACTAACATCCTGAAAATGCTTTGTAGTTACTTAAAAGACTGAAAATTTTGAAAATTTTAATTCTCATTTTCTCTAAACATCTATTGTCAAACTGGAGCAAAAACCTCAACAACAATGTATAAGGAAGGCTGCGAGTGTCCCATTTATATCCTCTCACCCTTACCACTTCTGTGTATGTGGGCCGAGCTTCCAGCTCCCAATACTTGGGTTTCCTTCCCTGACGGCTTTTTATAGCCATTTTGCAACAGGTCAAAAGTGTCAGGGGCCCTTAGCAGAAGCCATCCACCAACGTGGAAGGAAGTTACTAAATAAATATCCCAGATCCCTTACTCCTGGGGGGCAGGGGATAGCACTGAGGCATCCGTTCTACATAAGTCCCAGAGATCCCCCAATGAGATCAAATTCCAGTTGCCCACAGTGGTAACTAACCAGACAATGCACTTTTTATTGGCTGCCTTCCCTCCTCGTTTTAGTTCCCAATTATCTTACTGATGTTTGCTTCATCTCTCAAATAAACTTTTTGTTCTACCATCTTTCTTGCAGGGTATGTTTCTGTGATAGCCCAAATTAAGTCAGTTGGCAAGGGAAGATATCCTAAGAAGCAGATTTTCAGGATGGGATTCTAGAATTGAACAATTCACCAACCACATGGCAACAAGGGCTCCATTACTGGTGATAAGTGGAATAGTACCAATATTGGGCATTCTGTGGCAACTCAACTATTAAGATTGTCACTTGTTATTAACTGGAATCTGATACAGGTAGAAGATGGTGTATTGGATAATGCAGATCTCTAGTATTTGAGAGACTTGGGGAAAATGGTCATTAAGAACTATGAAACTAGTTTGTCATAAAGTACAATGAAGTTCTGAAGGAAGAAAATGACAGGCAGGTTCATGCTTCTACCAATTCAGCTCCTATATGTCTTTGCCTGAGAGCATTTTCTGCCCATCGAAAGCACTTTGTCCTCTGTGCCATAGGCTGAAAGTACTGGAAATTAATGACCTCCAGGAACAGCATGTAACCCATGACTGACAGGAATTGGTACATAAATACCTCACCTCACTCACCTCTTGGATGAGACGACTCTGAAACATGTGTTCTATACTGGTTCCCAGAATTCCCTCATTGGCATTAAATTCCAGTAGCCCACAGTGATAACTGGCTTGAAAACATAATTCTTATTGGCTGGCTTCTGTCCCTATCCCACTTCCCAGTGTTTACTTTGTATCCTACGTAAGCTGCAGTCCTTTTTTCAGTGTCTACTTTCAGGGGCACCCAAACTAAATCAAATGGTCTTATCCATCATTACTAGGACTTCAGTTTTGTAGCTGAAGAACAAGGCAAAGCCATGATGATTATGCAGAACCCAAACAGATGTCATCTAAATATTTATAAGAGTTTGGCCCTATCAAGGAAGAAAAATATGAAATGAATTCAGAGTAGAATCAAGAGATAAAGAAATTAGTTGAATTCTATCAACTAGTAAAGCAATTATGAGAAGAATTGGATTTTGTAGAGACTGAATCTTAGGGGCTAGCATGGGTTGTGAAATGATACCTTTTCTCAGTGATAGCCCTGTTAAAGCCACTATACAGAGGGTTCACACTGCCCTCAAGTCCTTGACAGTGTCTCAGGACAATAAATACCCTATAACCCAAATAAAATTACCAGCAGATATGCAACTTGTCCATTTGAGAAGGTCTTGGTAGAGTCACCCCAATTTACTGGGTAGAAATTTTTTCCTTTATTATTTCCCCAGGAAAATGTATATTAAAGGAGACAGATGAAAAAGTAAGTCAAATATATAGTATTATTGTGTTAAGTGTTAGAAATACATATGCATAATTAGCATTAAGAGTATATAAGAGAACAAAGAATACATTAAATGAATCTGGTGATTCCAATTTTAAACGAGCAATTAGGTGATTCATTTAGACCTATGATTTTAAATGCAAATTCATAAAAGAATTACAGGTTTATAAGCAATATGACAACATTTAGAATAAAAAATATTATAGCTTCTTCATGTTTATAAATATAATAGATTTTAATAATTTAAATACTTGAGAAAGTGTTATTTGATCTGATAATTTAATCGCTCCAAAAATATCAAATGTATTAAATGTATGCATCTTCCTTAAAATTAATTTTTAAATGATACCAAATTTTTAAACAGAATCATTAGATTTATAAGTTTAAATTTAAAGCTTAAGGAAGAACTAAAGTTTGCATTTTGCAACTTTAGTGAATCAAATATTAATTTTAAAAGATCAAACCAGTACAAATAGTCTATGAACAAAAGTTGCTCCCAAGAACAACCAAAAGACTCACCCTAAGGTTGGGATACAATGAGCCCATGTTTATAACCACTATGGACTTTGTATCTTTAAATAGGCCAATCTAGCAGCCCACAAGTACCTGAATTACCAGTTCTTCTCAATAGTTTTCCCTTTCAACCCCTTCACCACCTTGTCTGGATTACAAATAACCTATTCATGGTCTGATTCTTTTTGGAATTATTTCCATATTTTTTCTATCAGGGCCACGACTTTCAGAAATACGAAGATGACCTCCAATTGGATTCTGCAACTATGTCATGTACAGGTACAGACTTAGCCATGCTGACATTCTATACACCTCAACCATCCCACTTTAAAGTAGGCAGGGCACTTCGTACCTCCATTGCTTCTTCCTCTCCCACTTAAAAATAATAATTTTTTTTGCTCTCTCTCTCTACTGCCCTAACTAGCTGAATTTTCACACTTACATGAGGTAAAAGTACCAATTTCTCTAAATAAACAAAACAGCTTTATGTTCAGAATGTTAAGTGTATGTGGGATTTTTTTTTCTTTTGTTTTGCATTAATTACTTTCCTAAAACATTTTCTTACCTTATTAGGTGGACTCTTTTTTTGTATGAACTTCCTATAAGGTTACAGGGCATTGCCCAAGTAAATAAAATGAAAAGCCCATTTATGTAAATCAAATTCAACTATTACTATTCAGTACTACCTAGAAAAATTTCAGTACTACCTATTTTTCTAGGTAGTACTGAATAGTAAAAGTTGAATTTGATTTACATAAATGGGCTTCTCAAAGAAAATAAGTAAAATGTTTACTTTTTAAAATGCTGATTACTTTTCAAAGCCATTAATCAGTCAAAAGTTGAAAAACCAAAACATTCCATCTCTCTAGTTCACTGCCACTCTTTTACGTAAAATGGAAGCAGCGGCCAATTGAGAAGTCCTCTTCTGTCCTACCCCAAACCAAAACCCAAACCCTATGGCTGCCAAACTCACCTGGAATCCCAGTACTACCTGGAAATTCTGTGGCTTAAACTTAAAAATTCCCATGTCATGCTTTCAAGCTCCCAACCTGATCCTACTTCTTAACTTTCAGAAGAAAAGCCCACTTATTTCACCAAGGAAATAAAAGCCTCCTTTATCTCTTCCCACAAAGCCATCTAACTAACACATCTTTAGTACCTACTATGTAGTAGCCAGGCAGTATGTTAGAAAAAATCTATGCCTAAGAGAAAAATAAGATGCAGTCTCTGCATTCAAGAAATGCATCACCTGATAAAGAGGAGGATGTAGAAAATAATTAAAACAAAATATAATAAGTGTAGCTGAATGACTTGGGACAGTAATTCACAAAATGTGTAGAGTTCTTATAATAGCAAGTATATGTAAAAGATGTAGTTACCAGAGATTTTTCCCTGAATTCATTCTAACTACTCGCTATCTCCTAATTTATGATTTTTTTTGTCCATTGTCTTAATTCCTGCCTAATCTAGTTTTAAAAAAAAATAAGAGAAAGATGTGAATAATTAAGAACAAAGAAGAAAAAATAAATCACTATTATTTATAATATGACATTCCAATTCTGAGTTAATATTTAAAATGTTACTGTATATCTTTTGAAAGGGAAGACATCTTAAATTTTCTCTTTCTCATGTGAGTGTGGTTAAATAGGATGAACAGAAAAATATACAGAAACATTTAAAAGAAAGATGGATCTGAAACAACAACATATTTTAATGTATTAACTGATTTAGTTCCTAGCATCCTGTGCTTCCTGGCATCCCAAGATCCTTTCCTTTTTTTTAAACAAACAAACAAAACCTTCCAAAAGAAAGAAAAAAAAAAAAAGTCAAAAAAACCCAGTAGTATTGTGGCTACCTGTTGATGTATTTAAAAACCACCCCAAAATTCAATGTCCTAAAATAGCAGCCATTTTATAACCTCTCACTATTCTGTGCGTTGACTGGGCTCAACTGGATGGTTCTTCTGCTCCACATGATATTGGCTAGGGGTATACCCTTTCTGGACTCAACTGGATTAGAACATCCAAGGTGGCTGTTTACATGTCTGGTGCTTTGGTGAGAATGACTGGCAGGCTAGGCTCAGCTGGGACACCAGTATATCAAGAGGTCTCTCTCTCACTCATATTGTTTAGCCATCACAAAAAATATATTGAGCCCCTTCTCTATATCAGGCACTGCTCTAGGCAATAGCAATACAGTGGTAATCAAGAAAGAAAATCTCTTTGCTTTCATGAATTTAACTTTTAGCATGGGAAAAAAATAGTCAAATAAATAATAATTTTTAATAGCTACAAGTACTCTGAAGAAAATTCAACAGGTAATGTGATGAAAAATGAGGGAGAGCCATTTAACAAGTGTTTCTTAAATGAATAAACAAACATTTAGTTTCTCTCTCAGAAACATAGGATCATTATCAAACTAAATAAAAATGAGAAAATGATTAACTTTTGCTTAAATTAACATATTAAAATTATATAACATATTTCAAAGTGAATTCTGTGTTAACATACAATTCTGCATTAATCAAGGAACAGAGGATATGATTTATTTTATTTGCCACTGATAAATTTTACCACAGACACTGATAGATTCTGTCACAGCACTAATATTACTCATAGCTCATAGAATTTCAGAAGTAATTTTTTGTGCACTGTTACTGTTCATATCATTTTTATCATGATATAAAAGACTATCATAGACATAGTTAACCAATTCTGGTCAAAGATACATATTCCAAACAATTTTAAAATTGAAATCAATCCAATAAATTATAGCAGAATTTAATATTTTAGTTTCTGAAATAGTTTATTGTTGAGTATTTACAGCATAACATTGAGTTATCACAAAATAAATAGGGTCTTTTAAAAATTAGTGAATCACAATGGCCTCCATTCTCCAATGACATTTTAATGGCAGAATATATATGTGAACAGAAAGACAGTCATGAATTGGTAACCATAACCTTGAACCAGGGTTCAAAAACTTTAAAATTGTATTCTATCTTTGCTAATGACACAGGTCATAACTTCACGCAATAAAACTTCATTTATCAGTCCTTTCTTTCCAGTCCATTGGAAGTCCTGTCTCTACGCCAACTACTCTGACAGAAAGTCTCTTGAATACTAAAGGGATCATAGTATCATGCCTAACTCACAGAAATGTTACAGAATCAAATTATATAATAGATTGAAAGGTGTTTTAATACCATATGTACATGTGCATGATATGATTTTACTATTTAATGCTCATGTATGCAAGATCTTGAAATGCCATGACTGAGGAAGCTGATTTTGAAGCCATTTGAAACAAAAAGTCATATAAAACAATAGAGTACCCAAAAAAGAAAACAGATAATAAAAATCATGTACTGCTAAGCCATTTCAAGCAGTGATCTACAGTTTTTGAAAGGAAAACATTTGCCCTCATTTTAATAGCAATAATAAAGTGTTCTATATCAGCCTAGCTTATATTAGTCTTAGCAGTACAGCAAAGCCAAGTTCTAAACTTCTGATTTCTTCTTGGACCAATCTAGAAATGTAGGGTCATTCAGTTTGCTATATGGTGCCAGTAGTATATGCCATATCCTTCCAGGTGTCCTGGGCATTGGCATTCCATCTTTCTTAAAAAATACTTTGATCAAGTCTAAAACATTATTGTTTTTCATCAAGTCTAAAGCATCATTGAATATGACAATCAATGTACTATTATTATTATTATTATTTTATTTTTTTTTTTTTTTTTTGAGACAGAGTCTTGCTCTGTCGCCAGGGCTGGAGTGCAGTGGCCGGATCTCAGCTCACTGCAAGCTCCGCCTCCTGGGTTTATGCCATTCTCCTGCCTCAGCCTCCCGAGTAGCTGGGACTACAGGCACCCGCCACCTCGCCCGGCTAGTTTTTTTTTGTATTTTTAGTAGAGACGGGGTTTCACCGTGTTAGCCAGGATGGTCTCATCTCCTGACCTCGTGATCCGCCCGTCTCGGCCTCCCAAAGTGCTGGGATTACAGGCTTGAGCCACCGCGCCCGGCCGCAATGTATTATTATTACACATAACAGATATAGTTTTAGAGAATGTGATAATACATTCATATAATTTGTAAAGATCAAATCAGTGTAATTGGAATGTCCATCATCTTAAATATTTGTCTTTTCTCTATGCTAGAAACATTCAAATTATTCTCTTTCAACTGTCTTGAAATATACAATAGATTATTGTAAGGTATAGTCACCCTACTGATCTATCAAACACTAGGTCTTAATCTATCAAACTATATATTTGCACCCATGAATCAATTTCTTTTCATTTCCTCCTCTCCCCTACTCTTCCTGGCCTCTGGTAACCACCAATCTACTCTCTATCTTCATGAGATCCACTTTTTTTCTTCTATATGAGTGAGAACATGTCATATTTATCTTTCTGTGCCTCGCAACATTACTTTTTAATGTATCCCATGAATGAAAGCTCTATTAAATTATGACATACCATGGATTGTTTAATACACGCCAACTTCAAGGATTTTAAAAGGTAAAAAAAAAGTTTGTCTTAGAATCGATGAATATAATAATTACTTCGTTAGCATAAAAGTAATGTATATTTGTTAAAAACCTGAAAAATATTGAGTATTAGTTGAAACATGGTTGCAGGTAACAGAAAAGCTTGATTATGTAATAAAAATGCATATACCTGAAAATCCAGAGGAAGGACAGAGATTAGAGTTGATTTAATTCAGGAACTAATGGCTATCACAACAGCAGTTTCTTTCTGTCTCTCTGCTATGTCTCCCATAGTGTCAGCCTTCTTGAGACAAGCTTCTTTCATGGTATCTGTTTCAGGTTTCCCATCTGCACCCCCTAGACTACAATGGAGACAGAAGTTCTATCCTAGTATTCTAAGTAAAAAATCTTTTTTTTTTTTTTGAAACGAAGTCACGCTCTTGTCCCTTGGCTGGAGTGCAATGGTGCAATCTTGGCTCACTGCAACCTCCACCTCCCCAGTTTAAGTGATTCTCCTGCCTCAGCCTTCTGAGTAGCTAGGATTACAGGCACCTGCCACCCCACCGGCTAATTTTTGTATTTTTAGTAGCGACAGGGTCTCGAACTCCTGACCTCAGGTGATTCACCCGCCTTGGCCTCCCAAAGTGTTGGGATTACAGGCGTGAGCCACTGCACCCAGCCTCTAAGTAAAAATTCTAATATTCATCTGCTAAGGTCATCTAAGTCATCTCAGTTCACCTGCTTTGTAACCATTGCTAGGAAAGTGAAAATGTACATGAAGTGTATATGAACTGAACAGAGAAAACTGAAAAATGTTCTTATTACTAAAAAAAAAAAAAGATTGTAAAAATGAATGCTTGAAAAGTGTGATGGTTAATTTTACTAGTTCACTCGGCTAGGCAGTGGTGCCGTTGTTTCGCTTCGGCACCAAAGGCCAAACATACACACACACACACAAGGATATATGCAAAGAGAGAGATTGATTGATTTTTGACACACAAAAGCCAATAAAAATGTCCATTAAAACATTGGGAGGCTGAGGCGGGTGGATCACCTGAGGTCAGAAGTTGAAGACCAGCCTGGCCAACATGGCAAAACCCCGTCTCTACAAAAACACAGAAATTAGCTGGGCATGAGTGTGCACGTCTGTAGTCCCAGGTACTCGGGAGGCTGAGGTAGGAGAATCGCTTGAACCCAGAAGAGGGGAGTTGTGGTGAGCCGAGATCGTGAGATCGCGACACTACACTCCAGCCTGGGAGATGGAGTGAGATTCTGTTTAAAAAAAAAAAAAAAAAAAAAAAAAGTCTATTAAAAATGGAAAAGTATAAAAGAAAAAATAGAAATCCCCTATAATCAGGAATATCATCATTTTAAAATGTTTTCTTCAACTTTATCTATTTACTTACTTTTCTATGCATGAAAACATATGGGAACTTACTTTACTCAAATGACATCATACTGCATATATCAGATTCAAAACCTTGGAATCTTGTTTTTGTCCTGTAATATATTAAAGTGATCATTTTTCCATGCCCCTAAATATCTTTAACCGCTGATTTTTTTCAGCAGTTACCAAATAATCTATCACATAACTGAACTATAATCTGTTTAACTAGTTGACTATTTCCGGGCTTTTTGATGATTTCTTTTCCTTCTTTAAATACACAGTGCTCTCTCCTGATTTGAAAAAGCCAGTTAGTCACTGTTTCTGGAATCTGAGGTCTCTAGAGGTCAGGATCAAAAGTGTTGCGCTTGGTTCCACTTCATGCAAGCTAGAGCTCATTATGAATAAAAGAGCATGTTGCTAACCTGGCCTTTAGCCAGAGTCTGACCTGGCATGAAAACATATCGCTGTTCTGGAGATAATCACAAAGATCTGCAACCATCATAAAGGTTTCTGTGGCAATGGTGTGGACTCCTGATCCCTGCTCCTATGTCATCATTGATATTATAAACATGCATTTGTATTAAACTAACATAGTAATGTTTGTGACTTGTCTAAAATGTGTTTAATCTTATAAGATTCTTGTAAGAAAGAAAATCAACAAATAAAGGAGAGGAGGAGTATGAATATACCTGTTTGGTATCTCAGTAAGAATATATTTTGTATTCTATATTTATTCACACTCCCAGTTATGAGACAAAACTAAATGTGTGCTTGTGAGTGATGAAGAGAATGGATGTTCTTGGAGAACAAAGAAACACATGGTAGCATGTGAGTGTTTCTCCAAAGCACAGTTGACTTGGGAGTTTCAGGGCCCAACTCTCCCATCACTGCAGATTTGTTTCTCTATCCATTATCCTCATTTACAGAAGTCCTGATCCATATCCCCAGAGCCAACATACAGCTCACAGCAGCTAGATTTCCCTGAGACAATTAAGTGGCTTTTTTCCCAATTGCTCTTCCCAGAATTTAGATGGGAGAAAAACATTTTGTGAAATGTTAATACTCTAATGGCAAGAATTAATTTGTGGATGTGGTTAAATGCTATCTTAGCAATGCCTTGAAATGTAGCATATGATTAGCACTTCACTGGTACAGATAGTCATTGTCTTTAAGAAATTCATTTTAGGTCTCTTGTTCCATTATTGTTATATACTATATTTTATGCCTTCCTTTTAAATTTCATTTGCCATATTCTAAAGAAAACTATTTCTTACGAATGCTGCATTTTATTTTTCAGACTAATCTTAACTTTCCTGCCTCTTGTTTGGAGATTCATATAAGATGTTTGTTGTCTTCAGGATGTCTGTTAGCTAAAAGAAGATAAAAAGGACATTTTCTCCTACATGCTGAACGACTGAAACTTGTATATGTGAAAGTTACTATCTTACAATAAATTTATATTACACTGTGTTTTTAAAAAACGGAATCACTCCAGCCTAGCCAATATGGTGAAACCCCCTGTTTACTAAAAATACAAAAATTAGCTAGGCGTGGTAGCATGTGCCTGTACTCCCAGCTACTTAGGAGGCTGAGGCAGGAGAATCGCTTGAACCCAGGAGGCAGGGCTGCAGTGAGCCGAGATTGTACCACTGCACTCCGGCCTGGGCGACAGAGTGAGACTCCGTCTCAAAAAAAAAAAAAAAAAAAAAAATTGGAGTCACTAAATTACAGAGAAAAAATACAATGTGGTAAAGAAGATTTGGATTAAAACGACAGGAAAATAATTCAAATCAGGATATATTTATGAATCTATTCTGTTCTTTTATTTATTTATGTATTCATTTGTTCATTCAAAAGTATTTATTTATCATCTGTCATATCTCAGACACAGTTCTATGCCCTGCAGACAGACCAGTAAACTAAAAGACAAGAATTCTTGTCCTCTTGGGCACCATATTCTAGTGGAGAAAGAGACATTCCTACACTAAAATAAATTCCAATTTTATAAGGAAATCACA
The DNA here is from genome assembly GCF_002776525.5 of Piliocolobus tephrosceles. Lineage (NCBI taxonomy): Eukaryota > Metazoa > Chordata > Mammalia > Primates > Cercopithecidae > Piliocolobus > Piliocolobus tephrosceles. Next base: position 47,273,539 of record NC_045451.1, on the reverse strand, counting down.
GCATAAGTGCTGGAAATATTAAATAATAAAATGCCACAAAACATAAGAAAATTCAAAATTTAAATAAATATATTTTTGGCATAAAACCATATTTATGAGATAAATATTACAAATAAAATTGTATGAAGCCTGAAATTTTACTGGTAAATTATCTGCAAGTGCTTAATAAGTATAAGATAAGGGAAAAACAAACACTTTTTCTTCTCTTACAAAGTTGACACTCTCACACTTTTGGTTACCAAAATGTTGGGGAGTGGGCTTCTCCACACACCAAGCAATTCTCCAACAGACACCAACTGAACATCCTACAATTTAACTCAATTCTCACACTACCTACCTAGAAATAGCATCAGATCCCACAGGTTAAGGGCTCACTTCGACAAAACTACCCCCAACTGGAAATGCCAATCACAAATCTGGGCCTCCACAATTTCTGAACAACCATCTATAAACTGGGAGTTCCCACAACACCCTCCTTGAGTTTGATTAATTTGGTAGAATGGTTCATAGAACTCAAGGAAACAGATTACTTCCATTTGCCAGTTTATTACAAAGTATATTAGAAAGGATACAGATGGACAGCAAGATGAAAGTGATGCATAGGGCAAGGTACGTGGGAGGGGCGCAGAGCTCCCATGCCCTCTCTGAATAAGCTATCCTCCCAGTACCTCCACGTGTTCAGCAGCCCGGAGTTCTCTGAACCATGCAGTTCAGGGATTTTTATGGAGGCTTCGTCACATAGGCATGACCAATTATTACCTCAATCTCCAGCCCCTCTCTCTTTCCTGAGCATGAGGGAAGAGCTGAAAGTTCCAAGCTTCTAATCATAGCTTGGTCTTTCTGGTGACTAGCCTCCATCTAGGAGCCCACATTAGAACAAGTTGCCTCATTACAACAAACAATGTTCCTACCTCCCAGGAAACTCCAAGGGATTAGGACCTCTGTGTCAGGAGCTAGAGCCAAAGACCAAATATCAGCACAAAAGATGCACCTAGCACCACTATCGCTCAGGAAATTAAAAGGATTTGAGGAATTCTGTGCCAGGAACCAAGGCACAGACCACATATGTATTTCTTATTATATCACAATATGACAGTAAGAAATATGTAGAAATGGCATGGCTTGAATGGCATTGGCATAACTCAGCAAGAACATGCTTTGACAGGTTGTTCAATAACAATACGGAGAGGATGGAGTTAAAGAGGAATCGTGCTTTGGTTTTACAATGCTCATGGTTCTGTAAGAAGGAAAGGCAGAGTTAGGCGCAGTGGCTCACGCCTGTAATCCCAGCACTTTTTGGAGGCCACGGCAGGTGGATCACTTGAGGTCAGGAGTTCGAAACCAGCCTGGCCAACATAGGGAAACCGCATCTCTACTAAAAATAGAAAAAGTAGCTGGGTGTGGTGGCGTGTGCCTGTAATCCCATCTACTTGGGAGGTTGAGGCAGAAGAATCATTTGAACCTGGGAGGTGGAGGTTACAGTAAGTCAACATTGTGCCACTGTACTCCAGCCTGGGTGACAGACTGAGACTCTGTCTCAAGAAAAAAGAAGGAAAGGCAGGATCAGAAAAATCATTATTTCTGTAGCACAATGAAAGAAAATAAATGACCCACTTACACAAGGTTTTAGGTGATGCAAGAAAGACAGACTATCTTACAATATACTGCAGTCTAGAGAACCCTTGAGGAATAACAAAATAGTAAACATGGAAAACCAGAAAAGAATGATATACTTTTAAAGAGGTCATTAGAGTGTAAAACTAGCCTAAATGTCCACTTAAAATTCTAACATTGTCTGTTTGGTAATGATGTATTGCCATTACTATTATACAATGCAGTAGTTGATTCTTAATCATTTTCATTATAAATTATAAATGTTAAGCTGTTACATTAATTTGTCTTTAAAGGAAGGGCTATTTTTTAAGGTCAGCTGTTGTAGAAAGGGCTACAGATTGAGAAATTAAGGCTACTGCAAAATCCGTGTCTTTAAGCCCTCCTGAGCTTAAGATTTTTATTTAAACCACCCATTAGACATCTTTCCAGAATCCCTTAAGGACCTCTGACTTGACATGCCCTAAAGTGAACTCAGTATCACGCTTGATATCCCATTTCATCATCTCTAGTAACAGTTCTATCTACTTAGACTGGCTAGCTACAAACCTGGGAATAACTTCTCTCTCTCTCTCTCTCTCACACACACATACACACACACTCCTACTGAAGATCACATGTTTGGTGATCTCTCCTCTCTATCATCATTATCACTGTTTTAGGCCAGGTCCTCATCAGTTTTCATCTGGATCACGATACTTGCCCTCTGGCTGATCTTCTGGACTCCAGTCTCTCATCATTTGTTTCATCCTGTGGCTGAAGTCATCTTCCTAAAAACAAACCAGATCATACACATCATTTCTCTAATACCTCTTTAGGTTTTCCTTCTGCCCGTGCACTCCTATAAGTAAAATATTTATCTCAAATACACATATCCATTTGTAAATAGCATATATTATACAAGTACTGCATTAACATATCATACACATAAGAAAACATAAAAATTGAAAAATTAAAGGATGAGATACAGATGAAATAACCTCTATTTTATATGCCATTTATTTATGATTTTTGTTTTTTGCTTTTTTTAAAAAAAAAATAATGTCATGCTCTGTTGTCCAGACTGGAGTGCAGTGGTGTGATCATAGCTCACTGCAGCTTCTAACTTCTGGGTTCAAGCAATCCTCCTGTCTCAGCCTCCCTAATAGCTGGGCCGACAGGTGCATGCCACCATACCTAGCTAATTAATGTATTCCATTTATCACTAGTATATAAAAATATTCTGCCATTACTAAAATGTTGTTTAGTGAGAGTAATATGGTTGAATATTCTTCACATTTGTTGGAAATTTTTATTGTTATAAGGCAACTTACAAATATGAGTACAGCTCACTTATATTTAGTTTTTCTGGCTATCAGAGCTGCAGAATACACCTCACACAGAACCACATATACAAACAGAGGAAGCATTCATTGGATGAGCTTATGAAAGTATGATACTCATTTTTCAAAGACCATCCACCAGTTTTGCAAGGACTTTTATTAAAATTTATTAACATTTGAAATATTCATGTTATTTCAATCTTTTTAAGTCATTTGTCCATTCTGTGAGGCTTAGGTTAGTCAACCCAGATAATATAATACATAAATCCACTTCACCAAGTACACATAAATTGCTGATAAATGGTAATTTGCTTTAAGAATGAACAAGGTTCTTAAGGACACCTCTCAGTGCTGTGGATCCCAACCTTCCCTCAGAATTCTTTGCACGTAGCAGTCCCTCTGTCGGTCTGATATATGGACCAAATGAGAGTACCAATGTCAATCCACGTTACTTATTAGTAAAGCATAAATCCTTTCTCACATTTTTGGATAGCTAGCCAAGTTTTAATACTTTCTTCCCACACCCCAGTATATCACTCGGTAAGCCCCTGAGTGGTTCTCACCCCACTTTGGAGACCACTGGCCAACGTATTACATTCAAATATCTCAGCGGACATACAAGGACTTTCCCAGTCACCACAAGCAATCTGTCCAATTCCTCAAAGCCTACTCATCAGCCACATTGAACATGTCATCATCCTCGAATCTGGTTATAGCTTTGTCTTTCACTTTTTCTGTCTGGAATACTCTTACCCACACACGCCTTATCCAAAACCATCTTCACGTAGTACACTCTTCGTCATCCTTCGAGACATGCACAGATTAGTGCACTTTGATGTTCTTTCTGCCTGCCCAGTGTTCTGGGCACTCTGTTCACACCTTTTAATGCCCCTTGAACCACACTATGGACACATCTGTCTTTCCCTATGTGGGAAGCCCCTTGGAGCCAAAGACCATTTGGGTAGTCACAGAGCCTAACACAGAGACTTCCTAATAGAAAGCACCACAAAAAATGTCTTCTGAATATTACAACTTAGAAAGATTGAAGCAATTTTAAATATTAAAAGCCAAAGAATAGCAAATATTTGTTGAAGAATTGAAGACCAAGAGAAAAAATCTTCTGAGGAGAGTCAAGGAATCAATTCCCTGTTATTCTTACCCTGGCTGACCAATTCATAGATGGGATATCAGGGAGCTGCAAAGAAGATGCAACTGGTAAGGTTAGGTTTAATTAATCAAGAATAGCTTTTGATTCAAGAAAAACTGGCTACATCGTCTTCCAGAAGATCCCATGATGAGATGATGGTGACCCCAGTGATCACTAGAAAGCATTCAGGCATTGTACTCCATAGAGCTGCAACAGAAAACTAGAAATTCCATCTCTCAGCCTCAGAGACTGAGGGGGACTGAGAAGACAACTTTACCGTCTAAGAGATAATTACTAATTAATAAATTAATTAAACATATTGCCTTCAAAATGTATAGAACTGATTACCTTCAGCTACACCTGTTCCAAGCGGCATATTAAAAAAATTCAACTTATTTCTTTGCATGTGAGTTTATTTTCAGTGTGACATAAAATCATAAACATTTCTATCACATAGTGGCTTTGTATAAGCAAAGGTAACAATTTTTCTCCTTTTGATGTACATTAAACATAGCTTATAATATACATTCAAATATATATCATACAATAATTTTGTTTTTCCATTCTATGTTAGCTTATGCAGGCAGCAGTTTTTGCCAGTGGTCATAGTTAGAAATTAGGACATGGATGAGTCATTTAAGCTTTCTCCCGAACTTCACTTATAAAATGATGACACTTTTTAGCTAACTCACAAATACTCCTAAGAGCCCACAGAGTTCTTTGACGGTAGTATTATTTTTTATTGCAACACTTACTCCATGAATAAACGCTAGAGTCATCATAAAGCAGTGATCCCTGCAAGCTGTCATTTCATGCCACCTTTGCTACTCATCTTAATAAACACTATCCTATCTTGGTAATGAACACTTCCATCTCAGTTTCACAGGGTATTGCCGATGTATTTATAAGTAGTTCACTGTAGCACATTTCTTGATTTATATTTAAAGCAACTTACAACTTAGCAAGGACGCAGAGGCAAAAATGAATTATATAAAATTAAAATAATTTTTGTAAACACCTTAAAACATTAATTGATAAACTCTGCCTCTCCTTAGTCCCTTGTGCTAGATATCTTTGGAAATGTGTGATTGAAACTCTCAGAATATCAGCTTTGGAAAGATGCTCATATTATATAAAAATATTTAATTGGTAGCAGTCTTATAAAGAAGTAAATGTTTTAAAAGGAGAGTAGATGTCACTGATGGATGTGGGCAAAGACAACATAAAATTGTTGAGATCAAGAACATTATTCAGTGCCCTGAAACACATTACAATATCTTATATCTGCATAGCACTTTAGAGTTTACAGCATCCATCAGTCCTTTATCTCTTTTAAGCACATGAAGCGCAGGGAGATGCAGGAAGGAAGTTTAGTTGACATAATCTCCGCCCTTTGGAGAAAGAAACCCAAAACTTATTGAAAACCATGACTTTATTTTTCTCACATTGATATCCATGTTTTTTCCCTTTATTATGAACTGAATTTTATTCACAAAGCTTTATTTCAACATTCCCATGAACATGACAAGAAAATTATTTGGCAACGCATAATCAGATAATCATGGGAAAAACATAGGACAATTTGACACCACTAAAATATTTCATTCTTTATACACATACCTTCGCTCTTCAAGGAGAGAATGACCAACAATGCCATCAAAATTAGCAAATTTATTTGTGTTAATGTACCTTTACTTACCTAATGGTTGGTGTGTTCCTTAGGGTATCATCAAGATAGATGATCTTTGCCAATCGCCCTGTCACAGAAGAGTTTGGATGATAAAACCCCACTCGTACCTGGAGTAGACTAACCTCGGCTAAATCATAAGATAACCCTGACAGGCAGAGAGAGAGAATTTGTCACCTTTAAGTGTTTTTCTACGCGATATTTTATAATGATAACAACAACATTAATGTTCCCCAAAGACTTTACAAGTAACTGAGTACCTTCCTTGAACTGGTAACCTATTGCTTACCCCCTGCTATAGCTAGACTATTTCAGTCTAACTTTATCCCCAACCCTCCTAGGTGAAATGGATCCCTGTGGCAGGCATTACTCACAATCACCAAGATTCCTACTTTCTAGGAATCTTGGTGATTCCTAGAAATGTAAACATAGCCCTTAAAGTTAGGCAATGACCATGTAACTTTCCTTGACCAGAGAAATGTGAGAAGTGACCTGTATCACTTCTGGGTGAAAGCACTTGAGGTTTGGTGCGTAGTTCTCTGCATCCTTCCTCTGCCGTGGTGCTCAGGGAAATTCACAGGAATGAAGCAGGCTAGAACAATGAGTCACTGTGATAGCAGCACTGGAAATTTTGCATGAGGAGGAAATTTACTTTTGTTGTATTAAGCCACTGAGATTTTGATGGCATTTGTTACAGCAGCATAATTTAGCCTACCCTAACTGATACAATCTCTCACTAGCTCGGTCACCATTTATGTAGCATCCCACAACTCCATATGTGACTGTTACAGCAGTAGGTGGTATATACATATACATGAGTTGACAGCAGTCACTGTTGAGAGCAATGTCTCAAAGAAATACCTGGGAACAGCAGAAAGGTAGTTGGGATAAATCACACTGGGTTCCACACCCTTGCCATGTCCCTGGATTAGCACTGAGGGCTCTCCAATGTAAATAATCATCTTGATTTATCATCAAGGAGGTATCAGTTTTATGGGAGGAGAAAGGGGTTTAATTTAGAACACACTAAAATCTTGTGGGCAGTCACATTGACCAATGGAATAGAATAGAGAACACAGACATAAAGCAACAGATTTATAGCCAGCTGATCTTTGACAAAGCTGACAAGAACTTACACCGGGAAAGGACATCCTCTTAAATTAATGGTGCTGAGAAAATTGAATAGTGACATTCAGAAGAGTGAAACTGGACCCCCTATCTCTCAACATATACAAAAATCAACTAAAAACGGATTAAAAACTTAAAGGTAAGACCCCAGACTACAAAAATACTAGAAGAAAATTAGGAAAAACTCTCCTGGACATTGGTCTAGGTAAAGAATTTATAACTAAGATCTCAATAACACAGACAACAAAAACAAAAATAGACAAATGTAATTTAATTAAGCCAAAACAATTTCTGCACAGCAAAAGAAATAACAGAATGAAAAGACAACCTGTTGAATGAGAGAAAATATTTGCCAAATATTCATTTTACAGGGGACTAATATCTAGAATACATAAGGAACTCAAACAACTCAACTGGAAAAAAAAGCTAAACCCATCAAAAAGTGGGCAAAGGACATGAGTAGACCTTTTTCAAAAGAAGACTACAAATAGCCAACAGGTTTATGGAAAAAAATGTACAACATTATTAATAATCAAAGAAACTCAAATCAAAACCACAATGAGATATCATCTATCATACCCCAGTTAGAATGGCTATTATTAAAGAGACAAAAAAATAACAAATGTTGGCTGGGATGTGCAGAAGAGAACCCTTTAATACACTGTTAGTGGGAATATAAAGTTGTATAGCCACCATATAAAACAGCATGGCAATTTCTCAAGAAAACTATAAATAGAATTACCATTTGATCTAGCAATCCTACTATTGGGTATCTACCCAAAGGAAAATACATCAATATATCAAAGAGATACCTGAACTGCCATGTTTATTGCAACACTATTCACAACTTCAAAGATATGGAATCAACATAAGTATCTATCAACAGATGAAAAGATAAAGAAAATGTAGTGTATATACAGAATGAAATATGATTCATCCATTAAAAATAATGAAATTGTGTTATTTGCAGCAACATGGATGAAACTGGAGATTATCATAAGTGAAATAAGCCAAGCACAAAATGATGTAGTATGTTCTCACATATTGTGGAAACTAAGAAATCTGAACACATGGAATTAGAGAGTGGAAATACAGACAAAGAAACTGAGTAAGGTGAGTGGAGTGAGGGGGAGGAGGATGAAGAGAAGTGAGTTGAAGTGTACAAAAATATAGTAAGATAAAAAGAGGTAATTTAATGTGTGATAGAGAACAAAATGACTATACTTAAATATATATATACATATTATACTCAGGTGATAGACACCGTAAATACCCTGACTTGATCACTATGCATTATATACATGTGAAAATCTTTCAGGTACCCCATACATTTACACAAATAAAAATAGAGTTCAAGTGGAAAAATAAATAAATTTTTAAAAGCCCATGGAAATGGAAATTCCTAGCAAGTAAGGGAAAGGCAGAAATAAGGCTTGCAAATGGGTTAAGAATGTGGGTACAGATTCAGAAGTAATCCACACACACTTGAAAGATGAACTTAAGACACACATGAAATTTCTAAGGAAAATGGCAGAGTGGGAAAAAAGACAAGAAATGAGTCTGAGGAAACACTATTGGAGGACAGAGAGAGGAGAAGCAGCAAGGAAGGAAGATATAAGAACTATGATGACAACAGCCATTCATTTTCAGAGCTAAGAATACCATATCTTCATTAATAAATTCATTTAAATTTAAATTTCAAGGTTTTTAATGAAGATAAAAAATGTACTAAACCTTAACAATCCATGTACTGTCTCAGATATTAAAATAGATTACCCATGTGACAGGCAGCTGGACATTATCTGTGATAGAAAGCAAACGTGATTTTTAATTCAATGTCTCAGAACTAATTTATCATGATTTAGAGGAGAAGCAGAACTTTTTGAACACGTATTATCTGTTCCACATTATAGTCATTTATTTATTCATCAAACATATCCTACACATCTGGCACATACTAGGCACTACAGGGCACAGTCCTCGTTCTTGGGCTGGCTACCTCACTCTCGTGCCCATTTCACACATTGCTTCCCCTGCAGCCATGCTGCACCTGGTGCCAGCTTTCCCCCTGCAAGGATGACCTCTACAGTGAATTAGCTAGCATTTTCTGAACCCTAGCTATGTGTGCCAGGTACTACACTAAGTGCCTTATATGGATTTTCTCACTTCATCTTCAAGACAACCCTATGAGGTGGAAATTAGTATCATCCCTATTTTACAGCATGTGAGGCTTAAATGTTGAGAAACTTGCCTAAGGTCATACAGCTTGCAGGTGGTGTAGTCGAGACTCAAAATAGACTGGCTAATGCCAAAACGGTGATCAACACCTCTCTACTGAAAATGTGGTCCTCAAACTAGCAGCAATGTCATTACTTGGGAGTTTGCTAGAAATGTAGAATCTCAGGCCCAACTCCAGACACGCTCAAATTTGGCTTCAACAATATCTCCAGGTGATCCCTCTTAAAATTTGAGACGCACTGTGCTAAATCACTCCACTACGAACACTTGGCTTTAATGAACGCTGGGGGAGATACAGACAATCTTTCCCCCTGAGTAGCAATTTGTAGGGCGCGGGAGGGAAGGTATATAATGTGTTTTCCAAGAGCTAACAGGATTCAGACAAATCCTTGCTGTTTCAAACACTAGAGATCACTGCGACCAGCACGGGTCGGGACCACTTCCAAAAGCAGCAGATCTTGAACTGGATCTTGAAGCCAGAACATTTTCTCATTTCATTAAAAATAGCTGCTGTTCCAAATGAACAAGCAGTAAACTTCTGGAGTTCGCTTCTCCAGCCTGCACTCCACTTTCCAAATAGAACCCAAATATCAACAGCATCAACAAGCAGATTTGAAACCCCAATAAAACATGCTATTATTAAATTGTTAGTTGTATTAGAATTGCCTAGTTTAATTACTAATATTTATGATAAAACTAGTTTGCCCCTTATTATCAATCTTGCTCCAGGTAGAAGTACAAACACTTGGTGTAAAAAGCAGATGCTCCCCGGTTGGTGTGCAAGCCCCCGTTTGCAGGTACTTAATTCAGGGTGTGGCAGCGCCTTTTCAAGCCCCCTCTGCAAGCCGCGCTTCCTCCCTCTCGAGGCCTCCTCCCTCTAGAGTGGGGTCAAACTACTTAGTTTATTTCACCTGCTGGCACTTTCTTCCCTGTCACGAATTCATCCTGTCTTCCTTTGGCCTGAGACAGCGTCTTCAGGCGGGTCGGCTCGGACCTGCCCAGCGGGGCGCCCACCTGCACCCGCACCCGCACCCGCACCCGCGGGAAGGGGCGGCGCTGGCCCGGCTCTCTCGGGTAGACTCCCGGAGCGGCGGCGGCGGTGGCAGACTGCGAGTCACGTGCGACAGAGGGGGCGGAGCGCGGCCCGCCGGGTGGGTGGAGAAAACAAAGCCCCCAGCTGTCAGCAGAGGAAGGAGGCGACAGCGCCGGAGCAGGTGAGTCAAGTGCATTTAAAGCGGTACCGCCCTGGCTCACCCCGACACCCCCTGCCCTGGAGCAGTCCCTCCCAGGCCTGGGGCTGGCCGCCCCTCCTCCTACCGCTGAGGTCTGCAGCCCACGGGGCTCCAAGCAAGCGGAACAGGGGGTCCAGAGTCCAGCAAGAAGTTGTGCAGGGGTTGGCTAGGCGGTCTCCGGTGTGCACCCCGCCGCGCTCCCGCGTGTCGCATCTCTGGTTCGGGGCCCCAGCTCTGTGCACCCCAGAAAAGGGGAGGGAGAGAGCTGGGGCTGCCACGCTGGCAGAAGCGAAGTGGACTGGTTCTGAGGGGTGAGGCTGGGGCTGTCCAGGGTAGGAAGACGGCGTTGGTGAAGGAGGGGGGCTCGTGATTGCGCGACCGCGGCGCAAGGTCCTCCAGGCTCTAGCTGGGGAGCCGGGACTGAGAGAGCTGGGGGCGCTGGCAGGGGCTGCGCGCTTGGGGGCAGATCAGGAAGTGTAGCGCGCTGGCGCTCGCCCGCTTGGGAGCATCCCCCGGACCCCGGGCACTTCCCCTTCGGCAGCCACCACTCACCCACTCCGACACCGGCCACCATCCGCGCTCCCGGGACTCAGGAGCCGGGTGGGCGCAAAAGGAAGCGGGTTGTTATTCTGCGCCCAAGCGGCTCTTCTGCAGGGAGCACGGGAGCGCAGGGCGAGGGCTACTCAGCGACTTCGCACTCCGCTCAGTGGGAAATTCTTCGGTCTACACTTAGAAGGGCTATGCCGAAGCCAGAAATCCCACAAAGAGCCGGGAGAGGGGTGGACGCGGAAAGCTGTCCCCTCTGAACCTGGGGTGCCCGATAAAGCTGACTTTCAGACCCCAAAAGGGCTAGTGGGTTTGGTCACTCCTCCAGTGACTTCGTCAATCCAGTGCCGAGAGCAGAGCCGTAACCTCGGAGAAGGGGCGCTGCAGCCATTTGATCAGGAGAAGCCTTTGTCTTAACCCCCAGGCCCCTCCTGCTAGTCCTCGCAGGGTCAGTAGCGCGGGGAGTAATTAATATTCCGAACATTAGCCGTTCCTTCACCTCCGCACCAGCCAACACTGCTGTCCCCTCCCTGAGTGTCTTAGCTCTATCACTTGCTCACATCTCTTTTTCCAAAAAAAGAAGAACAAAAGGAAAATAGTGTAGACCCGCTAGGCAGGAAGAGGTCACTAAAAACACTGTCGTGCTGTCAATGTAGAATCAAGGGTTAAGCGCTCAAACCCGCGCCAGCGCGCACCGAAACGGAAGAACTTCCTTGATTAGCATAGTATCGACCTTGGGGCCGCGCTGCGAGGCGGAGGTTCGGTCCCAGCTGGGGTGAAGTGTGCAGACCGGTCGCAATTGTGGTCAGACGCAGCACCTACTTCTAATCTGAGGACCCGCAATTTACACCTTTGCTGAACAGGACACTGTGGAATGAAACAGAACAGAGATCAAAAGGTAATCTGAAGAACGGCAACATTTCATTTCCCCTGCTTCTCTTGAACGCTAAATTTGGCCAAATGTTTATCAAGCAAAAAGGGGTATGGTTCTTGGTTAGCCTGTGTCCCCTCTGGAAATGAAATGCTTCCTTACTTTGCTTTCGTTCTTTTCTGCCAAACTGATTAAAGACATCAGTTAGGGGTAAGATAAGAGGTCTGGGAGCTCATCAAGTGATTGTTAGATAAGCTTAACTGGTAAATTTTTCTTGCTTGGGTCTCTATCAAAGCACTGGTTCTAAACTTCTGCTGCATATGGAATCATCTGGGAAGCTTTGAGAACTCCTAATGTCCTGATCACATCCCAAACTATTTAAATCAGGTTGTTTGGGAGTGAGAAATAGGCATAGTATTTAAAAGCAAAAACAAACAACTCCAGGTAACTTCATTGTGCAGCCAAGTTGGGGAAACTCTATAGCAAAGGAAGAGTTCAGTGGCCAGCAGCAAGCAGCAGGCATTGCAAGACAAGATGCCACTTTAACTACTTGGGTGGGTGAGAGAAAAGACGCTGAAACTGGAGTGCCGATGACTAACACCCTGGGGTGGGGAGCTGTCATCTAGCAACCTAGCTGGTGGTGACACCTACCACATCATTTTTCCCTTCCCTGGCTAGGGTCTGATTGGAAAGATCGAAGCTTACTTCAATGCCTGGTTTCTGCACTGTTGTTAAGGGAGACGGATAGAAACTTCCATTCCTGTGATGACTCATGTGTAGCAGGCAGTAGGGAAACCCAGCAGAAACATACTCCAGCATCCTGGTGAGTCAGCAAGGCTGCACAGCGAGACCAGTGAATAGGAAGTAATTACAGCGAGTAGTTTGTTGACAGGCACAAACTCCACTCCTTTGAAAGCACATTTTAATATCTGATCAGGATCTACTTGCTTGCAGGAGCCACTCCCTTTGTAGTACCCCATTCTGCCTGTTTCATATAATGCCCTCTTCTGTTAGAAGGGGAAATACAAAGCTAACTAGACACCCTGTAACTTCCTTGGTGGGAAGCATATAAAAAAAAACTGTTGGAAAAGTGTAAACTGGTTTGGGTTATTTCAGTTATGTGAAGTAGGATGAATATGTAACACATAAATTTTGCTTACAAAAAAGTCAAATATTACTTGACTATACATCCAGGAGTGGATTAAAGGATCTATTTAAATAGAAATGGTTACACTTAACATTTTACATAAAACCTCGTATTGGCTATTAACCAAAGGTTTCTTGCCTTTGAAAAAAGTCATCCCAAAATAATGACTCCAGGATAACCTGTTATTTCTGGTTCTGGTTCTTTGCATCTTTAAACAGGTTATCTTAGAGTAATCAAAAAACAAGCTTTCTTTTTCTTCTTTCAGTTTTAATACTGATAAATAAAAATAATGATGACACTATTTTTAATGTCACTGTCACTCTGTACTGTTGTCTAAATGCTTTCTTCCCCATCCTAAATTTATTTTCTTTTTTTTCTTTTTTTTCTTTTTTTTTTTTGAGACAGAGTCTCACTCTATTGCCCAGGCTGGCACAATTTTGGCTCACTGCAACCTCTGCCTCTGGGTTCAAGTGATTCTCCTGCCTCAGCCTCCTGAGTAGCTGGGATTACAGGCACACACTGTCATGCCCAGCTAATTTTTATATTTTTACAGAGATGGGGTTTTACCATGTTGGCCAGGCTGGTCTTGAACTCCTGACCTGAGGTGATCCACCTGCCTCGGCCTTCCAAAGTTCTGGGATTACAGGCGTGAACCACCGCACCGGCCCTCAATTTCTTTAAGGAGGAACAAGGGTGTCTTGCACACAGCAAGCACTCAATATTGTTGGCCGTTGAACTTCATCTGAACCTCTCTTATAGCATCTATTGTAGCTTGCTTGGTATTCTATTTTCTCTTGGGGGCCTTAATGTCTGTAGCCCCCAAAGCAGGGGCACAGACTTTGTGAATTACTGATACTGCTTTCGGACTGAAGAGTATCAAAAGACGGGGAGAACACTAAAAACCAAAGCGTCCTGAGCACATTCAGTTTGTTGTTTTCCAAGACAGACATTCCAGATATATAAAAGCCGAAGTCCTGTTACAATTCTTTCTTGTTATGATAGCTCATTTGTTCACTTACATTTTATACCCAACGATTTAGTATTTTGAGCGTAAATAATAATTATTATCACATTTAACCACACTCTGATGGGCCAAAGAATCACTTCACAAAATTTCACTCTCTACTTATTATTGTGAAAAACCACATATGAATTTAATGAGCTAGGAGAGACATTATAGAATAGATTGACAGTTAAATAGCTTTTATTTTCACCTGTGTATTGCCCATTACAATAGCATAAGTACATTTAAATCACCAGCATATTAAAAGTAAGAAGTTGGATGTCTTTGGTGATAAGTACAACCAAAACTAAATGTTAATAAGAATTTCCAAAGGCCAAAATGATATAAGTTCATTCATTCTCACTTCTGTGTAGCTTAGAAAAAGAACTGGAGAGGCACTTCTGAAATGTCAACACCATTTTGGGAGGCATAAGAGATAAAGTAATTTAGAACAATAGCACTAACTTTGGGAGGCCAAGGTGGGTGGATCCCCTGAGGTCAGGAGTTCAAGACCAGCCTGGCCAAACATGGTGAAATCCTATCTGTACTAAAAAACATGAAAATTAGCTAGGCATGGTGGCACACTCCTGTAGTCCCAGCTACTCGGGAGGCTGAGATGAGAGGATCACTTGAACCTGGGGAGACAGCAGAAGTTGCAGTGATCCAAGATTGCACCACTGCACTCCAGCCTGGGGGACAGAGGGAGAGGCCATCTAAAAAAAAAAAAAACAAAAAACAAAAAAAAAAAAACTAATCAGATTACTTCGTATTAGTGAGAAACTGTTTCTCAGAGTATGATATATACCTAGCTCTGTAATATTTACAAGTAGGCTAAAAGGGGTAGAGTAGGAGAAAGTGTGTCACCTCAATTCTATAAGCTCTAAAGTGTTTGAGAACAGACGAGAACCACCCAGTCTTATTACTTTAAATTTATACAGCCCTCTGGTCTTATTAACATATCAGAGCTTAAACATAATTGGGTAAATGGTATTCCCAGGTGCCAAATTACGCAAGTGAATCTAACAAGTTAGGTGATCCTGGCAATGCCAAGGCATTGACTCCTGGATTATTGACTCCTTTTCCAGTGTTTATTGCATCATATAGGTTTTGATGCAGTCTTGCCTGGAGGCTTTGGCTACACAAGACTGGTTTGAATTAACTCCTTCCTCAAAAAGTAGAAACTATTCACATACATCATTCTCTCAGCGACTTTATTCTTTCTTTCTTTTCTTTTTTTTTTTTTTTTTGAGATGGAGTCTTGCTTGTTGCCCAGCCTGGAGTGCAGTGGCGCCATCTCAGCTCACTGCAAGCTCCACCTCCCGGGTTCACTCCCTTCTCCTGCCTCAGCTTCCCGAGTAGCTGGGACTACAAGTGCCTGCCACCACACCTGGCTAATTTTTTGTATTTTTAGTGAAACGGGGTTTTACTGTGTTAGCCAGGATGGTCTCGATCTCCTGACCTCGCGATCCGCCTGTCTCGGCCTCCCAGTGCTGGGATTACAGGCGTGAGCCTCCATGCCCAGCCAACTTTATTCTTAAGTAATTAACCTTTGGAATTAACCAACCCCAAACATTTTGAGCCGTCTTTAGCTTTTTATCTAGGCAACCATAATAATAAGTTCTTCAAATCTTTTTCCAAGTCATAGAAGCGTAAACTTTACTAGAGACCCTTACAGATTAGTTCCACCACCCATAGAAATCTTAAATGCCTGGTGCCTCTTCACTAAGGAGTCCTCCAATTTATGCTTGACTGTCTCCCTCAAAGCACATTCCCATCTCTTCTTGCAACATTCACCTGTTGGAGGCCACAAAGAATACATCCAACTCTATATAATTCAACTGCAACCATCTTAAACATTGAAAGAGAATTTATACTCTTTAATCTGAGATAATAAAAAGTCTGGCCTTGGTATTTCAAACCTCTTAATTTCACAAAATTTTTGTTCCAAATTTGCAAGATTTGAGAAGTATGCAAAATTATGTTTCTTACACCAGAGCTTTATAGAATATAATTAATTGGTAACTTTGCTTCCACTAAACCTAATCTAGTAATCTATCACTTCAAAAATTACTGACAAACTTCATACAATTACATTAAGCTGTGTTGAGATGAAACTCGTGACTCCATCTGTTTCTAGGATCAGCAAACTGACCCATTGTTTGTTTTGTATGACCTTGAAGCCAAGATGGGTTTTTATGTTTTTTCAGTCATGGAAAAATGTTCAAAGAAGAAAATACTTGAGGACACTTGAAAATTATATAAAATTCAAATCTCTGTGTCCAAAATAAAGTTTCATTGGACTGCAGCCATACTTATTTGTTTACATCTTGTCTATGGCTGTGGCAGCATGGAATTGTTGAACCAGACTGTATGCCCACAAAACCTAGAATATTTACAGCAAAACTGCAGACCTCTGATTTACCCCAGTTTAACATACTTCAAATTTTAAATAAAAATTTCTTCACTTAAAGCCTTAGTCTTTTTTGTTTTTGTTTTTGTTTCCCTTAGAGAAGGTTAAGAAAAAAACGAGTTACCAACCATAGGTCAACTAATCACTAAAGATAAAAGACAGTTTATTTTCATATTCTTCTTGTGTATGTACTTGGCAAAAAGCAGTATATTTCTAAATATATGAATTTTAGTGATATGGTCAACCGTATAACTTCTGAATCCAAAAAGCCCAAATAGTGCAATACTAACTAGTAATCATTTCCAGAAAATGTGAAAGCATGTCCTTAGGAGCAATCCTAGTGCGAACACTTCCCTTAACTCTTTAGCCAATGTTTTCCCAACCTATAAGGGCCTTCATATGCTTGTTTTAGTATATTAAGACATAATTTGGAAATTTATTCAGATTTAGAAACTTTTTATTGACTGTCACTTCAAACACTTAACATGATGTGGAAACTTGCTGTTTTTGGAAATAGCACTACTATTTTATTTCTTTTCACTTAATTTCATTTATTTTATTTTGAGACAGAGTCTCATTCTGTCGCCCAGGCTAGAGTGCAATGGTGTGATCTCAGCTCACTGCAACCTCCACCTCCCAGGTTCAAGTGATTCTCATGCCTCAGCCTCCCAAGTAGTTGGGATTAGAGGCGCACACCACCATATCCAGCTAATTTTTATACTTTTAGTAGAGATGAGGTTTCACCATGTTGGCCAGGTTGGTCTCGAACTCCTGAACTTAAGTGATCCACCTCCTTCAGCCCCCTTAGGTGCTGGGATTAAAGGCATGAGCCACAGTGCCTGGCCTGGAAATAGCACTACTTTTCTAAAACATACATTTAATATAAATTGCTTGCTACTTGTAATGGCAAGGATCACTAAATCCTAAAAAGATATACACATGGTTACTAACACTGCTAAAGCTGACATTATGCTGTGGACAATTTTGTTCAAAATTTCCAAATTCAAAAGTAGACCAGATTATAATCCAGAAATTCCAAATTCATCTTAAATTATTTCCAGTCTGCTCAAAGCTGGAAAGATTACTATTAAGATTCTAGAAAGGATATTAACTACATTGATGGGAAGGAGTCTCAATTTTTTATTTTAAGTGTTGCTTGTCATAAAACTTCCTTCAACTAAAAGAACTTCCTCCTTTTGATGAATTGTTAATGTCACAGAATGGGAGTTTGCGATGAGTTTCACTTAGATAATAGAGCAACTTGAAGGGTTGTATATAACGGGTGTTCTCTTCACCCCTTCCAGAATCAGCTGCAATTTATAGACTGAAAAGACAAAGGGATTCCTTTTTCACCAAATCAAACAACACATTATACTTAATGTAAGTTTTGAGGTACCTAACATCAGTTAAATTATTTCTAAAAACAAAAAATTGTGTGTATTTAATCCCATCCTAAGACTATTGATAGTAATGGCATGTTAGGTCACTGACTTCCACGTTAACCCCTAGTGCTTCTGATGGGGGAAAGGAGGAAAGGGATGGCTGGAGATTGATGTGTAACTCCCATGCTGACTGGGTAAGGAACTAATCCAAGTGAAATTAACTGCCCTTCCTTATCATAATCTAGATTCACATTTTAATAATATATTATTTAATATATATACATTATATATTTATATATTATATATTTACTATATAATATGATATATTTAATATATGATATATAATATATATTAAATATATAACATATATTTTTACATATAATATATATTATATATAATATATTATATGTAAATTATTATATATTATATATAAATTATTATATATTACATGTAATATATATATATTATTATATATTTGTTTACTAGCTTGTTGAAATCCTTAATAAGCTGTCTCTTTTAACCCCCTAGAAGTAAAATATCTTCCAGGTATGAAATATATAGCCTGTTCTATACACATAGCATTAATAGTTCTCTCCAAATTAATTTCTAAAATTAGAAAATAATTAGACTTACTATATTTTTACTAGAGCAGGGACTTCATAATTATCAATTGCTTAAACAGAGGCAAAACATCCAACAGTGTTCTGCTAACAGGCAAACCTTGGTCCCAACTTATTATAAACATCATGGCAGGAATGACTATCGGTATTTGAAGTAGGTAGGAGGTGGGTAAATACACAAGAAAAGGCACCTAGAAATGAGTAGATGCCTTTGTTTTGCTGAAGTACCCAAAACTATTTACTGCACATCGTACATAAAAATGAAATCAGAGGATTAGCTTGCCCCTTTAAAAGCTGGTAAAGGCTTTCAAAAACTGTTAAGAGATGACACGGCCTGAAACCACCTTGTACATTCCTTCCTTCCTTTCAAAGATCATCTTAAATCTGATCAACTCAACAGCGTTTGATATTAAGAAGGAATATCATGGTTTTTGATATTAAGAACCTTTCATGATTCTTACCAAGAAACTACTATCTGAGCTTTCCCCCTGAGCTGCTTCAGCTCTCCATAAAGTGGAAAAAAAGAGAGACCTGAGAAGAAAGACCTTGCTGGTTTTGCTCCACCTGGTTCTTCCCGGGAAAGAAGCTATTGATATAAGTAAGACTCTTTGGTAGTTTCACTTCCAGCTTGCCCTCTATCGTGATTTTTTTGAAAGTGTGGTCTCCTGGGCACAGATCCCCTAAAAGGAGCTTCCACAAATTAGCAGCCATAATAACCACGTGTGTGATGTAGTATTGGCAAATCCAGAAGCAATTCCCTCTACAGTTGAAATGTTTAGGGAACATGGTCAGTGGGTCTATTAATTCTCCATCCCAGCACCTGGCCGTCAGCACTTCAAGATAAATTAGAATTTGGAGGTATGCTTTTCTCTAGGGTTGCAAGGTAAAATACAGGATAACCAGTTAAATTTGATTTTAGATAAGATTTGTTTTAATGTGTCTGAATTTGAATTAACTGAGCATTTCATTTTTTTGTTATTTGGTTTTTAATTTTTATTTTTGCTAAATTCAGCAATCCTACTTTTATGATACAATAGATTTCAAAATGACAAGCTTTCCTGGTCTGTAAAAGATCTGAGGTTATATTTATGAGACAATGAATTTAAAATGTCTTAGCTGCCTTCACCTGCTAAAGGAAAAAAAGCCATTAACTGAAGTCTTTTTGTGCAATGCACTAAATTGAGAGGAAATAAAAAGTAAAACAAGAATTAGAAAATTAGCAATATTTTTTATTTTTTAAGATATTTTAAAGTACTTTCTATTCTTTCACCAATTTTTTTTTTGTTTTGTTTTGTTTTGTTTTGTTTTTTGAGACGGAGTCTTGCTCTGTTGCCCAGGCTGGAGTGCAGTGGCCGGATCTCAGCTCACTGCAAGCTCCGCCTCCCGGGTTTACGCCATTCTCCTGCCTCAGCCTCCGGAGTAGCTGGGACTACAGGCGCCCGCCACCTCGCCCGGCTAGTTTTTTTGTATTTTTTAGTAGAGATGGGGTTTCACCGTGTTAGCAGTGGTCTCGATCTCCTGACCTCGTGATCCGCTCGTCTCGGCCTCCCAAAGTGCTGGGATTACAGGCTTGAGCCACCGCGCCCGGCCACCAATTTTTTAATAGAATAAATACTTCAATAGGTATATTGTTAGTTCAAGTAGGGCTAACGTGAGCAACCCATCAAAGATGTCAACAGTATGTTCCCAATCAAAGTGAGACTCCAAGTGATTGCAGTGATGCCTTGCTACCCAGATGAGGCATCAGCATCACCTGGGAGTGTCTTAAAATGCAGAATTTGAGGCTCCATTCCAGGCTTCCTCAATCAGAATCTTAACGTTAACAAATGAACACAGGTGAATCATATGCGTGTTGAAGTTTGAGAAGCCCTGAACTAGGGGATTCACTTTTTCCACACATTAAATTGGTATTTTTGTTTAATACCTTGTTGAATAATCCTTAATAAGCTGTCTTTTTTAACCCCCTAGAAGATAGATAAAGTATCTTCCAGGTATGAAACCATTGTATTTCTATTTTGTTCATATAAAATTCCTTAATGGCCATTTATAATATTATGAATCAACTTGAAAAAATAATTTTTTTTGAGACAGAGTCTCTCTCTGTTGCCTAGGTTGGAGTGCAGTGGTACAATCATCATTTATTGCAGCCTGCACCTCCTGGGCTCAAGTGATCTTCCCACCTCAGCCTCTTGAGCAGCTGGGACTATAGCCACATGCTGCCATGCCCAGCTAATTTTTGTATTTTTTGTAGAGATGGGGTTTCACCACGTTGCCCAGGCTGGTCTTGAACTCCTGAGGACAAACAATCCACCCACCTCGGCCTCCCAAAGTGTTGGGGTTACAGGCATGAGCCACCACACCTGGCCTATAAGTCAACTTTTTCAAAGACTCTCATGGAATAAATGAACAGCCTAATATGTAATTCTGGATTGTCCTTGATTATTAACCTGTAAATTAGGTGGATCACAATTCCTGGCACTCAGATCACCAGCAAATCTCTTTTGTTTTTCATTTTATTATCGTAACTTACAGAACAGTATTTATATACCAATACCACATATTCATATACTTGTATCCCCAGATTCCTCTAAAATTGGACAAAATTGGACAAAACAAAAGTTGGGTCTATGGGAGATTCCAAACTATTCTTGTGAAATTTAAAGTATTTTAAAGTAACAAAAAGAGTCCATAGATAATTCTTTTTGAATTCTAAAACCTAACTTCTTTATGCCTGCTTTCCTGTCTTTTAGAAGTTATAGTATTATATCATAGAATTAATTCTGAAATTGGAACAAGAATGCCAAGTAGCTTGAGTTTTAAAACTAGTTCTGCTGCTAACTGGGTGAGTTTAGAGATGTTATTAATATCCTTCATCAACATTCTTCAAATTGAGTTTTTTCATCTGTCAGAGAAAGTGAAGTCTGACGAGAGTTACGAGATCAGATGATGTTTGTGTACATCTTTATGACTGTAGGATGTACAGTGATGTCCTAAGACTTGTTTAATGATCTGCTTCATGTAGGGCTGGCAGTTGACTATTATAGAATGTGGTTTCCTGCAACATGCCTAATTTGGAAGAAGGGTGATGTTCATTTAACTGTTCCATCTACACACTGGGAACAAAGCCACAGAGCATGTATCTTACATGTAGCTGCTGGCTATATATGTCCACATCAGCCACACACTCCCTTCTGCTCTCCAAACCTTTAAGTTCTCATGGCTGGGGAACAGTGATGTGCTCCAGGGTACCAAGCAATGGATTCCTCAGTAGACATTGCTCTGTGAAATCAAAAGACAGGTTTTGTTTTGTTTTGTTTTTTTCTTCTAGAATTCCGTGTAATCTTGCCTGCACTCTTTCTCAGGAAATGATTATTACTACATTATTATATAATTGTGATTAGTTATTAAGTAGTTTTTTTATCTTATCCAATCATACAACCCCAAATTGGAAGAGCCTGCATGGTCATTTTCTTAAAACATCCCAGGGCAGAATTTCCCCCACTAGCACACAAAGGAGAAATCTTTTTATCCTTTTGTTGTTTTAATAAATAAATATACATTCATTAGTGAGAGTTCAAACCAAAAAGCATGGGTGTGGGAGGAAGTACTCCTAATGTTAACCACCCTTATGCAACTATTACAAAAACCATTTTTATTATTGTGTAAAGTTCTTCTTGTCTGTATTTACATTCAACAATATCTTACATAAAACATTTCCTTAGCATTTTTAATGTTCCTTTTATCCAGCTTAATGTCTCTAGCTTTGGGGTCTTTGCCTGTGCCTTCTCTCGCTCTTCTGTCTTGGATGTCTTAGTTGATTCAAGCTTGGACTTTGTCTTATCTCAGGTCCTTGGTATGCAAAATGTGTGTTTCACCTGTGTGTGGTGGCTCATGCCTATAATCCAGCACTTTGGAAGGTTGAGGCAGGAGGATTTATCGAGGTTAGACGTTCAAGACCTGCCTGGGCAGCATAGCAAGACTCTATGATTACCAAAAAATTTTCAAAAAATTGCCAGGCATGGTGCCATGCTTATAGTCCCAGATGCTTGGAAGGCTGAGGCAGGAGGATCACTTGAGCCCTTGAGTTCAAGGCTGCAGGGAGCTATGATCACACCACTGCACTACAGCTTGGGAAACAGAGTGAGACATTCTCTCTCTCTCTTTTTTTTTTTAAATTGTGGTCCACTGACCAGTGTCATCAGCATCACCTAGGAGCATCTCATAAATGCAGAACCTCAGGGTCTTCCCCAGACATCCTCATTCAGAATCTGCACTTTAGGAGGATCCCCAGGTAATCTGTTTTTTGGCATTAATATTTGAGAAACATTGATATGGAAAGCCTTTCCTAACCTCCTAACCATGGCCTCCACCCATCTCAATGGAGTGACTTAGGTGACCCATATTTGGTTTGCTTTTCATTCTCCCTGCATGTCAATCCATTGAAGATTGCAATAAACCTGTATTCATCTCCACATCCCCAGATTCTAGTACAGTACTTGACACAAGATTTTAACTTTGGGAATTGTTTCATTTTCCAATACAATGATTTGTAGATGAAGAATTGCAATGAGAATCTTCTTGTGCACTCAGAAAGGGTGCTCTCCACCATGGGACTGCAGTTTGTTGGAGGGTGCCCTTTCGTTGCAGTCTTTCTTTTAAAAAACAGGCTTGGTGGGGAATGCTTCTCTGTGAATAACTTCTGGAAGTCCACTGCCAAAACTTTATTTCTTCTGCTTTGTTAAATACTAATACCTCTGGGAGGAATGACATTTGAGGCTTGGTGTGAGAGTTGACCAGTTGGCAGGTTTTGGTAAGGGTTTAGGAGGAAGAGAATGCTTATCTGACAGGAGAGGATAAGGAGCACTAGGAAAGATATATGGTGGACTGTTGGAGAATTGATTTCTAACTCTGACAGGTGTTGGGATATTTTTATCTGGAATCTTAATGTAGGTCATTTTTTTCATTTAGAAAAACCAACATTTCTTATCTAAAAATCTCAGATGTGACTTTTTTCTCCAATCCTGACTCTCATCTATGATAAATTTCATCTAGCACTACATTCAATGTAAACCACTGATGCCCTAGGGAATTTTTTTTAGATGTTTGCTTTAAAATTTTAGACAGTCAAAAGCACGGTACTTCTACACTGGTGTTTCTAAGTTATATTAAGATTTATCAGGCTGGGCATGGTTGCTCATGTCTGTAATCCCAACACTTTGGCAGGACAAGGCAGGAAGATTGCTTGAGGCCAGAAATTCAAGGCCAGCCTGGACAATATACTGAGACTTCATCTCTATAAAAAGAAACACAAAAAAACATTAAGCAATAACTGAACTCTAGGGAGCTTTCACTGTATCCATGGATCCCTTGGTCTTTTCATTGTGGAAGGAATGTTTTGTGAACTTGAGGACAGATAATGCGATGGAGGGAGAATCAGCTCCTGAGCCTCTGCTTTTTGTTTTTCAACTTCTATTTTAGATTCAGGAGGGCACATGCAGATTTGTTACGATACGTTGCAGGATGCTGAGGTTTGGGGTACAATTGAACACATCACCCTGGTAATGAGCATAGTATCCAACAGGTAGTTTTTCAACCCTTGTCCACCTCCTCCTCCCTCTTTCCTCCCCTCTTCTTTCTCTTCTCTCTCTCTCTCCCAGTTACCTTTTGTAGTCCCCAGCGTCCATTGTTCCCATCTTTACATCTATGTATACCTAATGTTTAACTCCCACTTCTAAGTGAGGGCATGCATTATTTGGTTTTCTGTTTCTGTGTTCATTCACTGAGCCTGTTTTGAGTAACAGGAGAGACTGATTAGAGCTTTGGAACCAAGTTGTGGTTAGAAACAAGAAACGTCTGTCCTACAGAACTATTATTTGCTTTATTTGAAAGGAACAAGAGGCTCCTGGTACTGCTTACCAACAGCTCTCACAATTAGCCACACAGACTGCAAGACTAAAAGGAGTATAATTCCAGAATGTGTGGCCTTTTTTCTCCTCTTGGGAGTCTACTGCTATATTATACTTACCCATCACCATGGACACAGCTCCAGGCGAGTTGTGAATTGGAGTTAGGTGCATCTCTTTTGTGGAAGAGTATATCAGGCTTTCTGGAATCTCTTATCTGAGTGTCTGTGATGATACTATTCATGGTAATTTGCCCAGACCTGGGACCTTGGGTGGGGTTTGTTAAGAGTCATCTGGCACCTTTAGAGTATAACTTGTTGAGCAATCTGACGCAGGTAAGCCACGTGGGATAGGTAAAACAATCATTGTGTACTGTGCTCTATAACATCAAGTCATATTTTGAGTCATATTTTCCCATGGGGTTTGTGGCCCATCCCAATGGGAAGAGATTTTTAACACTATATTATTGTGAGGCCTAGTGGTGTTTTAAGTGTTGCTGTTGGAATCTGAAAGCCATGTGAATTTTTTTTGTTTTTTATATTTCAGGTTTTCTGTTAACGTTAAAGAATGATTCATAGCCCTAAGCTTTGTTACCACCCTGTTAATAATTTTGTGTGACTTCGGTTGAGCAACTTTTGAATGCCGATTTCTCTAGCTGAAAAATTATGTAAATATTGTTACTCATCATGAGTAGAGGCTCTAGAGATTAAAAAATTAAAACAGCAAAAGTATTACAGACAAGTAAAATTAGAGAAATGATAAAGTGGAGGCAGTAATAGCTACCAAAATATTCAAAAGAAAACATGAAGTAAGATAAAGAATGGTTGTTTCTAACTACCCCTCTTAGTTCAAAGTCTGTGCGATGATCTTCACTCAAAACTTTTGCAAGTTGGGCACAATATCATTCTTATTGTACTTTATTATATGAACAATAAGTCAATTTGAACTGATTGTCAAGGGACCTAGTTCTTGCCCCAGCTGTGTTTAAAGTACAATTTAAGCCAACTCAATTCACTTTTGTGACCTCCGGTATCATAATAAAATGAAAACATCCTACATAACTCTACCCATCCTCTCTCCACAAAATATCCCAGTGCTTTGAAAGGTGCTTGTTAATTCATTTTCTTATAATAAAATATAATAGAAAATAGAGTGGGAACTATATATTTTTTCCTTTGGGGAATCCATAAATTACATTTTAAACAGGAAAATATGCAGTTTTGATAGTCCATTAGCACATTGAATTCTTTAAATTGGAATAGGCAGATGCAGTGATAAGTTTAAACATCCATTTAACATATGGAGAATGCCATTATAGCTGTTCAAAATATGAAAGCAGTGTGATTTCCGGCAGATCAGACACATTTTAAAAAGCACCCACTCAGAAAACTTCCTGAGCTCACGTTTCCCTGTGCATGTGGTTTTTGGTGTTGGGTTGCCTCTCCCTCAGTTGGCCTAGGCTGACAAATAGAGAGTCCATATATCATATCTCATTAGAGATAAGGGAAGACATGGAAAAAGCAGAACCACTGATGGAGTACAGGAGTGAGTTGAATTGTGCTGCCTCAAAATACAGGTCAAGACACTAAGGCCTGAATCTTGTGAGTTTGTGCTACTGCACAATTACTAGACACTGATTTATTTATAAATGAATGAATGAGTGAGACAGGATCTCACTCTGTTGCTCAGATTGGAGTGCAGTGATACAGACATAGCTCACTGCAGCTTCAAACTCCTGGGCTCAAGTGACCCTCCCAAATAACTGGCAATATAGGTGTACACCACCATTCTTGGCTATTATTTTTTCTTTTTTTTTACTTTTAACAGAGACAAGGTCATGTTTTGTTGCTCAGGATGGTCTAGATCTCCTTGGCTCAAGGGATTTTCCTGCCTCCGCTTTCTGAAGTGTTGGGATTACAGGCGAGAGCCATTGTGCCTGGCCTGGGCACTGATACAGCACCTACCTGAGGCACCAGAGCATGCAAGAACAAGAAGAAAATAGACTTAAAACACCAGGAGTGAACCAACTATACAACCTTTTATTTGAGCCTAATCAAAGGGACTTTCCCTTTTTAAGAGTGTAGTTGAGTCATGCTAGTGAGTATAGAAAGACCATACATCAACAGTTGTGAACACAAGTGGGAATCATTTCTTCTCTTATGGCCCTGACACCTAAAAATTAATGCCAAATGATGCCCAAAGGGGGGTCTGTGATGAGCAAAGCCTTCTCCTGATTGGGCCGTGGTGTTACTGTACTCTGGACCAGAGGTACAGCTCCATGACACTTTCTCACTCCTGATGGGAACAAATGAAGCTAGTTGTATTCTACCCATCTTGAATGTCTGGCATAATCAAAGAGTTGACAAAGAGGGTCTCACAAAATCAGTACATAACTCTTGAAATATATGCCCTTCATTATTTATGCCAAATAGCAAATTAAATAAATCATAGTGTTTTAGAGCTGAGAGCAACCTTGGAGATCATCTCATTTAATCCATTTTATAGATGAAAAACTGAGGCATGGATTTTTTTTTTTTTTTTTACTAAAACCACTAGTAACTGCAAAGTTTTAAAAGTTTTAGCGCATCATTTGGTTTTGACAGTGTTTTGCAGATCATCTGAGCTGCTTCCTGGCTCTCCAGCACATTGTACTAACTGGGAGGATGGGGAGACATTTGCTGTCCCCATGGGGAATGAAAAAGGAAACCACGTGGGATGGGGAGGAGCAAGAAAGAAGAAAAACCAGCTTCTCTAGGCTCCAAAAAATTTGAGGGAGATAAAGATATTAAGCACTGTGTTAGATGAAGTGATAGCTATAAAACATGTAATCCGTACAACAATCTTACGAGCACTATTCAACCTTAAGCTAACAGAAGTCTTAGCTGTGGTCAAAAGATAGTTTTGTTTTTTGGTTTCTGTTTTTTGCTTTCTTTTCTTTTCTCTTCCTAGGCTACCAACCTTAGAGAGATGGTGGTCAGTCAAACTGGGACTTGCCAAGGTCATGTATTACAGAAGAGGCAGCAAAAAAGGCGTTGGCAGGGCCAGAAAGGCCAGAGAAGGTCTTGTCCCAAGGATTCCTTGGGACCCTTTTCATCGAGGCCCCATCCACACCATCCCTCAAGATAGGTATTCCCTCCTATTCTGTTTAAGCTGTTAGTTTTCCCTAGATTTCATTCTATTTTAATATTTTATATCCCTATAATCAGGTCCAAGGAGAAATGATCAAATTCAATAATAATGATGATAAATTTAATAAGTATTGTCCATGTGCATAGAAATTTATAGTTGCTAAAGAATTTTTATATGTAGCAGTAGCTCTTTAAGGAGCTGTACTTTACAGAAAACTGTAAAAACTGGGTCCCAGAGTTTAAGTGGCATGCCCAAAGTCACATAATTGGGAAAACCTCAAACCCAGGGAATGATACCCCAAGTCCCAATGCTCTTTATACCAGGCAGCTTTACAAATGATAGTTGGATTCTCAAGGTAGCCCTCAAAGATCCCTTTAACCCATAAAAGTATTAAATTATACCAGTATCTTAACCTCTAACCAACTCAGATTTCCATGGAAACATCCATAGGATTTTAAAAACTTAGTTAAATACATTTACTGGACACATCTCCCTGTAGATGAGGACTCCTGATATTCTAGCATCGGTGGCCACTTCTTTTCCCTCAGTTTGAAAATGCAAGTGCACCAAGAGAGGAATGTTACTATAAAGTGTAGGCAGTCTCGAAAGTCATTTTGAGCCTGATACTTTTAGTCAAAATAATGGTCCCAGTACAGTATACAGTTGTGGAAACAAGTAATGCAAAGTTTTTAAGTTTTTTAGCTCATTGTTTGCTATTCACAGAATTTGGCAGGACATCCAAGCATCTTCCTGTCTCTCAAGCACACTGGATATATGTGTGGCAGCTTCAGCTGATCCAATTGTCTACACAAAAAAATAACAGTGCCTTCATTGAGGGTGCCCATTTAACAAGATCCAGAGACAGCCATCTCGGTCCGCAGAGAAAAAAATAACAAATTTTTTTAAAACATTCTCTAATGCATTTGCACAAACTAGTTAATCAATTAAATACATATCATCTTCAAGAGGGGAGAACTTCCCTAATAACCTGGAATTCTGGGTGAATATGTCACCACTGGGGGCTAGGAATAAATACAGGAAGGAGGAGAAAGAAAAAAGTGGTGTGCACCAAGGATGGACTTCACATCCTTAGTTTTGCTTGTTTGGTGGTTAAGGTCTAAGCTATATGTTTGTGTCCATTGTTTGGTAGTAAGGTCTAAGCTATACATTAGTTTATCTCAGTTGGGATCATGTGAGTGAGTGGCTCCTTTACCAAGTGCATGTTAATCTGCCACCATAGCAGATTTTGGAAGGAGCCTGAAGCACAGAGAGTGTGTGTGTGCCTTGCAACTCAAGGTGTGGTCTCTAGACCAGCAGCACCACCTAGAAGATTTTAGAAAGGCAGATTCTCACACCCCTCAACCCCTAGACGTACTGAATCATAACCTGCATTGTAACAAAATTCCCAGGTGATTCATAAGTCAGGAAAGCACTGTCACAGATGAACCTGATAGTTAAAATGCTTGTTTTCCTCTAATTTTCAGAATGAGAAAAACAAATGATCTTCAAACTCTATATGCTCTCGAAGAAAACAGCAGTCAGGAATTTTTCCACTCCTGCTGTCAATATCATTGCATTCACAGCCCTGTGATACGATTATTTTATGTCTTATTACCTCAGTGGTCCCCAACCTTTTTGGCACCAGGGACCAGTTTTGTGGAAGACAGTTTTTCCATAGACTGGGGGTGGGGTGGAGGATGGAGGATGGCTTCGGGATGAAACTGTTCCACCTCAGATCATCAAGCATTAGATTCTCATAAGGAGCACGCAACCTAGATCCCTTACGTGCACAGTTCACAGTAGGGTTTGCGCTCCTATGAAAATCTAATGCTGCAGCTGATCTGACAGAAGGCAGAGCTTAAGTGGTTACCCAGCTACACTTAAGTCCTGGGTGGCTGTTCTGTGTCTTGTTCACCCTTAGAATCCCAGCACCCAACATGGTACTTGGAATCTAATAGGTGTGTATGGTGGTACTCAAGAGTCCCATCTTCAAAGTACGACAAACATGGGTTGGAAGCCTCAGTTCATGCATCTATGAGATGGAATAAAGAATAACACCTCTTATAGGCTTATTGGGAGGAGTAAATGAACTGATGCACGTGGCATAGCAGAGCACCTGGTGTGTTGTAGCTACTCATAAGTGGCTAATATGTTGAACAAATGGAAGAATAGAAACCTTGTATACAAAGTCTTCAGCGATCTAAAATGTGGTGCCCTGTTGCTTCAAATATATGAAATTGAATTTAAAAATAGTATGCAAAGGAGGCCTGATAAACATAGGAAAGAGGTAGAATAGATCCATGAGAAAAGCCTGTGATTTGGAATCACAAGACCCGTGTTTGGGTTTCAACTCTCTCCTTTACTAGCTGTGTGATCTCATGCAAGAAACAAGCTTCCTGAGCCTCAGTTTCTTCACCTAAAGGGTGGGGTTAATAATCCTCTTCGTTTCATGGCGTTTGCTTTAAAAAAGGGGGTGGGAGGTTTACAACTTGCAACATTCATTCATTGTTCATTTTTGTATCCCTTATTCATTTTTGTATCCTCCTTATTCATTTTTGTATCCCTACTTCTCCTGACAAACAGCAATGGTCAATAATGCCTGTTCGCTTGAATGGATTACAGCATAAACTCTCAAGGAGAATGAAAACTGGATATTGCAATGGCTTGTGGCCTCCAAAGGTTAACCTTTATGGACAAAATCTCATTCCATAGCATTAGGGGATCCTAAAGGATTTCTTAGCATCCTTAGGGGATAGAAAGGCTCCTTGTGAGTGGGGAGGAGGAGTGCGGAAGATGATTTTTAAAAACTTTGAGAAGCACAATTAGAGCTCTGACTCTTCAACTTGGTACCACATAAGAGCTCTTCAGGAAAAAGCATAAGGAGGGAAACACAGCTAACTAAAAGGCAAGCAGAGTGAACCTCTAGAAGAAGTAATAAAATAATTACCATTTCAGCTGGGCATGGTGGCTCACACCTATAATCCCAGCACTTTGGGAGGCTGAGTCGGGTGGATACCCTGAGGTCAAGAGTTCGAGACTAGCCTGGCCAACATGGTGAAATATGGGCATGGTGGCGGGCACCTGTAATCCCAGCTATTTGGGAGGCTGAGGCAGAATAATATCTTGAACCCAGAAGGCTGAGGTTGCAGTGAGCTGAGATCACACCACTGTACTCCAGGCCGGGCTGCAAGAGTGAGACTCCGTCTCAAACAAATAAACAACCAAAATGAATTACACTTTCAAGATCTGGGTGATGTGATATATATAAAATAATTTTGCAAAACTAAGAGCCATAAACAAGTATAATTACTAAAGGAAAAGCCTTTAAGAAATATTTTCAAGTTGTATATGTTACCTGGATTTATTTCCATTAATATATTGATTTTCCCAGTAGTTATTTTATCCCTGACGGTGTAATTGGGGTATCTGCTCCACAACTTCACTGGGATATTTCCCAGTTGACTGGAATTTAGCATGATATTTTTTCTATCAAGGAATTCAGTTATTGATGTGGCCCCCAAACCTTTTGAAAGTAGATTCCTTTGTAAGGCAGACCCCATAGCAGGGACCCCAAGAGCAGGGCTATTTGTTGTTATATCAGCATCCTGGGGTCTTCACATTGGCTCAAACAGGAAACTTATGGACAGAGGCTATGCAAACATTCCTATAGGTCTCTACAAATCCCATTCACTCACTTTTACCAGCCTTTTTTTTTTTTTTTTTTTTTTGGAGGCAGAGTCTCACTCTGTCACCCAGGCTGGAGTACAATGGCACAATCTTGGCTCACTGCAAACTCCACCTCCCAGGTTCATGCCATTCTCCTGCCTCAGCCTCCCGAGTAGCTGGGACTACAGGTGCTCGCCTCCACACCTGGCTAATTTTTTTGTATTTTTATTAGAGACGGGGTTTCATCATGTTGGCCAGGCTAGTCTCGAACTCTTGACCTCAGGGGATCCGCCCACCTTGGCCTCCCAAAGTGCTGGGATTACAGGCGTGAGCCACTGCGCCTGGCCTAATTTTTGTATTTTTATTAGAGATGGGGTTTCATCATGTTGGCCAGGCTAGTCTTGAACTCTTGACCTCAGGGGATCCGCCCAACTTGGCCTCCCAAAGTGCTGGGATTACAGGCGTGAGCCACTAAGACTGGCCGAAGTTGCAATTCTCTTTTTTTTTTTTTTTTAAGACAGAGTCTCACTCTGGACTTGGCCAAAAATGTTAAACTATAATTTGAAAAGATTTCCACGGAGCACAATACAGCACAAAAGGTCACAGCAGCCCTTGATACCCAATGTCTTTTCAGCCCTTTTGCTATTGTCAAAGTCTTACTTAGATTTCACATGTAACCCTTAGTATGTTACTGTGTTCCTTCTTTGCATGGTCAAAGGAATTACAGACTATAAAGACAGCAAGCATGGAAAGCAGGGCTTTAGTTTCCACTGTGACCCAGACACTAAACTTGAACCCTGGGCTCTGAAATTCAACCTGAAATCAAACCTCTCTCTGTGCTAATTTGCCATGTAACATGCATTCTGCCACATTTCATCATCAATTGCACACATGAGGAGAGGAGCTATTCTATGCTTATGACTTTATTTTCAAAAATATCTGATTAAAAATGGATAAAAGGATAAGTGAAAATAATGTAATTATAAAAACCCTTTACAGAACTATAATATATGTGTTGTTTCTCATATATGTAGTTTTGTTTCATGTAATTTTTTGAAAGAATTTTACTTTTGTACGTTGAGCACTATAAATATTCTATTCTAAAATAGAAAGGGCAATCTTAAAAAATATTTTAATTCTGATTCACATAGAAAGTAGCAGATGGATAAATGATAATTCCAAGAAGGAAGGGCTAGGCTGCATTTGTATGAAAAGAAGTGAATTTTTATTTTATTGTAGCTATCATTTTAGGTATTTTCTGGGGATCATCTTTTATTTTTATAGAAACCTAAATCATAATGACCATCAGTTTATAACATCATTACTATTCTTAATATATACCACCAAAATCCATTTAGCAGTGAGCTATAATTTTTTTGAAGTCCTTAAATATACAATATGAGTCATTTGGTAGTTTGTCTTTCTTAAGGAGAAGAATGAGTTGTACCAGACTTAACCCAAGATTCAGTGTAATCTGACCTCCTTTACTTGCCAGATACGCTCATTTGGTTTTTGGTTTCCCTGATGTGTGCTCAGCTCTGTGCTTCCTGGCAGTCTTGCCCTGGGGGATTTGCACAGGAGAGGGGAGGGAGTCTAGGCCTTCCCTCTGCTGCCCCTAGAGAAGGCCCTGAGCCCAACCCAAGACCACTAATTGAGGCAGTGCATGGAGGCAGGGCTTTCTGAAAGATTAATATCTAGTAAGCTCCACCTCAGGATTAATGGCCTGTGACCTTCTGCTAATGCTGCAAGCTGCTTTATTCCTAGAAAGCTATGGACCTCCCACACTAAAGAATGTGATCTACAACTGAAGGGATTTCATATGTCAAAGTGGCCATGGGGAGTTTGGAATTCAGGATACAGCTTATTCTGGAGATCCAAAGACAGCTTACTAAAATCCCTAGAGGAAAATTTGGGCTTAGGCCCCAGTAGTGTTCTCTTCTTGGAAAAGCTGTGAACAGTTGGGGAGGTGGTAATGCTGTCTCTTTGTGAGGAGGATGCTTTAGCCTTGTGTTGACCAGAAGCCTCATTGGTTAAGCACATAGCAATGAAGAAAGAATGAAATCTTTCAATGTCATGGCATTATTTGAAATATTTTTACAAACGTGTTTTTCATTCTGATGTATCTTTCATGTTCCTATAGTTTTTGTGGCCAGACATGAAAGTAGCAGTCTTTGCTAGAGGATGGCAGGACTCCCTAGCTAGGATAGAGGTTCTGCTGCTGTGCCTTGGACATGGGATGCTGGAATTCTGGATTTGTTTGTCAAAGAAAGAGGATTTGACATTTCTAGAGGATGGGGAAAATGGACCTTTGTAGAAACAGAGAATGTGCTTTGTTAAAGAGTCATGACTCTTATCCTAACAAAGATATTTGGTCTTTTCAATGAAAACAAAACCAACAAACAAGCAGAGCCATAAGCCAGAGAAAGCAGCTGGCTTATGGCTGCTCATTTCTAAGGAGTTGCCCTAGTGCTCAGAAAGGCTAAAGGATAAAAGTCAATGTGATCTTTCCAAACACGAAGGGGGACTTGGCAAGTTCCTCTGTATGTTGACGGTTAAAGTTCTGTTGTTATTTAGTGTATGGTCCAGTTTTGAATACAGAACACCTGCCTTGTCATCCATAAAATAGTACAACAAAGGATAAAATTCTGCTCCATACAGGTACTTGTAGTCTCAGTGACTTGAGATTGATCCGGAGGCAGGTGGATCGCCTGAGCCCAGGAGGTCGAGGGTGCAGTACATGGGGATTGTGCCTGTGAATAGCCTCTTGTACTCTAGCTTGGGCATCACTGCAAGACGCCATTTGTAAAAATAAATGTTAAATATTCCATTTCTACGCAAATAAGATGTGGACATTTTGTAAGATTTTGAAAATTCCTAGTGTGAACTTAAGGGTATGAAAGATCCGTTAAAAAATACAGGATATATTGGCTGGGTGCCATGGCTCACACTTGTAATCTTAGCACTTTGGGATACCGAGGCAGGCAGCCTCACTTGAGGCCAAGAGTTCAAGACCAACCTGGCCAACATGGCAAAACCACATCACTACTAAAAAATACAAAAATTAGTCTGGTGTGGTGGCGCATGCCTGTAATTCGAGCTTCTCGGGAGGTTGAGGCACGCGAATCGCTTGAACCCAGGAGACAGAAGTTGCAGTCAGCTGAGATGGAGCCACTGCACTACAGCCTGGGTGACAGAGCAAGACTGTCTCAAAAAAAAAAAAAAAAAAAAAAGACACATGATGTATCAAGCTGCTATTTCAAACTCACTTCTGGTTTTGAATATGTGTATTGTGAATTTTAGTGGATTGAGAAAGTACATGAGGGAGAAAGGGGAATAACAGCAAAGAAAATTCCAACATAGGCAAGATTGGATAGCAAAACACTGGCAGTGGTTTCTGAATGCTAAGTTAGTGGGTGAGTTATTTTTTTTCTTGGATCTGTGCAAAATGGAGCAAACTCCTGATCCATCTTGCCCACTGCTTTGGGGCTTTTGCTTTTCTTTGAAAAGGTAAGAAAATAAAACTGAGGTATCTTGCTCAATTCTAGTTCCTGTCCAATTACCTGATTTAAAATATATATATATTTTGAGATAATTGTACCTTAAGATGTAGTTGTAAGAAATAATATAGAGAGATCTCATATATTCTTTATCCAGTCTGCCGTGGTAGCATCTTGCAAACTTATAGCACAATGTCACAACCAGAATATCATGTCCATGCAGTCAAGGTTCAGAACATTTCCATCACCACAAAAACATTTGTGTTGCCTTTTATAATCATACTCATTTCCCTCCAGCCCTCACCCCCTCCTCTTAACCCCTGGCAACCACTAATCTGTGCTCCATTTCTATAGCTTTCCCATTTTAAAAATGTTAGATAAATGGACTTATGCAGTACATAGCTTTTGGGGACTTTCTTTTTTCACACAACCTAATTCTCTGGAGATTCATTCTGGTTGTTACTTTCTATCAATAGTTGGTTCCTTCTTATTGCTGGGTAGTGTTCTGAAGTTTGGATGTAGCACAGTTTGTTTAACCATTAACCTGTTGAAAGATATCTGGGTGGTTTCCAGTTTGGGGCTACTAAGTATAAAGCTGCTATACACAAGTTTTCATTTCTCTGGGGTATATGCCAAAGTGAGCAATTGGTGGGTGATATGGTAGTCACATGTTTAACTTTTAAAACTACAAAACTGTTTTCCACAGTAGCTCTACCATTTTACATTCTCACAAGCAATATATGAGTGATCTAGTTTCTTCAAACCCTCGCCAACATTTGGTGTTGTCGTTATTTTTTATTTTAGCCATTCTGATCGGTATGTTGTGATGTCTCATGTAGTTTTAATTTTCTTTTATCTATAGGCTAATAATGTTGCATATCATTTAATATTATTTGCTCTCTGTATATCTATATCCTCTTCAGTTAAATGTCTGTTCATATCTTTTTCCCATTTTCCAACTAAGTTGGTTTATTTGATTGCATTTTGAGAGTTCTTTATTTTAGACACTAGTTCTTTGTCAGATATTGGGCTTGCAAATATTTTCTCCTAGTTTATATCTTGTATTGATATCCTCTTCACATGGGCAAAAGTTTTTAACTTTGATGAAGTCCAATTTACCAATGTTTCCTCTTACAGCTTGTGTTTTTGGTGTCAAGGTTGAGAACACCTTGCCAGCCCCGATCCTAAAGATTTTCTCCTGTTTTTTGTTTTTTCTACAAGTTTTGTAGTCTTACATTTTACATTTATGCCATGATCCATTTTGAGTTTGTTTTTATGTAAAGTGTGAGATTTGCAGACACTAAGAGCTCTACTCCTGCCAAACACAACAGGAGCAAGCTTTGCCTCACTCCTATCCCCACTAGCGAAGACTGCATGGGAAGGCTAGACCTCTATCCTTGCAAGACTGGGCCTTCTTGAGCACCTACCATGTGCTAGGTCCTGGACTTATGATGGTGGAGTGAAACCTCTCCAAGTATTTCTAATCTACCTCAAATGACTGCTATTAAGGTATTTTAGTGTGAACACACAGATGAAAGAGAAAGGAGATAGTTACTGGTCTGCCAGACTCAATTGAAAATCTATCCCTTTCTAGCTGCATGATACTGGGCAAATTGCCCCACTACTCTGAGCCTCAGTTTCTTCATTTACAATAAGATGGTTTTGAGGATTAAATTAGATAAAATATGTGAAATGACTGGTGCATAAGGTGTTCAATAAATAATGTCATTATTCTCCAAACTGATCCATTGTGGGTGCTGAAAAATTAGCAATGGACCATTGTCAGAAAATAGAAAAAGGCCAGTTGTATACAGACAATTCTGAATTTTCTAAGAGCTAATTATCTGCTTTATAGATAAACTAGAAACCTTACATTCCTGCTTCATAGCTTGGTGGCCAGTGGCTTGCACAGCTACTAGGTACGATTAAATAAAGCAGATAAATGAAAATTTTATTCTGATTCAGTTGAAATTTCTGGAAAATTGAAGGACTTAAGAATAGAAACTGACATGGATGGGAACCAATATTGTTAAAATCTGAATTTTAGGTTTATCAACTATCATTAAATTATAGAAAGATATAAAGTATTCATAAAATTAAATTCTGCAAAATATGTAAGGAAATTCAACTTATTGTATCTGAAGGAAAAAACTTAGATTGTAGTCAGTATACCTAAATTTAGTTATTGACACTATTTAGGTACACTATTCATGTTAAGTTTTCTGATTTTTAAACAAGCCCAAGTTTATTATTTTTGAAATCCTTCACTGAGTAGTATAACAATTCAGCTGTCACCTTTACTTTTATTCTCTTGATGCTTGCCATTTTGTTCTTTGCCTTTTTTTAACCATTCCCTTTTTCCCTTAGAGAACAACTATAAAATACCTACCTCCTCCCTTTTTTTTTTTTTTTTTTTTTTTTGAGGCGGAGTCTTGCTCTGTCGCAGGGACTGGAGTGCAGTGGCCGGATCTCAGCTCACTGCAAGCTCCGCCTCCCGGGTTTACGCCATTCTCCTGCCTCAGCCTCCCGAGTAGCTGAGACTATAGGCGCCGCCACCTCGCCCACCTAGTTTTTGTATTTTTAGTAGAGATGGGGTTTCACCGTGTTAGCCAGGATGGTCTCGATCTCATGACCTCGTGATCCGCCCGTCTCGGCCTCCCAAAGTGCTGGGATTACAGGCTTGAGCCACCGTGCCCGGCCCTCCTCCCTTTTAATTAAAAAAAAAAAATTCTAACAGCAGCATCTCCAGAACTATGTCTGGGGATAATCACATCGTGTTGGATCTATCACAAATATTTTATTTTTACACAATTGGTTTTAAGCTAAATAAATACCTAAGTCATTTCTGAAATGGTCATAGAAAACACAGAAGAGCAATGTAGGGCTTAGGTGGAAAGTGGGGAAGAGAGTTAAGGCTCACACGTATATATATGCATGTCAGGTGATTTATAGCAGCATTCCATTGAACCATAGCAACCTCCTCCCTAACCATTCATTCCCCAAACACTGGACTCTCAAAGCAAACTCAAAGCTCATGCATTTCTCAGCCTCCAGAATTGGATTTGTCCCTCATCAGTTTCCTGTCTTACTGCCTCATTTAGTCAAAGCATGTTTTGAAAATAAATAGCTAATTCATATAAAGAAAGTAAATTGGCCGGGCATGGTGGTTTACGCCTGTAATCCCAGCACTTTGGAAGGCCAAGGCGGGCGGATCACGAGGTCAGGAGATCCAGACCATCCTGGCTAACACACAGTGAAACTCCGTCTCTACTCAAAATACAAAAAATTAGCCAGGCGTGGTGGCAGCGCCTGTAGTCCCAGCTACTCGGGAGGTTGAGGCAGGAGAATGGTGTGAACCCGGGAGGCGGAGCTCGCAGTGAGCTGAGATCGCGCCGCTGCACTCCAGCCTGGGCGACGGAGCGAGACTCTGTCTCAAAAAGGAAAGTAAATTACTAAATTACTGCTTATTGATATGTACACTTTTAAAGTCGTTTATAATGCTTATCCTGTCGAAATTAAAAATCTTTTTGACTAGAAAAAGCCTGTGTTGATACTAGATATAAAATCTGGATAAACCTAAGTTTGGGGAATTCAGTACTTTAATTGATGTTGGTATTTGATACTCCACTAGAGGCACTGCTTCTTGGGGTTATCTGCCAACATGATTCCCATCACATCAGACTATCAGGCAAGGGGAAACACAAAAGAAAAATTGTTTTCATAGGAGTGACATTATACTAAGTTTTTATTAACTATCAATCAATGTGAGAATTGATCTAATAATATAGATTGAGAGTATAATTCTATTATCTGGCTGACTTAATCTCTTTCATATGGTAAGATCGATTGACTTTTGGATATTTGGCGTGTATTTTTTCTTTAATTTTTTTCCATTGCTGGCCACACCCACTAAACTAAATTATAACTCTTTGCTTCCGTATTTTCATGATATTAAATGCTTGCACTCTCTTTTTCCTTCCATTTTTACTATCCCAGTGTCCTGTTTCCCAGAGGAACAGTTCATTTCCACAGACAGGGAGAAAGCCTGGATGCTCAAGGTAAGGTTTATATAAATTATGTTGCATGACTCCTTACTCAAAAATTAATTTAAAGTGCGTAGTAATATTGTCTTTGTAAAAAATTTATTTTCAAAATTCCAGTATACAATTAAAGCCAATATTTGAGTAAATACACTCTTTTAAAACACTGTTTTTTCAAGCCAAATTCCATTTCCCAAGTGTATGAAGGGCTAATTAATTGCTATTAGCAATTCCTCTAAAAATGGTCAAGCCAATTAATTAAAGTTTGATTTCGAAAAATCTTATGATAGGTGGGGAGGGTAGAATATCAAGATATGGTCAAAATGAACTCATGACATCGCTATTTATGAATAAATGATTTGTATTTGGTATGTTAAGAATCAAGGAAGCCACTCTGTTGGCTTTGAGAGGCAGAAAGAGAGAAAGAGTGAGAACGTGCAAGCATGCTTGTGACAGAGATGAGGAACCTAGAAAGCCTCATTTTTTTCAGTTTGGGATTTGTCTTTGAGACACAATCATTTTGACCTTCAGTTATTTCCAACTAGTACTCCAAGTCTCTCTAAGTAATGCCTTCAAGAGTCATCACCAGGAGCCCTTGGAACAAAGGAACAATTAACTGAAATTCCACCAGATGGCAATATTTGGAAAGCCATTCAGAGAGGTCTTAAAGCTACAAGCTATTATTGTTCACACAGAATAGTCTCACCAAGTGTGGTGTGACATCCTGTATTTCATCAAAGGTGCTCTAAACATCTTTTATTTTACTGCTATTTCTCCACAGCATCAAACATTTTTACTTAAAAAAAACAGTGTGGGGGGGCGTATTAGTTTTCTTCTTTTTACAAGAATTCTGGAATGATAAAATTAGAAATCTCATTCTTAAACAGTAATTCTCCAAACAGTAATGGTGAATATTAAAAGCTCAAATCAATGAATAATATACCATATTTGTTTTGGGGCCTCATTGTAATAAATGCTATGACTGGTGGTCATTTTTTAAATATTTGCAAAGAGAAACTGAAATTCTTCTACTTAAAGGACAATAGCATTTTAAGAAGTTGTCTTGATATTAAAATTTGCAGGTATAAAATTCACTGTATTGACTTGGAATAATTAACTTTTTTTTTAGTGTGGATGAATAGATGTTTTCCCCTTTTACTCTAGTGAAGGTGGAAATATGGAGCACTTTTGTAGGCTGAGGTGGGCGGATCATCTGAGGTCAGGAGTTCAAGACCACTCTGGTCAATATGGCAAAACCCTGTCTCTACTGAAAATATAAAAATTAGCTAGGCATTGTGGCACATGCCTGTAGTCCCGGCTACTCGGGTGGCTGAGGCATGAGCATCACTTGAACCCAGGAGGCAGAGGTTACAGTGAGCCAAGATTGCACCACTGCACTCCAGCTTGGGTGACAGAGCGTGACTCCGTCTCAAACAAACAAAGTGGAGATATGATACCCTGCATGGTGTCCCAATAGCTGGAATATTCGGGGGCCAGAGCAGGCTCTAGAGCAGAGTTGGGACAGAGGTCAGTGGAAAGGTACCTGAGGGCATTAGAAATAGGAAGAACCAGGAAGAGAAACCATCGAAGCTTTCTGTGTCTGCAGCCACAGATCATGAGTGCCCTTTGAAAACTGATCTTGTACTGCTAGCCCTTATAGTAGATGGTCCATATGTGGGGTCTGTCTGGGACAGTCCTGATTCAATTCTGTGTTCCTGGAAAATAGTCTAGGTAGCACCCACTTTCACCCTCCAAATGTTTCATTTTGGATGATAAATTATATGATCATCCTATCTTGCAGGGTGGTGAAGAGAAAGTAGTAAGAAAAGGTGGCCCATTACCTAAATAGGGTGTCGCTTTATAAATCTCCTTATATATGGGGGTATGGGACAAATGTGTATTTAAAGAGCCAAATTGTAAATATTTTTGCCTTGCTGGTCATACAAGTGTTAGTCACAACTGTTCAACTCATTGTAGTGTGAAAATAGCCAAAGATAATTCATAAAGAAATGGCCTTGTCCAGGCGCCGTGGCTCACGCCTGTAATCCTGGCACTTTGGAAGGCCGATGTGGGCGGATCACAAGGTCAGGAGATTGAGATCATCCTGGCTAACATGGTGAAACCCCGTCTCTACTAAAAATACAAAAAAAATTAGCTGGGCGTGGTGGCGGGAGCCTGTAGTCCAGTTACTCGGGAGGCTGAGGCAGGAGAATGGCATGAACCTGGGAGGCGGAGCTTGCAGTGATCCAGGATTGCACCACTGCACTCCAGCCTGGGTGCAGAGCAAGACTCAGTCTCAAAAAAAAAAAAAAAAAAAAAAAAAAAGTCTTGGGGGGTTTTAAAAAAAATAATTACAAAAAAAAAAAAAAAAAAAAAAAAAAGGACTACACTTGGCCTGTAGACCATCATTTGCACATCCCTGATAGATAACAGAAATGGATTACGGTGGTTGGAAATGGCAGAGAACCAAAGAGACAACCATGATTAATCCCTCTCCTTTCCCTCTATATCCCTTCTGGGTTGCACCCTCCTTTATTTAACCCTTTCAGGAACTAGTACAGTTGACCCTTGAACAGCATGGGTTTGAACTGCACGGGTTTACTTATAAGTGATTTTTTTTCAGTAAATGCAATCGAACCTCCATATCCGTGGATTCCAAATATGCAACCAAAAGTGAACTGAAAATACAGTATTCATGGTATGTGAAACCCATGGACAGCCAGCTTTTCGTATCGCTTGATTTGGTGGGCCAACTGGGGGATTTGAGCATGAATGGATTCTTGTGGGGGAGGGAAGGTTCTGAAACCAATCCCCTAGGGAAAGCTGTATTGACCATTTCCTCGAGTGAGTGATCCTATCTGCTATTAAGTGGTTCCTGAGATTCCTTTACTGGGTGTCACTTCTTGTTTGTCATCCAAATCTGTTCCTGCACCACACACAATGTGCTTGTACTTTATACCTCATGATGTATAAGACTCAGGTATCACCTGAGTCTTAGCATTAAATACTGAAGCAATAGTTCATTGGTAGGCAATTTAATTTTATGCTTTGATCCTCATTAAACAGTTATCTTTGGGAAATATAATCAGTCACATTAAGGAAAAGTTCATGTTGACTATACCAAATGTTTTATCATATTAATGAAAATAACGTAATACATTTAAAGAAAACCTTGGGGAGAAAATCACCCATAACAACACCATCCTAAAATAACTGTTTTTCTATTTTTGCATATTTGGTCTTCTTACAGGCATTCCTAATTTTCCACAGTGCATATCATAATAAGTGTGAACTTTGTATTTTAGTTACTGTGAGTCACAGCATCTTTTACTTTCATGGGTCATCAGAACTGTCATTGGAACTGCAGTATAATGTTATATCAACATGCCATAGTATGTGCTTTCATTCTTACTGTCTTCCCATTTTCACTATCAAAAATGCTATGCTAAATTTCTATACAGATCTTGTTGTTGATTTGGTTTGGTTTGTGTCTATTCATCTATTTTCTAAGGTCACAATTCCAGAAGTGAGATTATTTGTCAAGGATAGACCATTTTTATGACCCTTAATCTAGTTTACCATATTTTTCCCAAAGATTTGGAAGAATTTACAGATGTTTGTAGTTTTAGGCTACCAGTTTCACCATAACATTTTCAGAAAGCATTTAATTTATTCAGTAGCATTTGCTGAATGACTACTAACTGTAAGGCACTGTGCTGAGTGTTTTGGGGTGTGTGTGTGTGTGTATATATATATATATATGAAAGATGTGCTCATTCTACTTTTATTTTGTGCCTACTATCAGCTAGGTATTGTAGTTTTTCAAAGGTGAGCAAGAGATAGCTTCTATCTCAGAGCATTTGATTTTACTGGGGAACTAAGATATATGTAAATGACTGTAATAAGAAAATGAAATGTACCATAGGAGAAATACAGTTATAATATAATGGGAGTTTGGGGAGGGGGAGGTAGAGATGACATCTGAGCTGAGCCATGAGGGTCAGTTGGTTTGGAATACTCAGGGATGGTGAGGTTAGCTCTTCATTCCATAAACATGTATTGATCACCAACTCTATGCCAAGTATCATGGTAAAAGCTAGGTATATAGAGGTGAGCAAGGCAGAGCTCTTAAAGCATACTATCTAATGGAGTAAAGAATCTTTTTTAAAAAAATCAGTATAAGGGTGGTAAGCAGGCTAGCTTGCCTGGCAGAGGATTCACAGGGTTAGGGATGAATGCTGGTTTCCTCTGGAATGAAACTTTTCCATGGCTTCTCTTTTGAAAGGCATAGCCTTCATCATCAGTTGTTGTGTCAGAATCTGTGGGACACCTGCTTCTGGAGGTTTGAAGGTTTTGAAATTTCTTGTAATTGCCCTCGTACTGACCAACATTCTAATTAAAGTTGGCCTGCACTGACAGTTCCCCCAGTGAGTACATTTACTGGGAATGCACAGAGGATAGGCCTGGGATCAGTAAGACCTACAACTTGGCCCTCACCAGATGATGATGGAAGTAAATCACTAAGAATTTTAGGTTTCATTTGTGTTTTGTCTTTAAAACAGCTGGAAGGAACCTCATTGATAATCTAATCCAAAAATCTCATTTTACAGATGAACGTTCTTAAGTGAGGAGAGGTTGAGTGACTTTTCTAGGGTTAGACAGTGGCATTATCACAGCACCAGAACCTTCGCTTCTGATTCTTCTTGTTCTATGGTCACTTCTTTAATTAGCCCTGCCTCATCTATACCATACAGGTAGTAAGAATTAGGACTAGATTAACCTAAGCATCCCTTGTATACATAAAAGCAATAAGATAATTTTTACCTATCTCATACCACAGTAAACATTTTTTAATTTATAGCATTTAACTAAAATTTTATTTAGGCCAGACATGGTAGATCATGACTGTAATCACAACACTTTTGGAGTCTGACGTTGGAGGATCACTTGAGGCCAGGGATTCAAGACCAGCCTGGGCAATATAGCGAGACCTCATGTCTCTACAAAAAAAAAAAAGTTAAAAGTAAAAACAATTAGCCAGCGTGGTGGCACATGTCTGTAGTTGCAGCTATTCAGGAGACTGAAGCAGGAGATCCCTTGAATCCAAGAGTTCAAGGCTACAGTGAGCCGTGATCTTACCACTGCATACCAGCTTGTGAGCTGGACAAATAGCTTGACCTCACTAAGCTCCATTTTCATCTTCAAAGTAGAGATATAATACATGTTGTTTGTTGTGAGAATAATTAGAGGTAACATAATTGTTGGGTGCATAATGGACACTGAGAAAATATTGAAATATTGATTTTCTTTCCCCTTCCCTCCTAGAGCTACAGGTTCTTCATGGGATTCATCTTGTTTATTAATCAAGTTGCCTTGTAAGACTTCTGAGAATTAAGTGATGGAATGAGGGTACATTTATAAACTGTGACACAGAGATTAACAGTCTCATTTCTGAATTTTACTTAACTAGGCTTAATTAGAGGTTTAGAGGATTTTCTTTATGGTTCCTTTTCCTCCATTTCTTCAGTAGCTTATCTTACATGTTCTACGGATGTGTTGGTAAGACTTAAAAATTCACTCATTTTCTCTGTTTTATCTTAAATATTGTGTCAAATAAATATACAGAGGTAGATGATTAGATAAAGAAAATATGGCTAAATATTAACAATTGCTGAATATAGCTGGTGGGTATGAAGGTCTGTTATACTATTATAAGATGTTTTTTACTTTTCTGGATGTTTGAAATGTCTCAAGCAAATTTTTTTAAAAGCATTATGTATCAAGTATTAATTAAGCTTCTAAGCTTCTACCACGGCTCCATCACTGTTTGGAGGCAGAGGGTAGATTTTACATGAGACAGTCAGGGTTCTCAGCCCTGATGGAGATATGGCCCCCTGTAGGGAATGTTAATGAAATGGGCAGTTCCATTCCAGAGTGCTGAGTGCTGTGATGGGAGAAGTACAGATTGCCTTGGGAGTCCTCAGCAGCAACAGCTAAGCCAGAACTGGTGTGCAGAGGTCAGACAAGGCTTCCAAGTTCAGTGGCATCTAATCTGAGACCCGAAGGAAAAGGAAGAACTAGCCAAGTGTTGGGGAGAGGGGGACTTCAGAGAAAGGGAAATTGT
Source organism: Piliocolobus tephrosceles (assembly GCF_002776525.5). NCBI lineage: Eukaryota > Metazoa > Chordata > Mammalia > Primates > Cercopithecidae > Piliocolobus > Piliocolobus tephrosceles. Next base: position 47,228,836 of record NC_045451.1, on the reverse strand, counting down.
TTGGGAAGAAAGAGTAGCAGCTTCAAAGATCTGGAGGGAAAATAAGAGAAGCATTTTGGCATATTAATGAAATTGAAAGAAGAAGTTCAGTAATGAGCTGGAGCATTGAGGGAATAGTGACAGGTAAGACTGGACAGATAGACAGATCAGGAAGGGCCTTTCCAGGCTAAAGAAGAACCCTGGGTTGTATTGTAAGAGATGTTGAAGTCCTTTAAGCGTAGAAGTAAAACTACCTGTTCTATATCTTAAAATGGTCACTCTGATGGCTGTGTAAAGGAAAGATCAGGAAGGGACCTGATTAGACAGCAGAGAGACCAGGTGGAAGATGATTAGCATCTGGCTATAGTGGTGACAGCTGGGGTAGAGGTTAATGGGTGGATTTAAGTACAATTTAGGTGGCAAAAAAAAGTGGAAAAAAACCACTGTTACTTTTGCACCAACCTATAGAAAGGACTGGGGAAGGAAGATGTCAAGGAGTTATTCATTCATCCAGCAAATGCATATTGAGTGCTTGCTATGTGTTAAATGCTGTTTCAGTACTGTGAAGAAAAGTAAAGAAAGGGCGACAGGAATAGCGCCTGAGGAGGTGCTATTTTATGTAGGGGGAAGTAATGGAGAGGAATTTTCTAGAGGAGAACACATTGATCTTTAAGGACCCTCTTAAGAGATGGCAAAGTGAGTAGTCACCTAAAGATCTTGGGGTTCAGTGAGATCCCTGAGTGCTCCATAAGTGGCAGTGCTGTGGTTGGCAGAAGATAGTGCCCAGTGTCTGGCATGAGTAAGTGGGGGCTTTGGTGAGTGTTATTTACTGAGACAGGACACACTGTAAATGTGAGGACAAGAATCAGAAGCTCAGTATTGCCCATGTTGAGCTTAGGGTGTCTGTGACATTAAAAAAGATATGGATATAGATATCTTTATATATATATGGATTTGAGACCTGAACCTTAGAAGAAAAAGAAATGAATTACAGCTTTGAGAGTCACTAGCATGTAAGCAGTAAGCCACAAGTATAGATAAAATTGCCCAAGAGAGTATAGACTGAGAAAGAGAGGCCAGAGTAGAACCTTGAAAATTACCAATAACTAAAATGTAGATGAAGAAAAAGAGAGAGTACACCTGTGTTCACAGCAGCAGCATTCACAGCCGCCAAAGGTGGAAACAACCCAAGTGTCCATTGAGAGAGGAATGGATAAACAAAATGTGGTATATACATACAATGGAACATTGTTCAGCCACAGACAGGAAATTCTGACTCATGCTACAACACGGGTGAATCTTGAGGCCAATGCGTTAAGTGAAATACACCAGTCACAAAAAGACAAATATTGTATGGTTCCACTTATGTGAGCTATCTAGAGTAGTCAAATTCATGGAGACAGAAAGTGGAATGGTGGTTGCCAGGGGCTGAGAGGAGGGGGAAATGGAGAGTTAGTGTTTAATAGCTATAGAGTTTTAGTTTAGGGGAATGAAAACATGCTGGAGAAGGATAGTGGTGATGGTTGAACAAGAATGTTAATATATGTAATGCCACCAAACTGTACATTTAAAAATGGTTAAACTGGTAAAATTTTGTTATATGCATTTTATCACAATTTGAAAGTGAGAGAGATGAAGATTAGCCAGAAACACAGGAGAAAGACCAGTCGAGTATGCTATCATGGAAGCCAAGGGAAAATACCATTTCAAGAATGAGCAGGGTCGGGACACCCAAATGCCCATAAAACTTATATAAAGTAATAAAAACTAAAAATGCCTATTGGTTTAGCAACAAAGAGGTTGTTAGTGATCTTGGCGAGAATAATTTCAATGGCATGATCAGAATGGGAGCTAGATGCAAGAAGTTGAGGAGTGAGGGAGAAATTGAGAAGTAGAAAGGGCAGGTTTAGATAACCCTTAAGATACTGACTATAAAGATGGAGATCGAAATCAGGACCTGTGGGGAAGAACACTTGTTCTAAGGTAGAAGAGACCTGAGTGATTTAAACGCTGCCTGGAGGGAGCCAGTGGGCAGGGCCTAGGAGAAGCTGATAGAAAATTATAAACCAGAGCTTTTTAATTTTATTAATTGACAAATAGTACTTGTACATATTCATGGGGTACATAGTGATGTTTTGATCTGTGTAATGTAAATAATTATATCAGGGTACTCAATATATCCATCATGTCAAACGTTTATCATTTCTTTCTGTTAGGAACATTTAATGTTTTCATTCTATATTTGAAACTATATGTTATTGTCAACAATAGTCAATCTACAGTGGTATAGGACACTAGAACCTATCCCTCCTATCTAGCTGTAATTTTGTATCCTTTAACAAATCTCTCTCTATCCTTTCCTTCCCCCTACCCTTGCCAGCCTCTAGTATCCTCTCTTCTACTTTTTACTTCTATGAAATCCCGTGTATTAGTGAGAATATGGAGTGTTCAACTTTCTGCTCCTGGTTTATGTCACTTAATATAATGACCATCCATGTTGCTGTGAAAGAGGATTTTTTTTTCTTTTTCATGGCATTGTGTGCATATACTACATTTTCTTTATTCATTCATCTGTTATTGGACATCTAGGTTGATTTAATATCTTGACTATTGTAAACAATGCCTCAATAAACATGGGGGTGCAGAGGTCTCTTTGACGTAATGATTTATTTTCTGATTTAAATATACCAGGGCTTTGAGAAGGCAGGAGGCAAGCGGGCAGGACATAGCCCTTTATTGCAACAAGCAAGAATCCGAATAAGATGGCTGTCCTTTGGGTAAATATGTAGGTTTGGGGACAGAAAAGTTAAATTCTGGTCTAATGGCTTCAATACCTTCTGTAAAGTCAGATGCAAGGCCATCTGCTGAGGGAGGTGAAGATGGTAGGGTCAGAGATATAAGGACACTGAAAAAGTATTGAAACATCTGGTTTATGAATAATGACAGAATCCAAACTAGGGAAACAGAAGGGTGATTTAGAAGCCTTGAGACCCACTGGGTTTGGAGGCCATCAGTTGACTGTTGTGCTGGTCTTCTAGGCAGGGTGATATTTTTTTTCTTTTTAGTCCCAGCAAGTCTCGGCAGTCCATATGAGGTATATATATACCTGGCAGATAAAAATTAAAAATTGTATAAAAGCTTTTCTTTGGGGAAACGTGAAAATTGATCATGAGGGTAATAAATCTATTTTTAAATGGACTAATGCTTTACTTCTTTCTCTTTAAAATTTGTAAGAGCCAAATGACTGGATTAAGAGTTCCAAGTTGTTTGGTTTATAATGAGTTTGTTTTTGGTACAGAGATTGTAATTAACTCTCCAGAGACCTCTGTTGACTACAGAGATTATTGGGAACCAATCTTAATTATCAATTGATCATTGATCTGAGTGAAACTTTGAACAGCTTACTGAGTGGTTTGATGGTGTTAAAGTCCCCCCTCACAAACTTGTATTCCCTTTAAGGGTACTGTGGTCCCAGGGACAAGCACTGTGTTGCATATAGAAATACAACTGCCCTCTGCTTAGTGCATCTTTACCATGTTGTACATTGCCATAGATTTTTGCCTTTTGCATAGAGTACCAGGATCTAGTTAAGTAATAGTCATTTTTGCTAGCAAAAATATCACTAAAATTACTCTGAGGTTGACATGTCTTATCAAAATTTTCTGTACAAGTAGGCTGTGGTATGTGGAAAGAATGCTACTGCTGTCTCACAGGCCAGTGCCTGGAATGTTTGTATATATTGAGACCCCTAATCAAGAAATGTGTTTCCTCTATCCCATTTCACTTTCTGACTTTACTTTCCTGGCCAGAGAGTCACTAAAAAGAACACGTCCTTCCATTAACAAGTTGGTGATAGCCTAGGGATTCTGGTTCTGGTGAGGGTGAGTACAGGGGAAGGAGCAAGGCCTGTAAACAATCCACCAAGCCAAGGTGGATTCACCTTCATTTCTACCTAAACTGTGTAATACCTGAACACCAGACCCCTGTATACAGAGGGAAAACATGTGGGAGCATAAACTTTATTTGATGCCTACTGTGTACCAGATACTCTGCTAGCAACTTATCCTCATATGTTCTACATGAAACTTTGTTGATGCTTTTTACAAATGAGGACGTTGTTTCAGAGAGGTTACTGACTTGTTCAAGGCATATAGCTAGTAAGTGGTAAAGCCAAGGTTAGGACCAAAGTGGGTGTGAATGCAAATTTGTTATCTACCCTAATAAATGACGTTTTGTTTTCCTTCTAGTCCTCATTCACATAATTTTACACAGTTGGTGGGTGTGTGTAGGGGTGGCAGTGGGGGGTGTGCGTGTGTGTGTGTGTGTGTGTGTGCGTGTGTGTGTATTTTTGCCTTTAAGCCCTGATTGGGAAGAATGTTTTCCTTTCTACAGTTGTCAGACCATGAACAAAAATTCAGAACAAACCCCAATAAATTGCGGAAACACTAAAATCAAATGCCATTTTTTACATTTCTACTTTTATTTTAGATTCATGGGGTACGTGTGCAGGTTTATTACCTGGGTATATTGCATGATGCTGACATTTGGGGTATAACTCATCGTGCCACTTGGGTACTAAGCAAAGTACCCAATAGCTTTTCAACCCTTGCCCCCTTCCTTCTGCACTCTAGTAGTCCCCGGTTTCTATTGTTACCATCTTTATGTCCATAAGTACCCAATGTTCACTTCCCACTTATGAGAATATGTGGTATTGGTTTTCTATATCTGTGTTAATTTGCCCAGGATAATCGCCTCCAGCTGCATCCATGTTGCTGTAAGGAACATGATTTCATTCATTTTTATGGCTGCACAGTATTTTATGGTATATATGTACCACATTTTCTTTACCCAATCCACTGTGGATAGACTCGTAGGTAGATTCCATGTCTTTGCTGTTGTGAATAGTGCTGCAATGAAGGTACAAGTGTATGTGTCTTTTTGGTAGAATGATTTATTTTCTTTTGATATGTATACATATCTCCAGTGATGGGATAGCTGGGTTGAATGGTAGTTCTGTTTAAATTCTTTGAGAAATCTACAAACTGCTTTCAACAGTGGCTGAACTAATTTACATTCCCACCAACTATGTATAAGCATTCCCTTTTCTCGATGTCCTTGTCAGCATCTGCTGTTGGTTAACATTTTAATAATATCTATTTTGATTGATGTGAGAGGGCATCTGTGGTTTTGATTTGCATTTCTCTAATTAGTGATATGGAGCATTTTTCATAAGTCTGTTTGCCACTTGTATGTCTTCTTTTAAGCAGTGTCTGTTCATGTTTTTGCTCATTTTTTGATGAGGTTATTTGTTTTTTGCTTGTTCCGTTGTTTAAGTTCCTCATAGACTCTGGATATTAGACCTTGTTGGATGCATAGTTTGTCAATATTTTCTCCCATGCTGTAGCTTATCTGTTTACTTGATAGTTTCAATTTCTTCCAGATTTAATCTTGGGAGACTGTGTATTTCCAGGAATTTATCCATTGCCTCTAGATTTTCTAGTTTGTGTGCATAGAGATGTTCATAATAGCCTCTGAGGATCTTTTGTATTTCTCTGGGATCAGTTGTAATGTCACCTTTGTCACTTCCAATTGTACTTATTTTGATCTTCTCTCTTTTTTTCTGTGTTAATATAGCTAACAGCTATTGATCTTGTTCATCTTTTCAAAGAACCACCTTTGGGTTTCACTGATTCTTTATATAGATTTTTCGGTCTCAATTTTATTCAGTTCTGCTAGATTTTAATTATTTATTTTCTTCTGCTAGCTTTGGAGTTAGTTTGTTCTTGTTTCTCTGCTTCCCTTTGGTATTATGTTAGATCATTAATCTAAGGTCTTTCTTTTTGAGGTAGGCATTTAGCACTATAAACTTTCCTCCTAACACTGCATTTGCTGGATCCCAGAGATTTTGGTATGTTGCATGTCTGTTTTCATTTATTTCAAAGAAATTTTTAGAATTTTTTTTATTTCTGCCTTAATTTTGTTGTTTACCCAAAAGTTATTAGGGAGCAAGTTGTTTAACTTCCATGTTATGTACCTTTGAGGAGTCTTCTTGGTATTGATTTCTATTTTTATTCCACTGTAGTCCAACAGTATGTTTGGTATGATTTTGATTTTCTTTTAATTTATTGAGACACTTTATGGCTGAGCATGTGGTTGATATTGGAGTATGTTCCATGCGCAGAGGAGAAGAATGTATATTCCGTGGTTGATGAGTGGAGTATTCTGTAGATGTCTATTAGGTCCAATTGTTGAATTTGAGTCCAGAATTTCTTTGTCAATTGTGTATTCCGTGGTTGATGGAGTATTCTGCAGATGTCTATTAGGTCCAAGTGTTGGATTTGAGTCCGGAATTTGTCAGTTTTCTGCCTCAATGATCTATCTAATGCTGTTGGTGAGATGTTAAAGTCCCCCACTATTATCATGTGGCTAGTTTTACACAGTTGTAACCAGGCCTTGTCATATTTTATTTTCTTCTTTTTTACTTTATGTCATAAGCAGTTTTCCATGCTACAGTATATATTCATGACTGTCGATATGTTTTAATGTCTGTCAAATAGTCTGTAGAGCTGACCATTATTTATCCAACTTGCCATTGTTTGCCACGTGGAGTCTGTTTCAAAGTTAACTTTGGTGTGCCTGAAACTTATAGATCATAACTGGTTAAATAATACTCTGAGTGGCAATTTCATACCTATGTTCCACATATCCCTGTGAATATAACATGTTTTCGATTATAGCATGGAATTCCTGATTGGATATTACCTCAGATTTTTAAAACCTTTTTCACATGTATAATTTTTGCTTTCCAAATGATATTCTTAAGAACAGTGGATGAGGAATTCTAGTTTACTTATCTCCCCAGATATTACATACTTAATACATGCTTCTGAGTTCTGTGTAGTCTATAAAATCAGCTCAGCCTCAGGTTGCCTGGCTACTTGTACTGTGGATGACACAGATTTTCAGCACCCCTTACCTCAAATATCATTCTGCTTAAAATGTGTGCATGACGTGTTTGTCTCTGTTCTAAAATTAGCCGTGCTTCAGTCTTCAAGAAAGCAATTCAGATGAATCATAGATTATCAGGATAATATCAAACTGCAGAAGGAAAAATGAATAATACAGGTCAAGATAAGCCCCAGAGTGCCTCCCTAAAGAACTCAATTCCAGGCCATGAGGATATTTTATTCTCCAGCTGGACTCTAAATCCTACTTTGGATGCTGATTTGTTATTCTGTTATGATTTTTCAAGGCAATCACTATGCTTTATATTTGCTTGGTAGTTTCTCTCATGGAATTCTCTAACTTTATTTTTGCCCTTGGTGAGTGCCATGTTCAAACCTGTGTGAGGTAATGCCATTCATGCAACATTACTTCGGCTTATAAGCTGGCCTGAACCATTTGCACCCTCTTTTAGTGAGTGCTTAGCTTACAGAACTGCTTTCCTTGGCTTGTCAAAAAAAAAACAAAAACAAAACTGGAGTGAGTGCTTAGAACATTTGTGTACTGACATTATTGCCTCTGACCAGAAGCAATCTATTTCTGTAAAGGTGTCTTCAAATGAGACTGTCTAACCACTCTTGCCTCCTACTCAAGAAAACATATCCCCTCAATTATAAAATAAGAATTTCCTAGCTCAAGAGCACTACTTTATTTAAAAGGCTGTGTCCATAAATTTGATATTTTCATTGTATAGTGAGACATAAAAACATGAAGCATTCGCTTTTAAAATTTCATTTAGGTAAAATGATTTTAGATTATATAGTAAAAATGGCAGAGAAGAAAATTCTGGTTGGAAAAATTGTCATTGCTGGCACAAGAAACAGAATTATTATCTGGATGGAACTCAATATGTATTTTTAACTGATACAGAATTAGGGGTATCCTGGAATGTTCAAAAAGACTTCAGAAGATGTGGTCTTTGAGCCGAGCCTACCTGTGTAAAATGGTAGATGAAAGGAAAAGGGACATTCCAGGCAAGAAATGAAATGTAGGCCATCCCAAGGGGGCAGAGAGAACCTGATGCTTTAGTGTGAATAACAGAGGATTAAGGAAGAAAGATAAGCTAGGGTCAAACTGTGCAGAGTCTCAAATACCAGACCATTATTTAAGCTTTATATTTTAGACAATGAGGGAAATATTGAACATGATGCAAGTATATTCTAGAAAAATTAGTGAGTTTTAACATGGCAGTCTAAATACAGTTTTGTTCCCATCTTTCTAGCTCTTCAACTGAAAAAACAAAATTTAAAAAGGAGAGCAAATCCATGACATTTATGGAAACATGAATGGGGACCAGAAATGGGCAAAGTTCTGGAAGATGGAAAGGGCATAGGATTATATTGCCAGCTAAATAACAGCAAAAATTGAAAAAAAGAATAAAGTAGCTAATTTAGATGAAGTAATTCAGAGAATAGAAGAAAAAAATTAACAAATATCCCTAAACAGACAAAAAGTATTGCATCCGTTAAACATCACTGCCCCACTCCTCCCAGAAAAAAACAGTTGCTATGAGTAAAAGGTGGTCAGAAAGTTCAAGAACTTTGACAAATTAAAAATATAATTAAATAAAAAATTAATTGGACTTAGTGTGGCTAAGAGTATCCCAGGGTATAAAGCAAAAGATGAAAAGACAGAAGATACTAGAAAAATATTAGAGAAATAGAAGAGTATCTAAATGGTCCAGCATTCTTTATGAAGAGTTTTAAGAAGACATTGAAGACCAAGAAAGGTATAAGTATTCTTATTAAAAGAGGCTACTGAATGTTGACCACAATGAATTAAAAAACCCAAACCTAGGTCCACCCTTATGAAATTTAAGAATAAAAGAGATCTTAGAGCTTGAGGGTCAGAGAGAAGAGTGATTACATACAGAAGAGTGAACACTTGCATGTTACAAGTCAGATGTCAATATGCAATTCTGGAGGCTCAGAAACAGTGGAACTATGCTTTCAAAGTTGTCAGGGAAGTGATTTTGGACATTCCAACTATCAATAAAACATCAAAACAAGTAGATAACTTCTAACATGAAAAGATTTGAAAACTTTACCTCTCTGTATCTCTCAAAAAATAATTTCTAGATGGACTCCAGCAAAGTAAAAGAGAAAAAATAAAGAATAACATAACATCTAAAAAACTATGGAACTAATGAAAGAATCCAATTACAAGAAGTATAAGACATACCAGGATGCTAGCAGGGATATCAAAGCAATTTGTTCAAATTAGTAAGTTTCGTGACGAATGTTTTGAAGAAAAACCCAGATTCTATGGTTTATACTTAGACCTAGAATCTGAGTATTTTTTATCATAAGATAATGGCATATGCTTTTTCTGTCAATAAAAAAGTAGTTAAAAGCTCTAGGAAAAAAGTGTATGTTAAGATTCAAGTTTGATCTTAAACTGAATCATGCTTTTGAACAATAAATGGCATGTGAAAAAGAATCCATTTGACTTTGATGTTTTTATTGGAATATTCTTTGGGTTGCAAGATTTAATGAGAGGATTATATTGCCTTCTCTATGGAAGTAATACCACTTGATTCTGGAGAGGATAAGAAATTATATAATCTTAAATCCTCTTTACTAGATTTCAAGCTTAGAAGCAATCTGTAGTCAAAATAGGGAAGATAACCATAGTCACAGAACATAATGTAGATGCTAGTCATTTTTATAAAGAAAACACAATCAGAAAACCATACTAATTAAAAGTAGGAAAGGCTGCAAGAAAACATAATAGAGAGTCAGTAGGTACTGTGCCTTGAAATCAGCCAAGAAATATCATTTTAAGAATTTTGCTTAAAGGTTGTAAAAGTAACCACTAGAACAATTAAAACTATTGCCAATAAAATTCAGAGGGGAGGTGAGAAGTAATTAAAATGTTGTGTAATAGAAACACTCTAAATTTCTTTTATAATGCAAAAAAGATACTATGTTGATAAGAATAGAATATACCTGAATTTTTAGAGTGACAATCACAAGCTCAGAAAAACTAAAAACAGAAATAATTTTAAAAACATTTACTCTTTAAAATGGGATTGGGTAAAGGCAAAGGATAATAGTTAAGAAAGATGTTTACTTTTCATATTATACATTCTGTTCCTCAATTTTTAACATGTGTCTGTCTTATTAAAAATATAAATTGTTGGCTGGGCACGGTGGCTCATGCCTGTAATCCCAGCACTTTGGGAGGCCGAGGTGGGCGGATCACGAGGTCAGGAGATGGAGACCATCCTGGCGAACACTGTGAAACGCCGTCTTTACTAAAAGTACAAAAAAATTAGCCGGGTGTGGTGGCAGATACCTACAGTCCCAGCTACTTGGGAGGCCGAGGCAGGAGAATGGCGTGAACCTGGGGGGCGGAGCTTGCAGTGAGCGGAGATTGGGCCACTGCACTCCAGCCTGGGCGACAAAATGAGACTCCATCTCAAGAAAAAAAAAAAAAAAAAAAAAAAATATATATATATATATATAGAGAGAGAAATTGTTTACATATATTAATGGATTGGAAGGAAGGGGAATAGAAGTAGAGAGATTCTTAGAAGTTATTGCACTTATCTACATTTCAAGTAATATGAACATGTTTGAAATGAAAGATTGAGAGAGGCAGTTGGAGAATTGGTAAGATTCGGTGGTTGAGTAGATACTCTGAAGAGGATAGGTTAAAAAAAGAAGATGAAGTAAAGATGAATAATATTTTTAGATTCATTAAAGAGGTAATTGAAACTGAAGCCACTGACTAAATGATGCCCAGGATAATATTTTAATTTTTTTAATTTACTGATGCCTTGCTGTTTTTCACTGAGTGCTATGTCTCCAGGATAGCTGAGAAATCAAAATATAACCATTTTACTATATTGTCAAATATGTACCATAATAAGAATAAGATAACCTAGATTTGTTTTTTATTTAATCACAAATGTCAAATATACTACAATAAAGAAACCACCGTAGGGCACAGTAAAAAATAATTTTTTGGTCATAATGTTCCTATAAACAGTGTTGATGCTTCAGGCTAACAGTGTCTGCTGGCTCTATCAGATACGTTTCAATGATTTGGTTTGTAGCAGGGGGAAAGTACCCAAGTGTTGTTGCATTAGAAGCACTCAGAGTTCTGGGGCTATCTTGTTCTGGTGCCATAAACTGAGATTTTTAGCAACATTCAGGTCTTCATCCTCATTCCTAAAGGTTTTTAAACTCCTAACCTGAAACTAGGAGGAATAGACATTTTCTCCAGCCCCTCTGTAAATGATGAACTCTGTGTCCCTCTCCCTTTTATTCTCACCCTGACAGCATCCTTTACTCATGAAATATCTTTTGCAATATTTGCTGAAAGCCTTTTGACTATAAATGTTGTTTTCTTCAGACTGAAGTAGAACAAAGCATTTTGTACAAATGAACCTATTTCGGTTCTGTTGATAACAATATAACTTGCTTTTCTTCAGTGAATGGAGAAGAGAATCTGAAGATGAATAAAATTTACTAAGAGTATCTATCTGCAGATCAGGATCTGAAAGTTCATTTAACCTTCATTTCCCATTTTGGAGAGAATTATAATCATGCAAAAAATTTGGTCTTACATTTGCCTGGCTGATATTCAAGAGGAATTTAGAAATAGACCTTTTCAGTAAATTGAGTATTGTCCTTTATATCACAGACAATGTTAAGGATGGCAACATCTCTCATTGTTATAGGACATTCTCTTTTGTCAGATAAACTAGTGTTAACCTCTGAGGGGACTGATTCTTTAATTCATTGCTGCTTGTTTTTTTCTCCATGTTGTGAATAGCTATTAATACTATGATGAATTTGCTTGGAGGGTGAGTGGGGAAAATATAAAAAATACAAATTAACTATACATTTTAGAATTACATAATTGGGAAATGCTAGAGGGTTATTCTGAAGTCTTTTTAGTGAAATCCTGCTTCTCACCTTGATTAGTACTAGCAAAGCCGTATTTCTACTCTTGATCAAATGTGTCCTTTATAGAGTATTTGTACGAAGCATGACATAAGCATGGATTTGCAGCTGTTTCCTAACCACTGTGAAGTTTCTTGGCTGTGCTCCACAGCACTGTGTCCAAGTTTCAGGAACTCTTCTCAAGTACTGTGAATGTGGAAGAAGGCCACTTGTGGAATGATTTACTTTACCCAGAGTTGAGTGTTTTGCGTGCAGAATGTGAAGCTGCTGTTCAGCTGGTTGTGTCCAAATGTAAGTGACTGGCCAAAGAAACTTTTTTTGGAGCTTGTCATCCAGCCTCAAAACTTACCCTCTGTGGAACTTTGCATGTTCTAACCATCAATAGGAAATAGCAATGCTATAAGTCTTCATTTTTTCCAGCCAATAATCCCCTATGAATTTTTTAGCTGATATTTTAATGAGCTTAAAACATTGTGATTCTGACTTTAATGATGTACTCGGATTATAATTAAAGCGGTTATAAAGATGAGACAGTTGTGGCTGAATGTTCCCAGCTTTATGTCCTCTTCACCCTGGGGGGACAGGGACTCAGAGATAGCAGCTCAGATACTGTTAACATTTACATTTACATCATCAGAATTCATTTCACTAAATTACTATCTTCTCTGTAGCTTTTTAATAAAGCAAGCTGAAGTTATTTTCAAACAGCTTAGAATTCTAGCAGTTCCACTGAACACAGTTCAATGGAGTAATCAGATGTAGTAATAGATTCTTCCAAGAGCATTTATGAAGGATTCCAAATAGGAATGTTTACAGGTTCTTCTCTTTGTTTACCAAGTACAGAGGAAGCTTTGCTTATGCTGATACCAGGTGGCAAAACTAACATTCCAGGTTAGGCCGAAACCAAATGCAGTCATACTCTTTCTATACCCGATGGGGGGATACGTTTCTAAAGGTAGTTAGGTTTTATAGTGCCAAAAGAAACACTTAGAATTTTTGTCTTGAAATGATAGGGAACCACTGAAGACTTCTAAACATGAAAAGAGGGAAGATAGAGCTGGTGGTGAGATGTGAATTGATTGTGAAGCAAGGAAACCTCTCCAGAGAGACTCATGAGGTAGGTGTGAGGAAGGAGTGTGTCTGAAGCAGGGTGTGAGCAGCAGGAGAGGAATGGGCGGGACATACGTGTTCCCCTGTGAAATGAACAGGTATGATGTCTCAATCAGACAGATGGATAGACAGGGAGAAACATTCTGAGGATTCAAAATCAAGTGCTGGCTATGAGTTCAGCTCAAGCAGGAGATCTGGAGAGGGAGCCAAGTAGGAGAGAAGCTTCCTCATTAAATGTACTGTGTGTTGTCTAAACAAATGGCCACAACCTAATTTCTGTGCATGCCTCTGATCTGCTTATCAGGAAGTGAGAGAATGCAGTGATGAATATAGACACCACACCACAGTCTCACATTTTTACAAGGTGCTTCTGGAAACCTGAATGGAGATTTGACTTTTTTTTTTTAGTTGCTTCCATGGCAGCCCTCCCCATGGAAAATAGGCATAGTCTGCAGAGACCTGTTCTTTTCTGTTGATGTTTGTCACTACCACATGGGGTCAGGTTTGTTCTTTCTCCCTCCCCAGAAATATTTACTAGCTCTGCGGAAAAACTGCTGTTGCCCTAAACACTTTACCTGCATCTGCACCCAGCTGTTCCTGTGCCAGTGTGACTAGGGACCTTCTATGTGGCTTTGGCATCCCTCAGGGTTCCAGATATAAAGCAGAGGACAGGTTCCCTCTACTCTCAAATTCCCATGCCAACTTGGGGCATGGCTGGGGATAGGAGAGCAGGCAGAGTCCCTCTTCAAGGACACTCACCAGCTCCTAACCCAACATCTCTAACCAGTCATGTAGTCTTGTGGCTTATAGTATGAACTTTAGGTTCTGAGTCTTTGAAAGATCTTAAGCTTTTGATAGTTGAAAATCAGACTCTGAGGCTCATAAACTTTTCTTCGGGTTTTTTTCTCTGCCATGGGCTTACAAGTTGATTTTGAAACTTGGAACTTGAACACTGATTCTTTTCTTTCTCTCTTGCATTCCTGCCCCATGCTGAGAACTCAGGGAGTAAAGAAGATTCAGCAGGTGTGTGGGGCAGGTTTTCTAAAGTGGGTTACTACAATCTCTCCCATCCCAACAGTTTTTCTTGCAGTGTGAGATTGACGTTCCTCCTAGTTAGGTTACCAGTTGTTGATAGCCCTTCCTCTTGCCACAAAATCTAGGTGGAACTTTGTGGCAGCAAGGACTGGCAAAATACAATGGAAGTGATGCTCTGTGACTTCCAAGACTAGGTTTTAAAACTGCCATGCCCTTCTGCCTGCTCATTAGGGATGATTGTGCTAGAAACCCAGCCACCATGCTGTGAGGAGCCCGGGCCACATGGGGAAGCCTTGCATAGGTGTTCCAGCCAGAGTCCCAGCTGAGGCCCCAACTAAAAGGCAACATCAGCCACCAGTCATGAGACTGAGGAAACCTTTATGATGACTTCAGTAGTCAGTTATCTTCCAACCACAACTACATGAGAGACCATGGGTGACAACCACCTAGCCAAGCCCAGTCAACCTCCAGAATTACAAGAGATAATAATAAAATGATTGTTGGTATTTTAATCCACCAAGTTCGGAATCACAATAGAGAACCAACAGGGTTTTCCTGTTATCTGTTAATGCATAACAGCCTGCCCCAAAACTTATTAACTTAAAATAACCATTTGTCATACATTATGGTTTTGTGGACCAGGAATTCAGGAAGGTCTTGGCTAGGTGGTTCCTTTCTAATCCATATATCCATATAGAGTCAGCTGTGGTGGGTGAAGATGCAGGAGCCTTGGTACTCTTGGTGGTCTCTCCTCTCTTCCCCTCCCTCTCCATGTGTCCCATCCTCTGGGCCTCTCTACCTGGTTGGTACTTCCCCCAGTGTAGCTGGACTTCTCACAGGGCAGCTGACCTGCTTCTCACAGGGCAGCATGGTAGTTCCAGGGTAGCTGAACTTCTCACAGGGCAGCTGACCTTTAAGAGACTAAGGCAAAAGCTGCCTGTCATTGTAAGGTCTAGGTCAAGAACTGGTTGGCATCATTTCTACCAAAATCTATTGATCAAAGCTGCCGTGGTGATTCAAAGGGAGGAGAAATAAATCCAACCTCTAGAATAGAAGGGTAAGAAAAAATTATGGCCACAGGGGACAAGGCAGAAACCTAGGTTTATATTTCAAAATGTTACCTAGCAAATCTTATTATACCTGTTTTATGGGTGAAGAAACTGAAGCTAGAGGAGTTAAGTAATTTGGCCAAGGTACACAACTTGTAAGCGCCTGGATTCAAATCCAAAGCATATTCATCAAAACTATGAACTCTGAATTTTGCTATTCTTCTGTGCAAAATATAGTAAATATATAATGTATACTGTATTTTCTTAATTCTTAAGTACTACCTTTTATAAGGAAGATACCATCCCCCAACCCCCCAAAAACACACGCATTACAGTTCTAATTTTAGAAAAATCTAGAGAACTATTCCAAATGACCTGATTTGGGTCATAGGCCTTTCTCTGAATCAATCCTCAGGGTCTAGAGGATGGAATAATTATATTTGGCAAGCTCTGCTACAACCACAAGGTTTGAAGAAATAATTAGCCAAAAGAGGGAGGAGCAAACAAAATAATATTCATTGTGCATGCTCTTTATACTACATGCCATTATTTCTCATTCATGATTTCATTGCATCATTGAAGGCAGATAGGATCTGCCCCCAACGAGACTGGAATTGTGGGCTGGAGGGAATGGTGTGAAGACAGGCTGTGTAGAGAAGTTCATTCCAAGCATTGATTCTAGATCTATCAGCTAACTATTAACTCATTATGTCTCACATATTAAGACTAAGACCTCTGGTTTTCCTAGCGGTCTGATTCCTTTATGTAGAAATTAAATGGAGGCTTCTTAAAGAAGGCCCATTATGTTTTCATGTGCTACACTATGCAGTTGGACCCTTCGTTTCCACTTTCTGTACATGTTGAGTCAATGTGAATTGAGAACAGGAAGATGCTTGGTGTCTAAGCACTTGAGGAAACAAAACATAAGCTCTAATTAAAACATTTCTGATGGAAACTTAGTCTTACTTCATGATTTCCAGTTGCATTTTTTTCCTAATGAAATAAGCTGCTTTAATTTTCTTTTAAAAAATTTTATTTGGATGAGGTCAGAAAATGAAGAATTTCTCTTCCATTACTCACACTGCTTTCCAGCTGCTGGCCTCATGTTCCCTTGACACGCTGTTGAGGAGCCATCCACAAGCCATAGCACTGCTGTGGTACACATCAGACTTGACAGAAAAGTTCCAGGCTCAGGAAGACACTTCCTTCCAATGTCCCTGGTTGCCACTTGATGGCCTGGGTTCTGAGTAGCTCTGGAGGTCCCTGGCGCCTGATGGAATGACCATTTCCCCACTTTCTCCTGATTTCCTTTGTATTTATATTAAGGAGTTGCCATTCAGCTTGCACTCTTAAATATCAAAGTCAGAAATAAAGCCCAGTGAGTTAGTTGATTTTTAAGAACCTAAGGAAATCTTCTCTGGGAAGCTTCTGAATCGTCTGCAAGATTATTTATTTGTTAGCAGTACTTGGAGTCTCTTCATTTCTCTTGATACCCAACTGAGCCCAAGGTGCCTTTTAATCCCTTTTAGCTGTCCTACCCAGTCACTTCAAAAGGATACATTTTATTTTAAGATGGAAATAAAATAGAGAAAGGAAATAGAAGAATTTCATAAAATTGGACATAGACACATTTTAACGAGAGCACTCAAATAGACATGTCTGTAGCTGGATGGTTGAATTATAACAGTCTTGGCATAGTGAAAATGAAAGCAGATTGTAGCTTTGAATACAAATACCAAAAAAATGCCTGCGGTTTCCTTTCCCTCCAGAAGGTATCAAAGAAATGGACATTGCTAGCTGAGGCTTACAGAGAAATAAAATAGCTAATCACTATAAATAAGGATAAGAAAATTATTTTTTTCTCTATTAATCGCATATATTGCTAACCCCATATCCTAGCATTTCTTCCTCCCTCCCCTCCTCTTTTTTCTTAACCATAATTTACAGCTCCTCTCCCTCCATTTCTTCCAATCTCTCACTCTCATGGATACTGCTATCCTGTACAGCCTCCCATCCCTGGATCCTTTTTATTCTCTCTGTCTCTCAGCCCTGGTATGGTTTTATTTCCTTGCTCCCTACATGGAAGTGCCGTTTTATGGCAGCAGTCTCTTGCCTCTGCAACCATCTGCTATCTCATCCATGCCACTCCCCACCCTGGATTCTGCATTCTTCCTTCCAGGTTAATCAGACCTTAGTGGAAGGTAGACTGAGCTAGGGAAGAGAATGACATGTTTGACATCTGGCAAGTGTGTTTGTGCTCAGCTCTGCCATTTCCTGTCTAGTTATCTGGCTAAGTTATTGAACTAGTCACCTCCTGTGACAAATGGGACTTAGAATAGCCCCTTTCTTGTGAGAATAAAATACCTCCTCATTGTTAAGCATAGCACTTGGCCCATAAAAAGTATTCAAATATTAGGTGTTGCTATTAATGTGACTAGAGAATATCCCCACATCTCTGTTGCCACTGCTAACACTCCTGCAAATGCCTGGTTTCTAACTTTGGTTTTAAGCCAAGTTCTTTACAACAGACTTTCAAAGCCCTGAACATTCTGGTTTCTCTGTGATCTTTCTGACTTTATCTTCTACTATCTCTCCCATCCCCACAATACACACACATTCACACTCACTGTGCTGCATACATGTGACCTGACTTTCTTAATGTTTCTTGAACAAATCGTGCTCCTACCTCAGGGCCTTAGCACTTTCTGTTGGCTTTACCTGAAATATTCTTCTGATATCACAGGTCTGTGTCCCTTACCTCTCTCAGGTCATCGATTAAAGATTACCTACTCAGGAATGTCTACCCTCGTCACCCCATTTAAAATTATGACACCCTTCCTCTGTAGTCCATGTCCTCCTTTCTTGCTTTAATTGTCTCTATAGCATTTGCCACCATCTGACACACTATATATTTTACTTTTGTATTGTCTGTCTCCTGACCCTACCACATACACTTGCTCATACACTCAATTGTAAGTTCAGGGAATTTTGTCTACAAATTTCTGCATCTCTGATGCCTAGAATTGTTCCTAGCACATAGTAAGTGCTCAATAAATATTTGTAGAATGGATGATTGAGGCCTAATTCAAATATTACTATCTTAGTGAAGCTTTTCTAGTATCCCCAGGCCTGGTTACTTTCTTTTCTATATTCCTAATACTTAATACACTTTTCTATTATAACTTTTATCAGATTGTATTTTTGTGGAAAACATATTTAAAGCTCTTAAATCTAGCCAGATGGTATAATTCAAAAGCACATTTTTATTTAATAGACTGAAACCTCACATCGTACAGATTTGATTGAATGATTACAGAAATCATAATGCTCTGAGTGTTTTTAAATTGCATTCACATCATATTCTATGAGTTAGTCTACAAAATTAAATCCAAGCTTGAGAAAATCTAAGAAAAAGCAAATTAGAAATAAATTCCAACACAGAGAGAAATCTTATCTCATGCAATGGCATGTTCTGTGTTTTAACGTCATGGACACCTTGCTATTTTGCTAGCAAGTAGGAGACTTAAAAATTCTGCCTTTTGAGCATGAATAATCTGCAAAGACAAGTAATCTCAAAAGTCAATTCTAGAGGAGCATACCTGTGCCTATTGGTTTTGAAGATGGATTTCTTCATCTGGAGGAAAATATTATTCACCAATTTTTCTTAAATAAAATGCTATTACTTAAGGCCAGCAGGTATTTGCATGTCATGGAAATCTCACCAGATCCAGAAGAACTAATAAAATCTTCCTATGCCTCTGGGTTAAAGGTAGTGAGGAAGAACCAGTCTCAAATACATTTCTGTGCCACCAGTGCAATTTTAGTGCCAGCATCATTGGCCGGCCAATCATATACTTTTTCACTGCTATAATTTTGGGTGTGGAGCATATATTTCAGCCATTGATAACTACTGTACCTGCCATTCCCTACTGGAAAATATCTTAAAATATACACATGGGGGAAATGGCTTGTCCCGAACCAGCAGAGGTGACTGCTAAGTGGAATCTTCTGTCTGTATTTGAGGTGATAATGATCTAAGGAAGCCCCGATCTAAGGTGATGTGACAGCTGTGAATGCCTTTGACAGCAGTGATTATCAGCTTCAGCGAACACATTTTTAACCTGAAAAAAGGCATTCGTGATGAGTAGGTGCTTCTGGGATTGAATCAAGATTAACATTCATTCCTGTCTAGTGAATTCCTATCTTCTCTGCTATCATGGTTTGGAATTTCTCAAATCCAAGGCAATGCAAAAATCCCTGTTCTAGATGAACCATATGTGTTGGAGAAGTGGAGGGATGATGATTTCTGTCAAAGAATTATTTGTGCTCTCTGGCCTAAGTTCTAAGAGAAACATGATTGTGCTATAAGCTAGGGACTCAAAATAAAAATTCGAGTTAATGCCAGGGTTCAGTCTTCCTCGATTGCACCTGTGTGCTGGGACCTCTTGCTGATTTTTCTTTTTTCTTTCTTTCTTTCTTTTTTTTTTTTTTTTTTTTTGGCTCCCTGGTCTCATGCTTCTGGTTCTGTATCCTCCGGGTCCTTTAGAAATCCAGTTCTACAAACAGGCACTTTAAACATTTGTTTGTTTGTTTGTTTGTTTGTTTTTTATTTTTGGTGGATCTAGACCTCAAGAGGGGCCCGAAAGTAGGATCAATTCATCTGATGCTTAACAGTTGGTCATTAATTAACACATCCTTCCTGTATTGCTGGGAGCTTTTTAGTACAAATACTTGCTGATTCCCATTAGTTGCAGATACGTTAGATACACCCCTGATTTAGTATATCTCTTCCTGGAATATCTTGCTTCAGTCATAAAATTCATGTTTTTATGAAAAATTGCAGTGCCTCCTACCTGTTAAAAGATTTCATTATTTTATTCAGTAGTTATTGACGTGTCTGACCTGAAACCTAGCCTCTTAAAAATATCTTTAAGAACATCTTATCAAATCTAGTAAACATATCTTTTTCCTTATCTGATTCATACTCTCTGTGACATTTGACCTAAGAGACCTCTCCCTCCTTTGTGAGACCTGCTCCTCCTTTGGGCCCACTGAAATCGCTCTTTCCTGGGATTTGCCCTACTAGGTAAAACCCTTCACAGTCTCTTTCTGCAGGTTTCTCTTTTATCATCAGCCTTTAAAGAGTTTCATCTCGGGTCTTCTCTTTCTCCCTGAATGAGAGAACTCATGCTGTAATGACCTCCTGTTACATAACTTCCTCCAAATAATATGTATCTCCAAGTCAAACACATCTCATCACATTAATTGTGATGATATCACCTATATATTGCCTTATTCAACAAATACTTAGTGAACACCCACACTACATGCTAATATTGACCACTAGCATGTTCTAGAGGTACTTCTCTGTGTCCAAAACACATTATGAGAACGTTTCTTCCAAAAGAACAATTTAATCTGTATTCCTTAGCTTGATAAATGGTACCATTATCTACTTAGCCACCCAAGTCATACACTTGGGATTCATTTGAGATCTCTCTTCCTCCTTCATTATCCACTCTTAACTCCTACCAATGATTGCATCCACATCCAATTAGTCACCAAATCCTGAGTTATATCCTATGAATTTTACAACCCCTTGCCTCTGTCTTAGTAGGTCTTCAAAATGAGTCAAAGAGTGATGAAGACCTAAACTGCTTCTTCAGTATATCCACAATACTACTGTCAACATCAGACTTTTTTGTTATGATGCAAGTGTCACCATAAATTTCCCTTCTTACAGCACTTTGTGGTTCCAGGTCACCTTCAGAATTAAGATCAAGCTCCTTAGCTTGGCCATAAGACCTTTCTGCACCTTCATCCTTGCCCCATCTCCTGCCACTGTGTTCTCTGTCCATACTAATCAGCCTGCTGTTTCACAGAGATATTATAACCTTTCCTACCTCTGAATGTAGGAATAGTTGCTTGAAAAGCCCTTTATCTTCCCTCTACACTGCCATTCCTCTTTTAAATGACAATATAGCCTAATGGATAAGCGTGTGAACTTTTGGGCTAAGAAAACCTAATATCTAATCCTGAACGAGTTGCTTCTCATTGAACTTAATGTTTTCTCATTAGGGTTGTTGTGAGAATCGAATCAGTTTATATTTGTTGAATAAACGAATTCATTATATATTCATTGAGTGCCTACTATCTGCCAGGTCCTGTTCTAGGAACTGCAGATAGAGCAGTGAACAAAACTCCTGAAGCCCTTGCTCTAAGGGATCTCACATTCTGTCTGGTGCATAGAAAATGAACTGTAAAGAAAAAGGTTCCTATTATTATGCATCCAATATTTTAGGTGTACTTTTCAGACCTACTTCCAAGTTTCCATTCTGACTTAGGTGCTCACCTTCAATGGTCCCATCTCACCCTATGCGGTACCATTGCTATAGCACTTGTGTTGTAATCATAATTGACAATTATTTTTACCCTTGCTCACCTACAACACTGGGTGTTCCTTGAAGTGAAAGCCTGAGACTTTTCTTTTTTTACCAGCTCTTAGTATACAAGGAAGTCAGTTTTAAGTTTCAAATGGATGAATGAATGTTTTAGGATATGCCTAACATATTACTTAAAAATTACATTTGCCACTAAAGAGCATTTGTTATATAGCCACTGGGGTAAGTGCTTTAAATATGTTATATAATTTAATCTCCATACAGCAGCAATATGGAGAAACCAGCATTATTACCCTACTTTATCAATGAAGAAACTAAATGTTAGAGATACAAAGTAACTTGCCAAGGTCATAGAACGTGCATCTGGTGAAGTCAAGCCCAGGACCCAGGCCCCCTCTTTAATGCTGATGCTTGGTGACAGGAGTTATTTTCCAATAGGCAGTTGGAGGTGAAGGGCAATGGTCAGCACATGCTTTGTTTTAGATATACCCGTGCACATAAGACAAAACCTGAATCCACAGTCATATGTACAAACACATTTTAGCTTAGTCTTTTTTCCCCCTCTTAGGATGACCTGGGTAATTCTCCCTACCCTGCTGGGTAGTGGGGAACCAGAAATAGTGTTAAACTTGCTAGTTCACAGTATTACAGCCTCTTCCATTGTAGACCATCTTTGGATGGATGGTCTAAATCATCTCTTGGGTGACTATTCCGTCTCTATATATCTTTCCTTTCCCTGGCCCCTCTGCAAGATGGTGTCTGTAGGAAAAGGTGAGTGGGGCTTATAGGAACACAAGAGGGTGGGAGAGTAGGGGCCTCCTGGTCTCACGCTGGTTCTTGGGCTTGTAATATCTGAGTCTCCTGAGGAGTCACTGGTCTGATCTCATCCATGGGCATTCTGCTGGTGGTCTATGCTGACCCCTACAGCTGTAGTATCTCTCTCTCTACAGGTGTGGGCCTGGCCCTGTGTAGATTCCTCAGAGCTGGCTATTTCTCCTATTTGGGCTCTGCCTTCAATGTTCCATTCTGTGGACCCACTTAAATATCACTTCACCTCTGCTGTGAAGACACTCCCTCCTGACACCCTCTACCACCACCACCATCACAAACTCAGTCCTCTGATAGCAACATCTGCTCCACTTCCTGATTATCCCCTTATAGGACAGACAGAAACTTCTAGATACCTTCTACATTGCATGCTAGCAAAAGAAGAGTCTGAGAGTGAAATTTAAGCCTACCCTCTCCTTAGTCATACTAAGCCACCGATTTTAGTCTTTATTGTGATGAGGCTACACCTTGCTTGGTGCTGGGGAGACCCTCTTTATGGTAGTGGTTTCCTAGAGTATCAAAAGGGAAATGATGCAAAAGGAAGTTCCTTAGGTTTAGGCTTTGCCTTCAGCCTATCCAATGTCTCCCTTCTGGGATTTGAGCCTAGAGACCTGGAGCTGGGAGGCCCTGCCTTGTCCTCCCTTCACCCATTCTTTCTACCCTTAGTTGGGGCTGGAAAGGGTGAGTTCTTCCCTCATCCTTCCTGCATTTTCTGTACTTTCCCTATATCATACCATTCTGCTTCCCAAAGTGGAATTTGCCCTCCCTTTTCCCTAGGGCTCAGCTGGAAAATGGCTGCCAGGTAACCTGATTTATGAGGAGAGGAACGAAAACACATCTGTTTAATATTTTCAAATTATTACCCCTGTTACCCCTGCATCTCAGAGGGTAATCACTGGTCTCTGGAGTTCTGTGGGTCCCTTTATAGTAGTGTGGCTCAAAGCAGTCTTAGGGGAAGATTTACAGGGCCCTCGGGGCCCTTCACCTGACTCACAGCCCCTCCCTTTTTAGATCATCAGCCCAAATTCTTGGCCATCATCCCATCCCTTCCTTCATGAGCAGACTAGAAACAAAGTGGGTGTGTTCTCTCCACAAAATTAGTTAGTAAGATCAATGAACTATGCATTCAAATTCTGACAAATTTAGTCCCCACAATGACACAAATTATGTTTTACATGTTACTTAAATATGGGATCATGGAAAAGTGATCTGTACTAAAGAACCCAGATTGAGAGCATACTCTGAGGACATTAAATATTTGATTTGTAGACTGTGCCTTTCAATTTCAGACTGTACCCCCCAAAAGGGGAAGTTTTGTGAAAGGGAGCAAATTAGTAAGGAAATTGACAGCAGCAGGTCAAGTAACAGAAACAGTAAGAGGAAGCATGGGTCTTTGCAAGAATGACTACACTGTCATGCTCCTTTAGCTCATAGTGCAATGTGAAGCTTGGTGTATATCTTTGGTACTTACATATTCATCTGCGTACCTTGTAAGTCTTAGGTCAGAATTGGATCTGATTGTGTAAGAAAAAAAATCTTACGTAAAGTGAGATGTGGATGAAGGAATCAACTTGTGCACTGTGGACTAACTGGAGAAGCAAAAGATAAAATTATTAAAATAATAGCCCAAGAGGAAAGTATAAAATAGGAAGGAAAAAAGTAGGGCTCCTTGTTTGAGATTATCATTACCATCTGGGTTGTAAAACATTTGATTCTAATTCCAGAAACTTGATACCAGAAATAACTTATTACCAGGGACATATGCTGAAGAATTGTCAGGAATGAAAAAGTATTTACTTATTTTTAATATCTGTATCACAAAATGATAAAGCTGATAAACCATACCATGATATGGAGTGAGTCATAGCTTAATACTTTCTGACACATATGTTTATGCTGTATCTTTTACACCCCAATTCTTCTTCCCTTTTCACCCTATAAAAGGTCAGAGACCACTGCTGATAAGCAGAGAATCCTTCAAAATCTCTTGGCTGGGCGTGGTGGCTTATACCTGTAATCCTCGCACTTTGGGAGGCCAAGGCGGGTGGACTGCCTAAGCTCAGGAGTTCGAGATCAGCTTGGGCAACACGGTGAAACCCTGTCTCTACTAAAATACAAAAATTAGCTGTGTGTGGTGGTGTGCGCCTGTAATCCCAGCTACTTGGGAGGCTGAGGAGGGAGAACTGCTAGAACCCAGGAGGCAGAGGTTGCAGTGAGCTGAGATTGTGCCACTGCACTCCAGCCTGGGCGACAGAGCTAGACTCCGCCTCTAAAAAATAATAATAAAAAAAATCTCCTCTCCTCTATGGAGGACAGCACTGAACATATGCAGGGTCTTTTGAGTTTATAATCTAACCCATAGACTGCACAGTGCTAGCAATTCTGTTCAGTTATCTTTTCACAACAGTCATCTTGGAAGTACTTGATTCTTACCTTGATTTATAGTATTTATTGAGCTCATATTACAGATCATTACTGTCCAGTCACATTGATAAAAGCATGTCACTTGGAAGCTCCAGTTCACCTCCTAGCTGTGTGACCTTAAATAATTTACTTAATCTTACTAGTTTACTCATCTTTAAAATGGGAATAATAATAGTATTTGTCACATAGCCAATATATTTGAAAACTGCATTGCAAGGATATAGAACAGCTTGAATGTTAAGCACTTTCAAATACTAAATGAGGTGATCACTTGTGTAATTCAAATGGAAATAGAATAA
Source organism: Piliocolobus tephrosceles (assembly GCF_002776525.5). NCBI lineage: Eukaryota > Metazoa > Chordata > Mammalia > Primates > Cercopithecidae > Piliocolobus > Piliocolobus tephrosceles. The sequence continues at coordinate 47,203,796 of NC_045451.1, read as the reverse complement.
ATGGCAACAAATTAATGATCTGTATCAGGAGGCAGCATAAAGAATTTGAATTGGAGGGTTTTGGGTAACTGTGATGTTCTAAAATGGTGGTTATCTTTTTTTAAAAGAAAAACCCTCTTTGGGATTCCTTTGTACAGATGATCTCTTAATTTGCCATCTTTAATCCTCACATTATTAAAGGCTACATTGATTAGAAGGAAATACAGATTCCTTGTAGGTTTTTGCTTTTTGGCTTGTTTTTGGAGAGATGGTTGCTGCCATTTGGAGAAAGGGAGAAAGGCAGAAATGTTAACCTCTTAGTCTGATACCTTTTCTACAAGCTGGCCACCACGTCCTTTTTAGGTTTTTCTGAAACCTGACCAAATTTAATTGTCATGGCATAAAAACTTGGTATTGAAGGAGTTAAAGGGTCTCCTACACCCCTTTGCATGAATCGTTCTTTTGTGTACACAGCTGCAGTTGGAGCACGGGTCGGAAAGGAAACGGTTAGAGGAAGAGCTGGTTTTCAGACAAGGCGAGTCTGCGAGGGGGGCTGCAGGGTGGCCTGGGGTTTTACATGCCAGATGTAGGCCTACCTCGGTGCCTGCCTGGAGCTGCTGGCGTGGTCACGCCGCGGCCCTGTGCGAATTGAGGCGAGGTGATGAGTTAGCGGGTTGCCATGGCGACAGGCCGGCCACGTGACCAGGGTGCTGCTGCCGGCGCTCTGACGTCAGCTGCCAGAGGGCGGGGCCGCAGGAGGGCGGGGCGCGAGCGGGAGCTGGGAGAAGGCAGTGAGCGAGCAGGCGGCAGGCACGGTCCGTGCGGAGCAGGCGAGCGAGCGGGAAGACGCAGCTACCTTCCTCACCAGCCAGCCCACAGCGGTTTGTTCCCTTTCTCGGGAGTGCGCCAATGCCTGGGCCGACCCAAACCCTGTCCCCAAATGGCGAGAACAACAACGACATCATCCAGGATAATAACGGGACGATCATTCCTTTCCGGAAGCACACAGTGCGCGGGGAGCGTTCCTACAGGTAATGGGGCTGGCACGAGAGCAGCGCCGGGGACCGCGGTGAGGGCGCGCGGAAATCCAGCCCGTTATATAATGGAGCAGACACTGCCTGCGACCCCTGCTGCAGGCATGCATTTGTGAAGGCGGTTGTGATTATTTGGTATCTGTTTCCATGTGTCATGTTGGGTTTGCATTGAGGCTCCGCGACTGCAGATGGAAAGCATTTTGTGAATAGGTTTGCTGCCTGCAAGGGGTCTCCCTCCATCTCTTTCCTTCCACACTGATAAAAATGCATGCTGTTTTCCCCCGCTGTCCAAAGGGAGACAGGCAGTAGCACTTCCTTTCCTCCTTCCCCTTTAGATTTTAAAGGAGCCATTAGGTAGCTGTGCCAAAAGGCAGAAAACGGGAGGATGGGGAGAAAAACGTTTGCGCTTAACCTGGAGAGTGTGCAGGAAAGATGGAATCCTCTAGATTAAGCTGCAGTCTGTGATGTTAAACCGCCAGATTGATGGAGCTTTGTAAGAATTCTGCTCGCTGATTGGTGCAGGGATTGACAGCAGAGGTCACAGTGTCAGACATTCACCAAAATTTTCTCCATAGAACCCTAGGTTTGTTAGAGACTAGACCGTAAAGGACTTGAAAAAAACTGGGCGCTGTTTTGCGTTTTCTAAGGAGTTTATGGCCACCGCTTGGGTGGGGGAGCCTTTCCTTCTTATTTACAGTAGGAAGGTAATTCCTGGTATTTTGCTGAGGTCTGTTTTGAGGATGGGACTGATCTTGGTCATTGTATTGTGAGCCTTTTGATTAATGAGTTGGCCTGTACAGTTGGCATCATTTTTACATTAACATATCTGGCAATATGTTCCAGTAGATAAGCTCATTAAAATTGTTTGCATTGTTTGATAAGGATAACAATGTAATGGAGAATGCAGCTAGAGTCTTATGCAGCTCAAGGCCAGACTTGAAGGGAGACTGATAGCTTCAGTCATATTTCCTCTGAAGTTCTTTTGTACTGGGGTAGTTATTTTTAAATGTTACCTTGATAAACGCTAACAATGCTTTTGCTTTGAGGCAGAGCACACATACCTCTAAAGCGCATCCTCTCAGCTAATTGAGCAACAGGAAATAACTCTTTTTTTTCCTTTTTAGAGCCGTCATCTAAACATTTAGATGGCATTATGGGTAGAATATTGTGTGTATAAATGTTGCATATCACAAAATAGGACCAGAAAGTACCCTACTTCCTTTCTCTTTGGCCAAAGAAATGCACTATTTGTTGACTCAAAAAAAAAAAAAAAAAAATTATAAGCAACCTTTGCCCTGTCATCTCTGGCAGTTATATAAATACTTGAAGTTAATTTTGGCTGTGCCCATGAGGTCACCAAAATCTCATGCCTTATGGTTTCAGCTAATGTGTTGACATGGCATTCTTACAGATTTCAAGTGCTTGTTATTCTGTTAATGTAAATCAAAATTGGTCCATAACTTCTGGGGCTCTCCTTTCCGAGACCCTGTGATTGGAAATTTGGGCTTCTTCTCTTCTTACTCCTCCACCTTTTTCCTCTGTGACCATCCCAAAACCTAAAAATAGAATTTAAAAACAAAAAACTTGAAGCGATTTTAAATCTCACTTGTTTGAACTGTTTTTTTATAGAAAATAAATTTGAAGCCTTTATTTTCTAGATGATTTAATCCCTGCTGTGTAGGTAGCAGTTGCTTTTAAGATAGAGTTCGAATTTTACCCCATGGGCCAAAGGAAGTTGCCTGGTTGGGTTTTATTACTCATGTAAACTAACTTGAAATGGCAATGGAAAATCATTTGACAGAAAGGTTAAATGTTACGTTTTGCTGACAGATTATTGCTTTAAAATGAAATTTTATTTACCTCTTTAATTCAACCCAAGCTATTATTTGCATTTCCTAAATTATTTCCAGTTTGCTTTCTGAGTCCCTATAATGGTGTTCAAAATTATGTAAAAACAAAACTGAATTTTAATAAAGATCTTACTGAACAAATTCTTAAGTCACTAAGAGCATCACTGCATTTGTATTTGATATAATAGGATTACTGGATGATATAGTGAGAGGTGTCATAGACTAAATGAAGAAGGAAGCCTCTCAAATTGCATTTGTCTTGTGTTATACAAAGGGTGCACATGGAGACAGACACATACGATGTTTTCCTTCGTCTGTTTTTCTTTCAAAGTGGATGTCCAGTGTAATAATTACCACTTATGTTTTTGGAGGGGCATAGGGAAAGGAAAAATGTGACACATTTTTCTATCCAGGAAGCATTCCATCATTATTTTGGCATCCCAAGACTGGAATAATATAGCCATTTAATTGCTGAGGAAACTTGGAAGGCAATTTGAAAGTGCGAGTAGAGATTTAACCAAATAAAAGTTTTGCCTTGGCTATAGGTTTGGTATACCCCTCAACAATGAAGATATGCCTGGGAGTTCTGGGTGGAGTCCCTTATGGAGGGGTGGGGTCGAGTGAGCCCAGTTTCTGGGCAAGATCAGAGGGAATTCTCTCCCTGGATCCTTTACTGACTCCTAGGTAGGGTCCCCACAGGTCCTTTATCTTAGGCTTTCTTTTTTTTTTTTTTTTTTGGAGACAGAATTTTGCTCTTGTTGCCCAGGTTGGCGTGCAATGGCTCAATCTCTGCCCACTGCAACCTCCGCCTCCCAAGTTCAAGAGATTCTCCTGCCTCAGCCTCATGAGTAGCTGGGATTACAGGCATGCGCCACCATGCCCGGCTAATTTTGTATTTTTGGTAGAGACGGGATTTCACCAGGTTGGTCAGGCTGGTCTCCAACTCCTGGCCTCAAGCGATCCACCCGCCTTGGCCTCTGAAAGTGTGGGATTACAGGTGTGAGCCACCGTGCCCAGCCTTAGGCTTTATTTTCTACCTTTGCCTGTTATATATAAAAATATCTAGCCCCCGTTCTTAGAGGATATTATGAGGCTAAACTCAATATTTAAAACATAATTTCCTAAAAAGGCTATGTAAACATAAGAATACTGTTGTTACTGAAAAAGGGCTCTTGGACAAGAATGTCTCACCTTGCTGGCAGCACAGGTGAGAAGAGGAGCGAACACCTAGAAGATAGGGTGGCTTTCCTGAGAATTGTTAATGGGCAAGCAGTCATTCTTTGGAGGAGGAGACATTACTGTCATAGCATTTGCACCATATTGTTCATAAGTAAGTCAAATTTGGTTCCTGACCCACATCTCTTAATCCAGGTATCCGATAGTGTAAACAAAATCCACTTTCACAGCATGGAACAGAGTGGGCAGCAACTCATTATTGAAACTAGTGTGCACCTTGATTAGAAAAGCAAGTTTCCTTTAGAAAATTACCCCTGGATTAGTAATTCCAATTGAAAAAAGTACAAAAATGGCTTTGCAGAGTCGTAGAGACATGTTTTCACTCCTGTGTGATCTTCTCAGCCTCAGCTTCCTCACTGTGTTTATGAATGCTAGAAATCTATATATTTTAAGAGCTGCTTAAAAAATAAATGTGGTGTGGGCCATCCAAGGTGACACTGTTTAATTCACAGAGTGAATGAGTCGTGCTCTGGATCTCCCTGGAGAGGATACTCCCCATAGCTCTGTTTCATGCAGATGCTAGTCGGAAATGAGATTTATTAACTGGCTCTCTGCCCACTGCATCTTTGTTTGTATACTCCAGGCTTTTAAGAATGAATGTATAAGTCTAGAGGACTGTTTCCACATGGGGGTTTTGAGCATGCGACTACAGTAGCACATGTTTCTGAATACTTAAAAAAAAAAAATTACTTGGCCCCAGGAAATGGATTGTAAAGTAAAGCAAAACTAAAATGTAAGCCTAAAGCATTGGCCATAACATCCAGCTTTGCCAGTTTTAAAAAACATACTGTTGTTAAGGAAAACAAAGAGAAATATCGTAATATTGTGCCGGTGTGTGTGGTTTCTTTGCACGTGTGTGTATAAAAGAGTTGTGAAAGTGTGTTCCATTCAGTAGAGGCTGTTGTAATGTGGCTCACTTTTATCAGAACATAGGCTTCACATCACATTCCCCGAAACAGTAGTTATAGATGTCAAACGTCTAGGTTCATGTCTTTATTATGTATTTGTTAGTATCATCTAAGTTTAATACTGTCAAAGGAGGTTTTCAAAAATAAAGATTTTTGTCCTTATTATTTTTCTTAGTGTTTGTAAAAATCAGAAGATTACTTGATGCTTTAGTACGTGCCCAACTCTGAAACTTCTTTTACGGATTTTCAGAGCTTCTGTTAATGGGATGGTCTTCTGGGTGCTCTTGCTTTGGGGAGAGGCTGTTAGAGCAGAGCTGGGAGATTGTCCTCTAAAATTCGGAAGGTTGATTTCCTTATGCAGCATCTTTTCTTTTTTTTTATAGGGACATCTTGAAGCTGCAGTGAATAATTCTATTAATTGGAAGGGGAAATTTGGGACTAATTTAAATATTCTGTTTGGTTTAGAGAATTAATTAATTGGACAAATATTTGAAAGTCTGCTCTGGCCAAGGTCTATGCTAGATGCCCCTTGAAGGATCTTGAGTCCTAGTAAAGTCAGATGGAAAACAGCTCATTTTGTAACAGACTTACAGTGTTGTTGGTATTTTGCTTAGTCTAATAGCGAAAGTGGTTTGCATTTCCTGAACCCCCAGTGACCCAAAGGGGGGAAAAAGTTTCCCTGAAGGCCAGTATGCTGTAGGAAGCTAAAAGACACTGTGAGAAACCACAGAATTTGCTGAAAAGAATGTAGGCTTTAGGATCAGGCAGAAATTTCATTGGCCTGGCCAGGTGTGTCGGGCAGTGGTAGACAATAAAAGCATTGACAAGCAGGCGGGGTAGTTGAAACTTGGAAATAAGAAACTACTGAAAGTTTATTGACCGAAGATAGTGTAATGAAAACAGATGCCTACTGCAGTGCATCTTCAATTTTGAAATGAGAGCTGAAGAGACAACGGGGTCCACCAGTGCCCCACTGTGTGGGTCTAGAATCGCTAGAAAATACTTAATGCCACGTGAGAGCTTGAGCCCCCTCATGTGCAAAGATCAGGACAAGGTAGATGTTCTCTGGCTCGGGATGTCTTTCCTTGAGTAGAAGCAATGAATGCAGCTTTGTTCCATAATGAGACTGGTACTTAGCTCAGACAGTGGCTTTTACATTTGCAGATGCTCACTTCATAGCTATCAGTCTAGCTTTTAGGAGTGGCAGGTGTGGAGAGTTTCCACTATTCTGATCTTCCTAAACAGTGAACCAGGTTTCTGGTTCATTATGAAGCATCTTCCCTTGGCATTTAATGCCGTAAAAAGTACAGATGCGGCTGAAGAAACTGCTCAGAACACTCCCTATGACTTTGGGGCCAATTCCTCTGACAGTTAGAAGGTTATCACCTTGGTGGCAGACTCCGGAGTGGATGGAATTTACCCTAAATAGTATGTGTGTGTTTACTTCTTCTTTTAGTCTATTTCACTTTAAAGGACAAACTGATTTTCTTCTCTCCTGTGAGAAGTGTCTTTTTTTCTACAGTGAATTAAGTTAGAATATATGTCTAAGAGTAGTTTTATTCTTCCTGACTTCAGGCCATCTTTCAGGCATCTGCCTCTGTAATGGTACATTGAGTATGTCAAACTTAGCCAATGTCTGAAGCACTATTCCAACAGCCCTTTTTCTTTCTAATACTCCACACACATACCATTGGTATCATACAAACCTTGTTTCTTAGCTCATTTTAAAATTGTGATTGTTTATCTTAGTGTTTCTGGCCCTTGGTCTTTATTATTAGATTGAGAGAATTCTCTCAAAGTGGAAACCTACAATTCACATAGGCAAAAAATTATGCAACATTTGCCTTATAGCATAAATCAAAGAAATTTCTCCTAAATATGTTTTTATAAAATGCCTCCCCAAAGATGATCATTTACTTTAATGAAAATAAATCATTAGCAAGGTAAAGACTGAACAGAGTTTTATAGGCCACCAATAAATAATTTCTTAGTGGGTTACCAAAAAAAAAAAAAAAAAAAAAAAAAACCACTGTGTTTTCAGTGTGAGGTCTCCCCAAGTGAATTAAGATTTTACTCACTTGAACCAGGACAGAGTTTCTTAAAGAATTACTGTCTTTTCTAAAGGAGCAGAAGTTTGTGATAAATACATGAAATGATCAAGTTGACAGCAGATTTGAGTGATGGTGTCGTCTAATGCTAATCTAGTTAAGAAAATACGGCAAAAACTCAAACTTTCTGTGATTTCTAGGCCTCTCTTGGTTCCAGCAGGTAAAATGACCATGCGGGAAGAATCTGATTTTAGCAATGACTTTGGAACAGAAAGAGGACATGGCAAGAGGTTTAACTGGCTCACAGTTCTGCAGGCTGTGTAGGAAGCATGGCACCAGCATCTGCTCAGCTTCCGGGGAGGCCTCAGGGAGCTTTCACTCATGGCAGAAGGCGGAGCTGGAGCAGGCATGTCGTGTGGCCAGAGCAGAAGCAAGAGAGAGGGAGTGGAGGGGGAGGTGCCACACACTTTTAAACCGCCAGCTCATGTGAGAAGTCACTCAGTGTCATGAGGACAGCATCAAGCTATGAGGTACCTGACCCCCTGATCCAGGCCCCACCTCCAACACTGGGGATTACAGTTCAACACAAGATATAGAGGGGACAACATCCAAACTATATCATATATTTATATAATGTTAACACATATACTATATATATGTGTGTGTCTGTGTGTATTTATACATACATACACTATAGAAAGTATATATACACATATACTTTTAGAAAGTATAATTATATATGTGTTATATATAGTATTAACACATATACTACATATACATAAACTATATTCACACATATATAGTAGTAGCAAATATGTATTATGTATGTATACTACATACATTTAATATATATGGTATTAACACATACTGTATTTGTGTGTATGTGTGTTTATATGTATTAATACTATACATACACTATACACTATATGTATATACTATTATATATAGTGTGTATATAGTATATGTGTTAATACTGTGTCTAACACAGTAATGGTGAGAACTGGGCATATATAGTATGTGTTTATATATATATATAACATGTGTATAGCACATAGATATGTATATATAATTACACTTTCTAAAATTATACTTCCTAAAGGCATTTTGGCTGTCCATAAAAATTTATACAGCAGAAAATACACATTTTTATAGAAATTCAAATTTTAATTGTGCGCAGAATCGATCGTGAAATTTAGGGCCAGTGTTTGTTGTTGCATACAACTAAAAAGACAGTGCTGTTGATGTGAGACACCCTTCAGATTTCTGCGATCCTATTTCATTTTTCATAGAAGTAACACTTGTTTTTGTTTTGTTTTGCTTTAAAGACATTAATTTTTTGCTCTTTATTTAGTGTCAGCCTACCAGGAGGTAATTTGTCAAAAACGCCAGAGGTACTGACATCTCTGGGAGGCTTTCTTATGTTCACAGCTCTACTGTGATTATAAACAGTGGTATCCCTCATTGAAAGGCCCTCTCTGATTCCCTGTGAGGTCTTCACTGGTGCTGTGTGAATCAGGAGAAGGTGAAGCTAAGTGGGCTCCTTCCCCTACTCCCTCACACCATCTATTTCCTTTTTATCATTTTGGAATGCCAGAAAGTGTTTTCAGGTTCTAATCATGTCATTTTTAAAATCCTCACTCTTGGGTTTTACACAATTTATTGTTAAACTTTAAAGTTTAAGCCAAAATCCTCCTTTTAGCAGACTTACCAAGTTCCTTTAATGTGCCAGCCTTCCTCCATGCTGGGCCCTTGGAATACAGAGATAAATACTGCACAGCCCTCCCTTGATAAGAGCCTCCAGGGGCCTGGACAGCGGGCGAAAGTGCCTGATGGGAGGGATGTGAGATGGAGAGGCTTCCACACCTGACCCCAGAGTATACACAGGGTGTGTGTTTTGTTTTTTGCTGAGGTGTGGCTGTCATTGGTTCAGAAGTCTTCCTGATAACTTGTCTGAATAAAAGTAATTTTGTGATTATTGTGTTGATACTTGGGAAGGGCAAAATGATCACTCCTATAATTTTCAAAAGCTTTCAGAAATGGAGCGTGTAAGTAAAAATGAATGCGTACCCTACTGTGACCTCTATAAGACAAATATAGTCTTACGAACATAGCCTTGAGGCACAAGCTTGGGCACTGTTGAGTGATTTTTGTGGCAGGAAGTTCATTTCTCTTTTTCAAGAAGTCACTTGAAAAGTAAGAGGCATATTTATCTGTTTTGCTCCTCCAATTTTTATATTTGTATTGGTTATCATTAGATTAAAAATACTTCAGTATACTATTACATAAAAAGTGAAAATGAGATCATATATTCATACTTTATTCGTAGAGAAACTGAAAGGATATAAACTAATAATGTTAAGAACTGGGAAGATTAATCACTGTGTACTTTTTAATGTTTTTTTTTTTCTAAACTGAAACTAAATGCATTACCTCATCAATCAGTGATGTTTCAATTAACCCTTTAATAGCATAGATTTTTAAAATTAAATAAGTTTCAGTTTGAACTTAATGAGGTTTACACGTTGAAATATGTTAGGAAACATCTCACAGATACTCATGGACTTACCAAAGTCACATGGATGACAGTAAAGATTTGCCTAATGCAAGTACCATTCTTACATTAAACATCAGTAGTCACAAATGAAATGTGCTCCTATAGCATCTGCCTCATTTAGCCCTTTCAGGTTTCACCATAGCAATCCATAGTGCAGATTTTGTTTCATTTTCTCCAGAGTACATTGAAGCTGCCTGTGTGTTTTGTGATGCGTCCAGCCTGTTTAGTATGCTCTGTGAATCTTACACGAACTGCAAAATAATACTCTCTGAGGATTATTTTAAAATACCCTCTTTGCATTTTTGTTTTCTTCTCATTTATCAGGCTCCTGCCATTTATCAAGTACAGCAAGGGGCCCTGAAACTGAGATTGCAGGTAATTGCCAATTTTTTGGCCACTCTGAGTGCAGTCCTCTGTCCTCCTCCAACTCAGCCTAACCTCCCACCTTAGGGAACTTAATTGGGCAGTATCTGGCCTTCTTGTGACCCCTGCATGTGATGACGGCCAGGAAACAAGCCATCTGCATTCACCATGCATTTCTGTTTCAGCCCCCTCATCCAGGAGTCTGGGTGAAGACTGAGAGAACCCCCAGGGAGACTGACCAATTAAGAAAAAACAAAGAAGAACAAAGCTTTGAATATATTATCCTCCGTATAGGGACCTGCTCACTGTCAGCAACTCTGAAATAAAAAAACCTTGTGGAACTTATGAGCTGAATGTCTCTGCTAGAAAAGGAGGAAGCAGAAGGCAGGGTCATTTGGAGACGGAGTGTGATGGGAAGTGAGTGCAGCATGGAGGAGGGTGAGGGTTTCTTGGGGTGAACATGCCAGCCCCTAGAGAGAGTTTAGTTCTCTGCCTCCCTACCCCCGCCCCATCTCTCTGCCTCTCTTTTCAGGGGCAGAATAAACTTTCCCTTCAACACTTGTTCTCCAAGGACAGAAGAAAATGAAGAGCTCTGTGTTAGCCTAGGCAGGGGCCTGGCAGCAGAAGGGGAAGGGGACCAATAAGTCTCTCCCAAGTCCCTTAATGGGGCCTGGAATACACAGTAAATTGGTAAGTTTGGGTTTGGGAAGCCAATTTCTTTCCCCCTGAAATTTTTGACAGGCAGATAGCATTGTCATAGCAATGACTTTAAGATGTTAGCATGTACCTATTTCCAGCCTGTATGGTAAGTGTGTCACTGCTACCTCAACTCCAGTTCAAAATTTGGTCTGTACCAAAAAGGGAGCCTGGATCGTCCCCTACCTCCTTTCCTAACCCCCAGGAGGACAGCTGGGGTCCTCAAAGTACACAGCCAGGAAGTTGCTTGAAGAAGCAGTTAAGGATAGTGGGCAAAGCTTGGCTCTGGTGTGAGACTTTTATTTTCTGTCCCAACTCCATCCCTTTCTAGGGCAAAATTTTTTTAGCCTCTCTAAGCCTCATTTTCTTACTGTGCATATGGAAATGATAGTAGCACCAACTTCCCAGGGTTCTTATGCAGATTAAATGAGTTACAGAACGTAAGGTGTGCCAAACGGTGCCTGGTGCAAAGTAAATGCCTCAAAGAATGTTAGCTAGTAGTATTGCTTGCAGCTTAAATCTACTCTTTTACCCTGTATTGATAAAAATCTATAATATTTTTGTTCTAAGTACCCTGTATAATATCTTGCACATAGCAGGTGTTCATTAAAAGTTCAAATTGAACCTGGAAAGAAGTAAAATTATACTATAGTCTTTTTTTCCCCCTCATCAACTTTATTAAGAATTTATGTACAATAAACTGCAGCCATTTACAGCGTCTGAGTCAGAGTTTTGGCAGTGTGTCCACCCTGAAGCCATCACCACAGTCAAGATGCGGAACATTTCTATCACCCCCAAAAGACTCCTTGTACCCTTTGCAGTCCAAATCTTCTCTGCCCACAGCCCCAGGAGCCAGTGATCTGCTTTCTGTCACCACAGATTAGATTACATTTTATATAAATGGGATCACAGAGAATGCACTCATTAGTGTCTGACTACTTTGACTCAGCACAGTGATTTTAAGAGTCATCCATATGGGGTGTCTCAGCAGTTCATCACTCTTTATTGCTGAGTAGTATTTCATGGTATATGGCTATACCATGTTTTGTTTACTCACCAATTGATGAACATTTATGTTGTTTTCACGTTTTAGAAATTATGAAGAAAGCTTCTATGAATGTTGTTATACAAGTCTTTGTGGAGACGTTTTCATTTCTCTGGGGAAAATACCTAAGAGGAGTGATTGGGTCATATGGCTGGTGTTTAACTTTTTAAGAAACTGGTAAACAGTTGTCCAAAACGGTTGTACCATTTTACATTCCTAGCATCCCGGTATGAGAGTTCCGATTGTTTCACATCTTTGGCAACACTTACTATCAGTCTCTTAAATTTTGTCCATCCTTATGGATGTATAGTGGTATCTCGTTGAGATTGTAATTTCTGTTTTCATGATGACTAATAATGGGTATCTTTTCATGTGCTTATTGGCCATTTGTGTGTCTTCTATAGTAAAGTGTTCAAATCTTTTTCCATTTAAAAAATAGTTTATCTTTTAAAATAGAATTATAAACATATTCTAGGTAATAATACAGTCTTGAACTGTATTTTAATATGTACAGGCCTTATATTCTTAAATTGAATATAAAGCCCCCCCCCCCGCCCCCCACACACACACACACGAAAGACCTAGTGTGTTCACAATGACTTTTACAGCAATTAGGTACATGGTCCATCTCTCAGTAAGTACGTATTAAGTGAGTCTATTTAGGCCAGGCACTGTGGCTCACGTCTGTAATCCCAGCACTTTAGGAGGCCGAGATGGGCGGATCACTTGAGGTCAGGAGTTTGAGACCAGCCTAGCCAATATGGTGAAACCCCATCTCTACTGAAAATACAAAAAATAGCTGGGCGTGGTGGCACTTGCCTATAATCCCAGCTACTTTTGAGGTTGAGACAGGAGAATCACTTGAACCCAGGAGGTGGAGGTTGCAGTGAGCTGAGGTCACGCCACTGCACTCCAGGCTAGGCAACAGAGCGAGACTCCATCTCATAAAAAATAAATAAATAAATAAATAAATAAATAAATAAATAAATAAATAAATAAAGAAGAGTATTTAATGTGTAAATAGAGGGTAAAATAGTAACAGAATAATTATTTTAGCTGAGAAAAAAAAAAAAAAAAACCACTGAATCTACCTTAGAAGTTTTATATGAGCGTGTTAGGTTTGGTAGGTAGTCTTGGTAGATAGGAGATGCTCTTCTAGTTCTGTGGAGAAGTGCCCTATAATTAAGATATTCTTTTGTTTGTATTGTGTGTCCCCTTCTTGCTAGATTCCGCAATTAAATTTAAGAGGAAAATGTGCATAGAAAAACTTTTTTCTTTAATTGTAACAAGGATACCTACTGTATGTTCTCACTTACAAGTGGCAACTAAATTATGAGAACTAATGAACACAAGAGAACAACAGGCATTGGGGTCTACTTGAGAGGGGAAGGTGGGAGGAGAGAGAGGAGCAGAAAAAAATAACTAATGGGTACTGGGCTTAATACCTGGGTGATGAAATAATCTGCACAGCAAACCCCCATGACGTGAGTTTACCTATGTAACAAACCTTCACATGTACCCCCAAACCTAAAATAAACATTAAAAAAACTAAATCAAAAGAGGGAGGAAACATAAATGTAATAAGGAGCCATTTGCATGCTTCCAAAACTTTGCCAAGAATAGCCAAAGCACTAGATGCGCCCCTTTTAAAAAATTTTATGGTGAAGATCCCCAACCTTGACCTCGTTCCATTCCCATTCCATCTAATTTGGCAGTTTTGTTGTTGTTTGGCTCCTGACTTCTCTAACCCCCTAAGAAGAAATTGTCTCAAGTAAAATTTAGAGACTGGGAAACAAAAGCTTAGGAAGGTCATAGGTTTACCTAAAAGGATCGACTGAGGAACCTTGTTTTGGAGAAGATGAGGATCCTTGGCTCCCAGAATCTGTTCAGAAATCTTTCCAGCTGAAAGCCAGTTTCTTAACTACATATGTTTCAAAATCCAAAAATACAAAATATAAGTTTACTGATGATTTCACAAATGTCCTAGGCCTACTACTAGATTTCGTGAGTGCCGCTTGTTTCATTTGACATGTGTTCATTTTATTGCCAAAAGCTTCAGACCGAATTTCAGGTGAGTTGCTGCCTCCATGGTGGCCGTAGTCAGATGATTTCTGTGTCTCGTTGGGACTGAGCAGACCACAGCCACTCAAGGATCCCTTGAGAGCTACGAGTGTTCTTTTTGCTTTGAGGATGTGCCGTGAACGGAAGCCAAATACTAATAGACAGGACATCCTGTGATTCCCTTAGTTTACGATGGCCAAGGTTGTTTGGGATTTTTTTTTTCTTTTTTTTAATAAGATGATTACTTGCTTTTTTTCCTGTTAACAAGGAGCCCAGATGATGATGTCCATTTGGCTTTTAGGACTCTAACTAGCAAACAACTAAGCCCCTGCAAAATCACGTAAAGACGTTGGAAAATCTTTTTATGTAAGACAGAGATGATTTGGTCATAGTTCGCAATGAAGTGACCGTCAGTTCTGTTGGCTTGAAATAATAATGAACCAAAGAGGGGAAATGACCAAAGTAGAAGTTGAAATTAAGCATGTTAAAATAAAATTCTGAAATCTAGTATACTGTGGTACACCTGTACACTTAAGTATTATGCAAATATTACATGTGAAGAAAATATGAAAAAAGTTCACAAATGTAAAAATGTTAACAGAAGCAAGATGATTATTACAAACGTGTATATGGATTATATTAGTTTTCCAGGGCTCCCATAACAAATTACCACAAACCGGGTGGTTTAAAATTGGTCCTCTCACAGTTGTGATGTGGGAGGCTAGAAGTGTAAAACCAAGGTGTCAGTAGGGTCGTGCTCCCTCCAAGAGCTTTGGGAGACCCTTCCTTGTCTCTTCCGGCTTCTGTTGGCCCCTGTGTGCTCCTTGGCTTGTAGCTTCGTCACGCCCATCTCTGCCTTTCATTATCATGTGGCCTTCTTCATCTGTGCTTTTTTACATGGTCGTCTTTTAAGGAACCAGTCATTGGATTTAGGGCCCATCCTAATCCAGTATATCCTCACCTTAACTAATTATATCTGCAAAGACCTTTCTCCAAATAAAGTCATAATCTGAGGTTCCAGGTGGATATGAATCTTATGGGGGACACTATTCAGTTCTCTCTCTGTGTGTGTGTGTGTGTGTGTATGTGTGTGTGTGTGTGTATGTGTATACATATGAACCCATTTTTATAAATGACTGTATGTGTGAAACACATACACACATGTACCCTCCACCAGACACACATAAAAGATGTTTAGGGCCAGACGTGGTGTCTCACACCTGTAATCCCAGCACTTTGGGAGGCTGAGGTGGGAGGATCACAAGGTCAGGAGTTCAAGACCAGCCAGCCTGGCCAACATGGTGAAACCTCGTTTCTACTAAGAATACAAAAATTAGCCGGGTGTGGTGGCATGAGCCTGTAATCCTAGCTACTGGGGAGGCTGGGGCAGGAGAATTGCTTAAACCCAGGAGGCAGAAGTGGCAGTGAGCTGAGATCATGCAACTGCACCCCAGCCTGGGTGACAGAGCAAGACTCTGTAAAAAAATGGTGTTTAGGAAGATATGAATATGAGTGTTATAACTGGGTGATGGAACAATGGAAATTTTAATTTTATTTTTTATCTGTATTTTCTGCATTAGTGAAAATGGACAGTTTTTTTAATAGAAAAATCTGGCCTTTTGAATAAACAGTAGCACTTTGACATCTTAAAAAATTGTAGATTTTTATTTTTACTAGCATCCTACTTTAAGTTTGTTGTTCCTTTGCCTCATCAAACTTTAATGAAATATTTTAACTTTAACTTTAAATAATCCTTTGTAGCGTATATGCATATATAAATATATAATGAATCCATTAATATATTTGTGATATTAAATGTTTATTATGCTTATTATTATAACAATAACTAAAGCCGAAATATGCAAAGTAAAATAGGTCTTTGAGACATTGAATCAACCAGTGTGATTGTCAGGTTTTTTGGTTTAGGTTTGGAAAGCCAAAAAAAAGAAAATAAAATTTATAATTCTTACTCAGTTGCTGAACTCAAACCTTTTTTTCCTTAAAACTGTTTTTAAAGTCTAAATTAACCCTAGGAACCTAGAAACTTGGTATGGAAGCAGGATGGGGAGGCATTTTACCAAATTTTAAAATTTCATCTGTTCAAATTGGCTCAAACACTGGGTAACTTTTAACAACATGTATCTACTCTAGAACTGACTTTATCCACTGACCCTTCTTATTTAGACATTTTTGCCTATAGTAACATCTGTAGTTATTTAGTCAAAAAGTTTGCTAGGTCTTGTGGTCATTTCCTTTTTCTTAATTATCTTTGAATGCTTGTTAACTAATTATTACTGTTCTGTCTTTATCCCAGGTTTAACAAAACATTCTCAATTCAGTAGTGACCCCATCCCTAACATTTGTTAAACTACTGCAGTATACTGTATTAAAAATTTTGTCCTTTGCTCCCATAAGTCCTCATAGCGTAGCACTGCAGAATCTAAAGAGGAGACTGCAGTTCAAAAAGCTTCCCTGCTTCCACTGTCCTTCCCAAACCCATGGTCTTACCATGTATCTGCCCCTCTGATTTTTTTTTTTTTTTTTTTCGAGACAGAGTTTCACTCTTGTTGCCCAGGCTGGTGTGCAATGACACGATATCGGCTCCCTGCAGCCTCCACGCCCCCCCCCACCCTGGTTCAAGTGATTCTCCTGCCTCAGCCTCCCGAGTAACTGGGATTACAGGCGTGTGCCAACGTGTCTGGCTACTTTTTGTATTTTTAGTAGAGACGGGGTTTCTCCGCAATGGCCAGGCTGGTCTCAAACTCCTGACCTCAGGTGATCCATCTGCCTCGGCCTCCTAACGCGCTAGGATTACAGGCATGAGCCACCACACCCTCTGTTATTTCTATACCTGATTTGGTTTGAACATGGCACAATTTTTATCTACTTTTTACCGGAATGCTCAGTTTCTATACGTCCCTTTGAAAATTGTAGTGATATTACACTGATGCTAGAAATGTAACTTTACTTTTGACCTGTGACAAGGTAGTAGAGAAGGAGAGCAGAGATACTGCAAGGAGTGTTTGTGTTTGTGTGTGTGTGTAAACTGATTTTTGTCAGGGGCTGCTAGGTACTTCTAATGCAAAAGTCTGTCAGTTCATTCTTCATTCCAGTAAATAAATGGAGATGTTTATAGATTAAAAAAATTCTTCTGTTCCATATACAATATATACAGTAATGGTATCTGGTTGCCCCAATGAGAGTGCCAGAAGAACAGGGAAGGGAAAAGAAGGATGAACTCTGATCCTGGGGTGGAATTTTAAGAAGATATGAGGAAATCCGTTCTCTGGCTGAAATGAGATAATCATTTCACAAGGGAAAAGAAGTTTTGGGGACAATGCACTAGGGAGCTGGTAGTGAAATAATGCTCCTAGTTTTGGTAGTATTTCCCCACTGTTCCACCAACTTATCGTTTGTCTTAGCTCAGCTGTAGCAATGACCAAAATTTCCATTTGCTACTTCCTCATAAAGTGCAGGAGGGAGCCTGTCTTGTATGTAATTCGCAGTTTCTTCTCTGGGGTTGGAGCATGGGTTTGATGTAGAAGCAGATCAGTACCTTGCCAACTGAACCCAAAGAGGTAAGTTTAATGTTGTGCTATTTCCCAATGTGAAGTTTTCCATTTTGATTCTGTGCCAGAGTCTACTATGGAAATAATTAAGAAGAGTAGATAAGCACAAATACGGCTGAGGGCATAAGGATGTCTTTTGGAGTCAGATTCACTGGAATATTTTTTGCCACTGGCCTGTACTTCCCTCAGCCTGTTAATAGGCTTAATTTTATTGTTACTTCATTTTCCATTTTCATTTCAAAATGTTCTCATGAGTTTAAAACTCAATTTTACCATAATGTAAATACAGACCTTTGGACAGGCACCAGTCGCTAAGAGTAGAATAGTGAGAGGTTTGCCTATTTTTTTTTAAGAAATAGATTTTTCTAAACACATAGTCAAGATACCAATCTGAAGTCTTTCATTAGCTTTGAAAAAATTATAAGCAGTATAATGTACATGGTCTCTGTCCATTTTGACTAATTTACCACGAAAAGCAAATTGAGAGACTTGAACTCCAAATCTGTAGTGACTAGAAATGTGCGATGTGATGATTCCTACGATATTAACATAGCGTATATGTTACGTTACAGCTGGCAGCTTTGCCAGCCAAAAAAATCATTCCCAGCGATAAACTGAGGAACTAGCCACCCAGATCTCTACATTTTGAGCTTTTCTTCACAGAACTTAAAATCATCTTGGTTAAAGTGAAAATGTAAAATGAGGTCTTGGTAGAATTTAAAAAGACAAAATGGCTTTCTTAAAGACCACAATTGTGTCCTCACTTGGAATTCATTTTTCTTCCTGCTTAATCTCATGACATAAACACGAGAGCAAGGAGAGTCTTAATTAAAAGCAAGAATCCTAGAATTCGTCCTAGGTCCAAATCTCTGCTCTGCCACTTAATAATTGTGACTAGACAAGTCACTGAACCTCTCTGAGTCTGTATCTTTTCCTACATAACATAAAAGCAGCAGCGATCACATGGCATTGTTGCAAAGATTAAGTGAGAAAATTCCTGTTTTACTCTTTCATTAGGCATGTGGAAAGTTTTCAGTAAATATTAGTTATTGTAACTTGTAATCTAGTTCCTCTGCTTTACTAGTGAAGAAAAGGAGAGCCCGAAGAGTTGAGACGCATGTGCCCATTTATCCAACTGGTTGATAGTTTTGGAACTAGAAGCTGGTGACCTTGATGCCTAGAACAGAGCTCTCATTAAGCTGCCGTGCAGCCAGGGAGCTTTTGGTATGTGTGTTCCAGGCATTTCTCTACTCAACTTAAAAAAAAAAAATACATAAAAGACAGGGTCTTTTAGTTCACTCAGCCCCAGTCTGTTCCTAGCCATCTCACATAGCACTAGGGGCACGTATTGATAATTGCCTTTTGTATGATTTGGGGCACCTTTGTTTGCATTCATTCAGCATTTATTTGTTGTGTACCTACTGTGTGCCACACACAGTTCCAGACACAGGAGATACAGCTGTAAACAAAACATATTCTGTGAAGTTTCTGCCTTCATAGAGCTTACATCCTGGGGGCAAGAGGAGTGGACAGATGGTAAACAAGCAAGATAATTATCAGTGGTGTTAGTATCACCGAGGGCAGAGTAGAAAGATGTGGGAGTAACTGGAAGCAGCCACTTCAGAGGTGGGCATGGAGGGCTCACTGGGGAGTTGACATTTGAGCCGAACCTGAAGCATGAGATGCAGCCTACCCTGCCAAGTGCCGGAACGAGCTGCTCTTCCATTGCATAAGGTCTTGAGCCCCAGTTATCCCTAAGGATGAAACTTGAGGCTGTGGTCTGTCATTTGTTTCTTATTATGAGAAGGTTTAGAAAAAACAGACACCGAAGTACCTGAGAAGGAACTAGCACCACCAAGAGTACAAGAGAGCTCAGAACTAGGAGGTGGGGACCACTCCTACAAAATGTGTGCACCACAGGACTTTGCCTAGTGGCAGCATGATGGCCGCATACACTTCTGCTATATCACATGCACCTAATTTTATGCAGTGGACTGACAGTGGAGCATGACCACTCACTATGGTACCAGCAGCACCCATGTCCTGAAAGGTTGACCCAGGGCCCTGCTGGTTGGGGGCAGTGTGGGCATGACTGGAAATGACTTGGGATCATGGGAGAGAGCTAAGGTCAGGGTAAGAGGGAACGAGGCCAAGTAGGGCTGGGAAAGTAAACAGAAGGCATATGGTCAAGAAGGAGTAGATGTGCTGGGAGCTGAGTTGGCGGGGGAGGGGGTGCTGAGAGAATTTGGTGCCCTGAGGAGACCAGCCAAGCCCTGTGGCATGGGAATGAGCTCTGGGTCATTGAAATTATTTTCAGAGCATGGACAATGCCACCCACTGCTAGAAACAGATGGACATTTAGGCAAATGTAATCAGCTGCATTTCTAACCATATGAAGAAGCGTATGTCTATGTGGGGCAGGGAGGGCTTAGCCTTTTACTCTCTCATTGTACACGTCAAGTTTCATTCATATCCATGGACATTATGAATGCCACAAAGAACTTTTTTAGAATTCCAAAATTTCATCATACCCTGGGTAAGAGCCAAATTTCCAAGTCATTTCAGGGCTGTAGCCATTGACTTGTTAAGTCTGAGTTTAGAAAACAAAACAAAAATCCACCCGTATATACTGTTTTGAAAGTTTGTCTTTTTTTGTTTAGTTACCGTAGGGTGGCTAGCCAAACTAAGCTTTGTATGCAAGGAGCTGCCTAATGAATAGTAGTGGATGAGGTTAATGCAGATAAATAACAATGAGGCTGTTAAAAATGGAGTTGATTTTCAAGGTGACTCATGGAATGTCCTATTGTAGGCAGTTGGAGATAATCTGCCTTTTAATGATATTGTTTTTTTAAAAATTGTATGTAGAATACTTGGTGATATGGCAAGAAAGAGCTTAATCTCCGTGTTGAAAAGTAATCGTTAATGGTAAAAGGGATGGGCACCCTGAAATAGAGTATTATTTTTCTGTTCATTCTCTCTCAGAGGTGGCAGTTATTAGCTGGCATTAGGAGTTCTGATTGTCAGACTAAATGGAACTTTGCACATTTAAAGCATTATCATTAAGCAGTGACTGATAATGAAGAGCACATTCATATTGGAATGATAGGCCGCCTGGAAAAGCCTGCAGTAGAGAACAGGCACCTCAACCCTGATAAAACTCACATTTATCTCATCTTCCTCTAAACAGCATAGTTTTCAACATTCTTACCCTGGTTTTCTTCACTAGTTCACGACCATCAATGTCTAATTTTGAGGGAAAAAAATAGTATATTTCAGTGTCTATATTTTAATGAAGTAAGTGTATGTTGTCATTATGGACAGTGTCCTGATGTTTCTCCATCATCCTTGTGTGAAGTCAGTTCTGCGCTCACACCCCTGCCACATGGAGAGGCCTGCCCGCAGGGAGGGTCTGTGCCTGGAGGAGTTGGTCTTGCATTGTCTGTCTAATCCCATCACAGTCATAGAGTAAAAATAAAATATGTGCAGGTCTGCCTACAGCAGCTGTGTGTGCTATTACCTGGAGACAATAAATGACTTCCTAAATTCCCATTGCAGCCCTAGAATCCATGCATATGGCAGTTAGTCCACAAGTTAAACAGAAGCTTTACTACCCAGTTTTAGGCAAAACTCCATAGTTCCTGTAATCTCTCTCCAGGAGATTTTATCCTGTCAAGGTTTTTCTTTCAAAGACACCCCCTTTGACTCCCTCTTTGCTCCATCCTGATCTCCCTCCTCAAACAAATACTTTCTCTGTGCCCCACATTGCAGGTCACAAATAAAGAGAAAGTGATGAATCTAGAATGATCTGGTGATATTCTTTCCTTGGGTGAAATGTTTAAATCCTGCCTCTCGAGGTATTGAGCCTAGAGAATGAATTATGCGCAGATGAAAAGCAGGATGTTTCTGGTTCAGGAGACACATTTACACTGCCCCTCCCTATGGAAGCCAGTTCATTATTAGGGGAGGCTGTGGGAGATTTAACATCAGCCTTTTGTGGTGAGGACGCTGGGAAGGAGGCACACAGGCAGGATCTGTGTCATGACAAGGCTTTTCAGAGGAAAAGACGTTTGAGGGGATGTCTGTGATGAGACTGAATTTCTTCATTCCCCTCCAGAGGATAACATATATTCTAATGCAGAAGTAGTCTTTGAGAAAAACTTTCGAGGTTTCTTCCTTTGGCTAAGTATTTAATCGGTTGGCATGAATGTACAGTTTGCAGGTTATTTTAGAAAGATGCCACTTCTAAGAGAAGAAAATATTGGTGATTGATAAATCTCTTTTAAAATTCTTATAATATTTGCAGATACTTGGAAATGTTTACAAAACGGCTATTTCTGTTAGAATAACACAAAATTCTTCTAAGTAAACAGCCTTCTTTACAAGTGCATTTGAAATAATGCACCTCACTTTACCTGGTATGTTGGAACAGGCCAACTTTGAGAATCTTAAAACCTTTAACCAGGGAACAGCTCTGTGAAATGAGAATTGACAGTGTGGCCTTGACCTGGACCAAGCAAAAGTCCAATGACTGGCAAAGAAAGGCATTCTTTTGGATCACAGGTCCTTCTCCCCTGTTGGCATGTGTAGAAACATTTTGAAAGGATCTCAGACATCTGGTTAGTTGGACTTAATTTCCAAAGAAGCATCGATATTTCTAACCATTACCTTAATAAACCACTTTGGTTACAAGAAATTCAGAAATCATTATATGCTCAAGCCCAAAGAAAGAAGTTTCTTAGGTGAAAGAAAAATATACTTGTTCTTTGTATCTCTCTTGTTGTCTGCTCATTGTTTCATTTGCATGAAACTGGGTGAAGAGTGCACTGCATGTATTTACCCTAAACTGTTGGTAGTGGATTACCTTCCCCAGTGATGGGAGAACATGTTGAAAATAGAGATTGTTATGAGAGAAAAGAAAGAGTTACACATATCACAGATAAGAGTATGGTTGTCACTGCCACGTGTGTGAACAGAGTACATTGGTGTGTGGTGGGTTGAACTTTCAGAACATTTTATATTGAACATGAAGTTTGCAGTTGAATGTGGACTTCTTTAAAGAGTGACATGAAGAAGGTAACTTTAAAAAAAAGAAGAAGAAGGTAGCTTAAGTTTAAAAGGCCCTTAGGCTCAGCTTCCAAGTGAGTTCGGTATAAGTAAATCCAGGCCAAACAGGGTCTCCTTACAGCGCCGCAGATAGCAGTCGACCACTTATGGAGGCTGTTCTTCTGCAGATGAGCATGCCTGAATTTGGGAATTTTGATGAACTCAGACTTTAGATGATATAAAAATGAAAAAATCAGGCTGGGTACTGTGACTAACCCCTGTAATCCCAGCACTTTAAGAGCCCAAGTCGGAAGGATTGCTTTTTGAGCCCAGGAGTTCAAGATGAGCCTGTGCAACATTGTAAGACCCCTGTCTCTACAAAAAAATGAAAAGTAAGCTGGGAGTGGTGGCACATGCCTATAGTCCCAGCTACTTGAGAGGCTAAGAGGATTGCTTTAGCCCAGGAGATTGAGCCTGCAGTGAGCTATGATGGCACCACTGCACTCTAGCCTAGACAGCAGAGTGAGACCCTGTCTCTTTAAAAAATAAAAATAAATAAATAAATAATCTTGTCCAGTGTGTTGGTTCACACCTGTGGTCCTGGCTACTCAGGGGTGCTGATACAGTAGGATTGCATGAGCCCAGGAGGCAGAGGTTGTTGTGAGCCAAGATCTCACCACTGCACTCCAGCCTGGACTGCACTCCAGCCTGAACAACAGAGCAAAATCTCGTCTCAAAAAAAAAAAAATCAAAATAGGTTCCACATTAAACCCTTTTCCTTATAGCCACACACGCCAAATGGGACCAGAGCCAGATCCTGGGACTACAATTGGCCTATCATTAACCCCGCTGGAAAAAATACACATATATGTGTATATACTGTTTTGTCCTCCAGAATGGGATCGATGAAAGTGCGAAAAGAGAAAATGAGGACAGGCAGCCCCCTCCCCTGAAGTATGGCTGATAGTGTGTTTGCAAGGGGTGGGGCAGGGCAGAGAGACAAAATGAATTACATAAGAAGAAATTATTTCAGTTAATACTCATAATGCTAGCTAGGACGTTTTATATATTTGCTTAATTTGAAAGAGCCACTTCTCTGGAATAATTCACAAACCTTGCCAAATTTGTTCTTGGACAAAATTGTTGAATATTTTGTAGTTAAATTTTATGTGCTGAACTGGTAAAGGCAGTAGAATTCATAGTTTCCTCAGTAGGCTAACTCAGGTCTCATTGACTCACATAAAGCTCCATTTGTTTTAGTAAGCAGAAATGCAGTGTCTAATGTGTCTGATTCAATCACTGCTGCAGAGCATAACATTGCTGTACCTCTCCACCCAACACCACCGCCAAATACTGAATAAAGGATGAAACTGAGCAAAATCTACACATTGGCCCTTAGCCAGAGGCTGTCCTTTTTCTAAAGTCGTGTGTATCAGTGGTCACTATCCACAGACAAGCTAGAGTCGTGACTTTGCCTGATAGAGGTCTGAAGGGATTTGTGTGTGTGTGTGTGTGTGTGTGTGTGTGTGTGTATTTTTCTCTCTCTTTTTGCAAAACAAAACAAAAAACCAGCTGGGTGCGGTGGCTCACGCCTGTAATCCCAGCACTTTGGGAGGCCGAGGCGGGCAGATTGCCTGAGGTCAGGAGTTCCAGACCAGTCTTGAGAACATGGTGAAACCCCGTCTTTACTAAAACATACCAAAAAAATTAGCTGGGCGTGGTGGCACGTGCCTGCAATCCCAGCTATTTGGGAGGCTGAGGCAGGGGAATTGCTTGAACCTGGGAGGTGGAGGTTGCAGTGAGCTGAGATTGTGCCACTACACTCCAGCCTGGGCGACAGAGCAAGACTGTCTCAAAAAAAAAAAAAAGAAAAACTTATTCCCACCTTCCCAGAAAGACATTCTGACATTCATGTAACAAGTGTATAAATGTATTGTGATTATTAGTTTATTTTCAAGTAGGGGCAATAAATGCAAATTTGTTTTAAAATAAAATCTAGATACAATATTAAAGTATGGTGACCCAAGGACTGCAGTGCTAGGAAAGTGTTCCTCGCTTGTCTCCTACTTGCTGTGGTGTTGCACTGACCAGATGTTTTTTTTTTTTGTTTTTGTTTTTGTTATGTTTTGAGAGGGTGTCTCACTCTCACCCAGGCTGGAGTACAGTAGCCCAATCTCAACTCACTGCAACCTCTGCCTCCTGGGTTCAAGCGATTCTCCTGCCTCAGCCTCCCTAGTAGCTGAGACTACAGGCGCATACCACTACACCCAGCTAATTTTTATATTTTTAGTAGAGACGGGGTTTCGCCATGTGGGCCAGGCTGGTCTCAAACTCCTGACCTCAGGTGATCCACCCACCTTGGCCTCCAAAAGTGCTGGGTAACAGGCATGAGCCACCGCGCCCGGCTTGCACTGACCAGATCTTAAACAACAGTGATCTGGTTAAGATTCAAATTGAAAGCCACAAAGTGGAAGACAGTGCTTTGACTTTCTCCTTTGCAAGGACGAGACAGAGAGATGCTCATGTGCCAGAGGCCATATGGCAAGTCACCTAATAATAAAATGTTGTTTCCATGTAAAAGACGTGCTGAAGATCCAAACATGAGAATAAACCCTGCACAGTGAGTTGCTCCTTGTTCTGTAATAATTAGTATAACCTTACCTTTCACAACCGTTTATCTTTCTTGACTGAGTCTTTGGGAAGTACTCCATGAATTAAAAATTAGCCTTTTGAATTGTATAATTCCTACCTTCCATAGGATGTTGATGGAATTGGTAATATCCCTAAGGACTAGCAGTCCTGGATTGAAGTTTGTGTCCACGTTTGTGGCTAAGGGAAGGGTATGATTCCTGCCCTGCTTTCCTCCCAGGATTCTTCCAAGGGTCAATAGAACCGCTCTATCTGTAAAAAGATATAAAATTTCCTTGTGTTATCCACGCGGCATTTCTGCAGACTAGGTAGGGACAAGTACTTTTACCTTTATATTGTCATATAGATTAAGACCCCAGAAATCATAATGAAATCTTAGGATTTTAGAATGTATCCACCTAGGGACTAGAACAATTTAATACTCTCTCACCTGAGTTTAACATTTGGAAAGAATATATAAATGTTCTTCTGTGAATGTTTTAGCCACTTGTATCATTTAGGTTTGACTATATGGAAAGCACACCTGTAGAAAAAGCAGGAGCTGAAAGAATTGGGAAGACAAAAGGGTGAGTGGTAGTGCAGGAATACAATCCTTTTTCCACTTTGGCTGACACTTGACTTGCGGGAGATTCAGGACAGTTCCCCTTCCAGGGAAAGTGAGTCTAGACTAAGAACTCTCAGGCCGAAAATCAGAAGAGCTGGCTTGTTTGGATTGGGGGCAAACAATGGGAACAAAGACAGCCACAGAGTGAAGTGGGTTTAGAAGTACCTTGCTGTAATTTGGAAAGGGGAAGATCGATTATAAGAATATTCCCATCAGCAGGGATGTTAAATAGAAATTAACTATATTGATTTCATTGCTATTAATTTGAAATAGGTATTTAAGTCTTCTACTCATTTAATGTGTTGTTATTTTATTTCTCACCTTCACTGGTTCATTTAATCTGTCTTCTAAACTAGTTATCCCATAAGTCCCTTAACACATAGTGGCCCCTGCCGCAGGGCTTGTGGGGACTACAGCTGTGTTGGCTAGCGAGGGGGCATGGTGGAGATTTGAGTGATGTGCCTGGTAACTAAGTACCCAGAATTGTTCTAAAGCCCAGATCTGGTGCTGTTTTCATTGTTTACCTGATCATCTTAATGAACTACTTGAAGACAGATAGTGCCTTGACTTGCCTTTGTGAGCTGAATGTCTGTTTACATTACGAAAGGACAATTGTTGTCCTTAAGTGAATGTTATCAACAAAGACTTGGAGGAAAGTGTGATTTATTGACAAACTGCAGCAGATGACTTGCTTCCTTGTTCATATGGATTTTTAAAAAGATGTCATTACTCTTCTACCTGTACTTCTGTTGTATATTACTTTCTCTTATGTAGCCACAGAACGTTTTTACTCACTTGCGTATGGGTTATTTTTCTGAAACACAGATCTGTTTGTGTCTTCTCTGCTTTGCATTTAGATTTTTTTTAATCATCTGGATTAAAAATTTCATCTCAATTTTGGTTTGGTGCCATCTAGCATGGCCCTGAGCCTCGACACCATATCCTCCCTCAGTACATTGCCTGGTAATGCAGAAGCTTTCTGCATTTCATTACTGCCTGAAGAAGAAACCACTAGAAAAGCCCGTCAGCTGCCAAAAGTTATGCCAGTATATTATAATTTCATCAGTCCAAAATATTTTAAATTTTGAATTCTTTACCCTTACTTAGATTATACATAATTTGCATAGGTGATTTTAAAAATTGACTAGATTTAAAAAGCAAATGGTTTTGTTTAATAAATGATAGACTAAAGAAAACAGTGGAAGTTATTAACCGAAAAGTAAAAAACCTTTAATAATGGTGTAGAAAGCAGTAATTATGGTCACACTATCTGAGATTCCAATGCTGTGAGATTTTTCAGATCTTTACAAGAAGACAATTTAGAGATAAGGGTGCTTCTGGGAATGGCGAGATAGATATTTATTTTTATATTTATTTCTAGATAAAAACCTTCGTTTAGCACTTTAAAGTAGAAAGCAGATTTTTATTGCTTTCGTGAGCATAAATAGGAACTCCAAGCACAACTATTTCATAAAATATAGATTTTTGTCTAAAACCTATATACTATAGATTTTGCTATTATATCTAGTCATGTTTAAAAATATTACTTCTGTATCTCTAAATACCATTTTTCACTAAAAGGAATCAGGAATGCTTGGAGAAATTACTGGTTTTAGGTCTAAGGCAAGAAATATATAAGTTGGGCTTGAAACATATTGTCATATTGGAAAAGAAGAAGGTTATCAAAGACCACTAAGACTGTGTCAAAAGAACTCAGAAGCCAGCTTGAGTAAGCTCTTGCAAGCTTTTATCAATAAAGGTATAATTTCAATAGATTGAAACATGTCAAATATGTTTAAGTCCGTGGATTCATAATTATACTTCAAAATATAAGAACAAAAACTTAGTTGGTCATGTTTGGGGAATATTAGGGAACTACTCATCACTTTGAAAACTGGCAAATAGAGAGAAAGAGTTAGGCACCTCTCCTGCCTTTCCTCGATGACCTGTATCTCAGGGTACCTCAGAGGGAATTTCTCTTTGTAGAATTATTCCAGCTAATAAATCAAGAATGAATCATAGAATATCACTTTGAAGTTGTAGTGAATTATTGGATCTAGGCAAATATCAGAGCTAACAATATCATGGAAGCAGGCAGTCAGAAGTTATAGTTATATGCCTTCTGATGGAAGTTCAAAAATGCCATGAAATAGTCTGTTTGATGTAATTGTCATATACTGGCATAACCTTTGGCAGCTGATGGGCTTTTCTATTGGTTTCTTCTTCAGGCAGTAATGCAAAGCTTTTGCATTACCAGGCAGTGTATTGATGGCAGATTAGGTGTCAAAGCCCAGAGTTGTGCTAGATGGCATCAAATCTCCATCCCATTAGAGCTTGAATAAGATCAAGGCTCTAGATGGAATTATCAGTCTGTAGGGATGCAGAGGACAGAGAAACATTTTAAACCACAGCAATGTGATACAATGAGAAAAATCCAGAATGTGGAAACTCTGTCAGACAACCCAGTTCCTTCAACAGCTTTTTTTTTAAATTGCAAGGAAAGATTAGAAATAGAGAAGAAACTTATAAAGAAATTTAAAGAACATATCAAAGAATAATAATGTATGAACCTTATATGAATCCAGATTCAAGCAATCTGAAGTTAAATTTGAATTATAATATATTGAAATGCATATTTGATATAAGTAATTATTTTCATTTTGAGGTGTGATAATATTGTGCTTTTTAAAAAAATTATTTTTCAGAGACACACTGAAACACTTATAGGTGAAATTATATGATGATTGGCTCTGACTCCAAACTAATCTGGCTTGTAGGCTAGGATGGGATTGACACAAGGGGAGTTGATAGGAGTATAAATAAATCGAACAAGATGGTCAAGTATTGATCATTCTTGAATCCAAGGGGTAAACCTAACTGGTTTTTTATTCTCTTTTCTCCCCTTTCCATGTATTTGAAAGTTTCCAAAATAGAAATTAATACATAGCTATAATATATGCATATACATATATACAATATAGCAATATGTATATATTCCACAAACTAGGTAAAATTGCAAATTTTCATCCATGTTTAAATATTTTTTTAAAATTCTACTTTTAAGTTCTAGGTTACATGTGCACAACGTGCAGATTTGTTGTATACGTATACATGCGCCATGTTGGTGTGCTGCACCCATCAACTTGTCAGCACCCATCAACTCGTCATTTACATCAAGTATAACTCCCAATGCCATCCCTCCCCCCTCCCCCCTTCCCCCTCCCCACAATAGGCCCCGGTGTGTGATGTTCCCCTTCCCATGTCCAAGTGATCTCACTGTTCAGTTGCCACCTATGAGTGAGAACATGCAGTGTTTGGTTTTCTGTTCTTGCAATAGTTTGCTAAGAATGATGGTTTCCAGCTGCATCCATGTCCCTACAAAGGACACGAACTCATCCTTTTTTATGGCTGCATAGTATTCCATGGTGTATATGTGCCACATTTTCTTAATCCAGTCTGTCACTGATGGACATCTGGGTTGATTCCAAGTCTTTGCTATTGTGAATAGTGCTGCAATAAACATGCGTGTGCATGTGTCTTTAGAGCAGCATGATTTATAATCCTTTGGGTATATACCCAGTAATGGGATGGCTGGGTCAAATGGTATTTCTAGTTCTAGATCCTTGAGGAAAATTTTCATCCAGGTTTAAATCTTTTTAAAAATAATCCTTTGTCACTACACACCTACTAGAACGGCCAAACCCCAAAACACTGACGTTTCCAAGTCTTTGTAGTGAGTGCTATGAAATAATGTATGAAACTAACAGATTACTCTGGTGTATACTGCCACAAACCTGGTAGCTTTTTAATATCACACCTAGACTTACAGTCAAAAGGGAGACTCTGAATTGTGTTATGAAGTAGGAATCTCAGAACCTGAAAGCATTTTATTTAATTGGAGAGATATAAAATGGTACTGCATGAAAAATATGTGATATTTAATAATTTTAATGCAAATATGTAAAATAGAAAAAGAAGCTAAAGGGCTTAGCCAGAGCAGGACTTTTACGTCCCTGGAGTCCTGCCAGGATCTTGACCTTGAATAGGTATCTTTTGTGTTTCTGAGTTAATTTCCTTGTTGGTAAATAAACTTCTTTGGTTTTTTTCTAGTTGGGGAATGGCAGTCAATGTGTATTCTACCTCGATAACCCAAGAGACTATGAGCAGACATGACATCATTGCTTGGGTTAATGACATAGTATCTTTAAACTACACAAAAGTGGAACAGCTTTGTTCAGGTAAGACATATTCTTTTAAGTGTTTACTAAATGTTTACAGTCTGTCATGTGGAATGTGATTTTATGAACCACAGCTGCTATGTTTTGGGTAGGAAACAGTATATATTCCATTGGCATGTAATTAAAGGGGGAAAAACTCAGATATAACTAAAGGACATATTGGGAAAAGTGTTTATGAGCATCCAGGAGCACAAGCAGAGCCATGCGGACACGTATTAGAAAGGTCTCTTGCTTGAGCTTTGCAATGCCTCTCACTGGCTTCTGACCTCTTCTCTGTCATCCCGTCTGCCATCACACTTGCCTCCTGAAAACACCAGTTGGTTCTTACAACACTCCTCCTTTAAAACCTCCAGGGCTCTGCATTGTCCTCATACAGGCTAAACTTCAAACTCTCTTCGTAGACTAATGAAGTCCTTGTTAGTCTCCATTCCATCCTCCACATCTCTCTCCCTTATACCTCAGACCCACAAAATGATCTTTGTTCCCTAAAGACTCTTTCCCTTGTGTATCCCATAGCTTTTTTCATGGTTCCTTTGCTGAGGTCTTTCCCCTTCTTTTCATTTGTGGGAAAATCTTGCTAACACTTTAAAATCTGGCTCACCTGCCACCTGCTCTGGAAGCATTTCCCAGCCTCCCAGGCTCCGTGGTGTTCCTGAAACACTGTGCTCATCCTACAGAATGACACTTGCCACGCCGTGTTAGGATGCCTAGCTCCTCCTAGCCCTGAAGGTGCTGAGAATCCTTGAGGACAGGACTGCATTTTGTTCTTTGTTGAATGCCTGTAGTTGCTTCTACTTGGTATGAGGTAGGTCTGCAAGGAATATATATTGAGTTAAACTTGTTTAAAAAATAAAAATATTTTACTTCAATGAGAAAATAGGAGGATGTTTTAAAAAGCGTGCTGCTAGGCCGGGTGTTGGTGACTTATGCCTGTAATCCTAGCACTTTGGGAGGCCAAAATGGAAGGATCACTTGAGCCCAGAGTTCGAGGCTGTGGTGAGCTATGACTGTGCCACTGCACAACAGCCTAGGTGACAGAGTGAGACTCTGTCTCTAAAACAAAACAAAACAAAAAATATGCTGCTAGTAAATTAATCCATTCTTAGGTCTGAGTATTTATGAAAGAAATAAGCAGTCCTTCTTTGGAAACAGGGAATGTTTCCTTCCAGTAAACAAATAGATAAGAGATTTCTTCTTTCCCTTTGGCTTCAACATGAAAATACTATTAGAAAATAGAAAATGCCACTGAAATGTATTTGTGTGAAATTTCATGAGTCAGAATAGATATGAAGAAGTCAACATTGCTCTTTTTCCCAGAGGGTCAAGTAAAAAGATTTTATACAGTGCAGTTAGAATTTCAAAAGCCCCCAGTAGTCACTTTCAGATGTTGTCTGAGTCCAACACCCACCAGTGTAAATATTCTCCCTTCACCAGGTCTGGATTTAATCAGAATACTCCTAGAGAACTAACTTTGAGTATGATTGACATCTCTTTCTCTGTGATCATTTTTCCCACGAGGAAGACGGTAAGGTTGGCCAGAACTTAGGCGTTGCCTCACCCACAAATCTATGCGTAGGTCTCAGACATGAAGTCTTGTGATGTCAGTAGTGGGTGCTAGCTAACTGCTCCTTTGCCCTTCAATACAAGATGGAGAAAAGCTGACTTAGACTATGATGGTTATGTACCAGGCATATATATTGTTGATCTACTGAAGTGTCTTTAAAAGTTACTTTCGGAAACAACTTGTATTGCAGCTTATGCAACTTCAGATCTCTACATACCCAAATATTACTATGCTGTACTTGCTGTGCATTCTTGAGCTCTCTGATATTTTATTTTTAACTTGCTGCCGAAAAAGAAACCAAAAACAGTTTCTGTTATTAGCAATCACTCTGTTGATAACGCATACCCCTCTGTATGTCATTGTGAAATTGAGTATTTCTTCACAATGCCTAATGCATGGTTTTCCCTCAGAAATACTCATTTTGGAGATGAATGAACTGCGATTTGAAACTGCTAAGGGGCAAAGACAAAAATGTGTATCTTACCCACAAAGTGGGTATGTGTGCATTTGGATAAGGGAAACAAGGTTGGTTATCAAGAAAAAGAGACATAGGAAGGAAGGGGATAATGAAAAGGCTCCCAGAGAAAATCCCCAGGCATGAGTCTTAAATATTAAAGGAAGCCATGAGGAACTTCCGATGCTGGAATACACTTGGAGAGTTTTTGGTAGCAAATGAAGTAAGAGCAAATTGTAATTTTTAGATTCTGTAGTAAATGTATTTATAAGCAATATACATAATCTTTGCAGATCTTTAAAATTTCTCATAAAGCAAATTCAAAATTTTAAGGGACGTTTGTAAAGGATTCATATATGGTTATCTTAAAGCATTTACAGCTTTTGTAGCTGTACTGCCATCAAGTGTGGCTTGATTTACAAACACAAAAGACCTGTAGAAGCAATTTTGATCACTATTTAACAGATACACATAATTACCATTAGGATAACTTACTAGTTGCCTAAAATTACAAGATTGATGGTTCAGAAGAATGAAGTAGATTTAAAGTTTCCTTTCTGCTCTGAAATATGTTTCTTGCTAGAAGAAGAAAAAAAAAGGAAGTTAATCTTCATAATAGAGAGACAGGTCTTTTATTTTAGGTAGCAGTTTTCTCAAGGTATAAACTATAGACTCTGTGCTTTTATAATTTCCTGGGGAACCGCTGAAAGAAAGCAGATGACCTTCTAAATCAGTACCTCTGAGTGTAGCCTAGAAATCTGAGTTTAACAAGTACAAGTTTAAGTACTTCTGTGCCGCAGCCTAGAGCTTGCAGTACATTTTACCCTAAACCAATAAAAATGAGGTTAGATTATCCAAAACGTCCTTGGAAGTTTCCTTGTTCATAATTTAATCTGTGACTTTTGTCTTTAGCATTTAGGAGGAGGAAGCTATCTTTCTGTTTATTTATTTATGAAATTACTTATTTATACCCTTCATTGTTCTAGAGAATATTTAAGGCAGCGAGGGCAGTGCTATTAGGATAGGAACAAAGCCAAGTCTTGTTGACTTAAGTGACTTATATTCCTCATACTTATGAGTAGTCAGGTTTCTTAGGTAATATTTTTCTTCAATGTTTATTTTAATTTTTTTAGTTTACTGTGTGGGATTTTATTTTAGCAGTATGCCCAGGAAAAACATACATGAAATACTTTCTCATATTTAAAATGATTTAAAATTTCAACATCATTTCTTACTGTCTTTCCTGAAGACTTACGCTCCAATCCTGGTGGTTCCCAGTTTGAATTTTTTTCCTATTGCATTATTTCCTATTTCTGTTTTTAAAATTTTCCAGCTAAGAGATCTCCCTCCAGCTCGATATTAAAACTAACACCAGCTTTTCTTTAATTCATGAAGAGCTAAAAGATTGCCTCACATTGGTGTTGTGTTTTACTTAGTATTTTCTGCCTTTATATAACATCTAATTTGTTTCCATGTAGGCATTTTTAAAAGCTTTTTAAAGGAAAGATGGTGTGAGAAAGTAGAACCCTTGGAAATATGTTTGTAGTAAGTTACAAAACAATGAAAATGACTCACTATTATCTCCTGTTTTTTTATCCCAAGAATATAACCTCATGAAAATTTTCTTTGAACCCTAAATCTGGGTCATATAATTATATGCATATCTGGTTTTCGTTTATTTCTTGTGACAAACAACTTTTAAGTTTCAAGTAAAAATGTGAGCTGTATAAATGGAGAGTGGGCTATTAATGAATGTGAATACTACCCATAATAATTCAGCAATCTGTTGCTCACCTAAATCTATTTTGAAATGAATAATTGCAGATTTTCCATGGTGGAGTGAGAAGGTTGAACCACATGTAATATCAGATTGGTTCAGCCTATAAATATTTTATATTTTAATTCAATTGCTTTATAAAAGTTATAGGGCTTTGTGGGGGGTAATAGGGAATTTTTTGTGTGTATGTTAGTACTAGCTCAAACTAATTTACTAAATCTTTTATAAGGTGGTGATGAGGGTGAATGGACAGCATGGTGCTAAAAATCTCTAAAAGCTTTAGCAACTTTAGATACCTTAGTGGAGGTGATAGAGAAGAGGGGACTTAGAGGGGAAGAAAAGGAAACGGGGAGGGAGAAGTAGCATGGAGTGGGAGAAAGTGCGTCTTTTACTTCTTTTCCTCTCCCTCACTCCTCACCTCAAACGTCCTTTGAGACTTCTTTGTGACATTAATTTTCTGTGCCCTGATCTTTTGCCTTAGGCTAGAGCTAAGCAGCAAAGTCACTGGGTCTATTGCTGGGTCATCCTTGCTGCTTGGCAGACTGAGCACCTCCCTTGACTCCCATCCTCACAAGGCTGGTGCAGCCTGCCCTTTTCTCCCCGTGCACCTTCCCTCCCTCATCCCCACCCCTCCACTAGCTGAGCAGACACCTGCCTTGTGGCAAATGCTAGATACAGTCTGCATGTAGGGCTGGCACTGCCTGGACTGTCACTATATCCTGGACTGTCCCTGTCTGTCACTGAGAGCTGTTATTTTCCTGAACATTTTAGTATTTTAATAAAATGTCGTTTGAATTAAACCATTTTTAGATGGAAAATTGAGATATTTTCTTGACTTGCTTTAAAAACATGAAAGAGAAAAATGATCAGGATTTGATTCAGTTTCAATGTGTGCTTCACTCAATTGGTACAAGCTTTGTCTTGGATCAAGTCACTGGTATTTTGTTCTTCCAGGAGAGCTTCTGAATTTGGCTAATGATATTGCAGTCACGTTTGCAATTCTGGTTACGTGATGGCTGTGTGAAAGGAGCTGGTATTCAGAGTACACTCTGGGATTCACACAGGTGGAGCCATCACATGGCCCTGGTGTAGGTCCCAGGGCCTACCCTGACGACCATCATTCCTGAGCCCAGCAGAGTGTTCTTTGTGACCATTTTTGGCCGCAGATTTGTGCCTGTTAAATAGGTTGATCCCAGCCTCATGTGTTGTCCCTGTGCCTCCTCTCTTCCATCCACAGAGACCTCTGTCAGGACAGGTTACTGATGAAATCAGCTCAGTCTAAATTTAGTAGGGCTTCTCTTACTGGCTCTCTGGTATTGAAACCAAGTAAGGATATTCTGTCAGTGTCTGTAAGCGTAAGAGTTTACTTAGCTTTATAAAATCATTGTTATTTGCTGTAAGAAAGTTAGATTATATTACTATTGTTAGGGAGATAATTGTAATATAATGAAATATTATTCATATGTGTGATATATTACATAGAGTCTTTTTGAGTATTTTTTGATGAAGTTTTTTTCTCGAATTATTTGACTTATGCTAATTTTAAAAGTTTATATGATCTCAGCATATCAAGTAATTGGAGAAGAAGGGGACAAAAAAAAGAGTTGGATAATGGTGGGGAGGGGTCGAGCCTCATGTTCAGTTGCTTCAGGCAGTAATATATGGTAATATACTCTATTGTCTCCACTAATGCACTGATCGAAAGGGAGTTTATTTTTGGAGCAGGATAGATGATACAGTAGGTTTTTTTCCCCTCCGAATTTGTTCATTTATGTCTTTACACTTTGCTACTGCAGATAAACAGAAATTGATGTTTCTGTTTTTCTTGGGGCTTTTTGTTTACTGTCTTTTGTAATGCTAAATACCATGATGGTGAAAAGTGTGTATGCATTCACCTTCATTTACCAGATTGCTCTATAATTTTTTTTTTTACACCTATGATGTCTTTGAAAGCAACCAGCCACATCTTCGTTTATGTCCTTACTGCATTCAATTCTGATAATCAATTTAGTTTTATTTAGCAGGCATATTTTGAGCCTTTCTTTGGGGTAGGCCCTGGAGAGCCAGTGATAAACAAGACATAGTCATTGCCCTCAAAGAGCT
Source organism: Piliocolobus tephrosceles (assembly GCF_002776525.5). Taxonomy (NCBI): domain Eukaryota; kingdom Metazoa; phylum Chordata; class Mammalia; order Primates; family Cercopithecidae; genus Piliocolobus; species Piliocolobus tephrosceles. The sequence goes on along the minus strand of NC_045451.1, from coordinate 47,168,021 downwards.
CTGTACAGCAGAGTACTCTTACAAAAGACCAGAGACCACACTGTGGTAAGTGCTGGTTTGCAAGTGCTTTGAGCATACAAAGAAGGAAGTAAATGAAGGGAGGTAGGGACATAGGGAGTCAGTAGAGAGATTTACTCAGATCCTTTGGGAGTGGCTGGGTGCTTCTGGATGACTTAGAATGGTCATCGTTTGGGGAACACCTCAGAAATGCCCTCCTCCCTCTTGAGTCAGATGGGGTGACAAGTGTGTATGTGGGATAATATGTGGGGTGCTTAGTTTCATCTACCCTGACAGACTCCCCAGGCTAGGGTGGCCTTTGTCTTATGACACAGGGACTCTAGTCAGTAAAATGCATGTGCTTTAGTAGGTACAGCCCTTAAGTACATGAAGCATATTGTCATCTCTAAAGAAATATAAAGGATTTTCTTGGTGATCTCATCACATGAGTATGTGAGAATTGTTTTTATTCTACTTGTTTGAAGGAACTAGGCATGCATGTGGGATATTCTCAGGAAACCATAGAATCGGCCACTTATTTGGGAGGAATGCACCAGATCCTTTTTAAATACTAAAGCTAAACCTCAGTGATAACTGCTTGGGTCTGTAATGGATAGATGTCATGTGACTGCATTAGTATTTATCACAGGAACAGACCTACAGATACATTCCTACATCCTATTACCCATTTCTACTGGAGCCTCTCCTGGTTAGTGACGAACACCATAAATTAGGGGAGATTAGAAAAACAGGCCTAGGGAACAATAGATCACCTGGAATGCCATTATTTTATTGAAGAATAACAATATATATACTGAACAAAAAATCAAGGAACATGTGATCACAATTGACTTTATATAGTGCCTTAACAGGAATAAGCGAATCAGTGACATATTAGAAACAGGATTAATAATTGCCTTTGAGAAGTCTCAATAAGTTCTCTCTCTCTCTGTCTCTCTCTCTCTCTGTCTCTCTCTCACACACACACACACACACAATTTGTACAAAGCAATACCCTTTGTGGAAATCTCATATTTTTTTCTCCATATGTGGGAAAATTCCCAGATGTCATAGTTGAGTGCAGTCTTCGAGGTTCTTATTGAAGTGTATCAGTAATTCACAAACACTATTGTATCTACCCTACTATAGTAAGACCCTGCTGAGGTCTTACTGCCCCCAAACCATGAATAGGTAGGTGGTTATGAGCCTAGAGGTGAAAACTGTTGTACCAAGGGATGGGTCATCAAAAGAAATCTCAGTTGGATACAGTTGATGAGAGTGAGACTGACCATAGCACTAAGGAGGCTCTAAAGCCTCATCATTGATTTCATTAACTTCGGTGACTGGAGCCCTAACTCCATAGCCCCAGGGATCTTGGCAAAGGTTGTGAGAAACCTTGCTGGAGTCCAAGGACATGACAGGTTTTAAGACTCATTTATAATTCATAATTCTAATTACAGAAACCTTTAGAGCCCTTTCTCTTCTGATTTTGTCTCTGTTATATGATAAGTTGCTTTCTTTTAAAGTACATAATGATATGGTTATTTTGAAATCATTCACCAAGATCAATAAAAACCAGTATCTTAACAAGAAAAAGATTTATCTTTCAACATATTGAAAGTTATTTTAATTTTTAAAAACCTGTCAATCACTTTATATGATGGATATGTTCCTTATAAAATATTATTTTGTATTTACTGTGCTACTCTTTCTTTTTCTTTTCTCCCTTTCAGTTTAAATTATCTAAAGACTTTAACAGGAAGAGTGTAAATTTGGGGAAAAATAGTCATTTCCTTTTATAAATGAATTTATGATTACTTAAGCACCTCATATGTTTATCTGAGGAAAGACTTAAGAATTAGAGAAACCCTCAAATGTTTTTCGACAGATAAACTGGAGGATCTGAGGAATGTGTTCATACCCTTTCTTGTCTGGTAGGAAGCCAAGGACCTCATTTTATTCTTTGGTTCCTTGTCCTTTGAATCTAAAACATGCATTTTGGAGATTCGTGTTTTGTATCTGAAATAGTCCAATTCAAACTCATTCATTTTTATAACTCTGATTATTTTAACCAGTTACATACTATATAGTTTTATACATTAGAGGTATAATGATGTCATAATGCCTCGGCTTTTGTTTCTCTCTCTCTGCCATTTTCAGTGTGTTTTTATATGTATTGTTTCTTTTAATTCATATAACAACCCCATGAGGAAGAATAGGAATATTTTATTCCTATTTTATGAGGCTAAAAGCTCCAAGAAGCCATGTTCACAGCTGATAATGAGAATTGAGGTGTCCTTGGATCATAGCCCAGCACTCTCATGCTATATGTGTGGCAGCTGTGGATGCAACGAAGGGTTCACTGTGTGTTTGCCCATGTGGATGTGTTTCTGATTGTTTCCATGTCCATTTAGCAGAAGTCCTTTAAGCATCTCCTTTAGGAAAAGAAGAAACGTCTTTATCTCCATCCTTTACATTCTGCTTGAAGAAATGAGACATATCTGGTAACTCTCCTAATGATAAGGCTGTGTCCCAATGGTATCATCAAGAACTTTCTTACCAAAAGTAACGAGACAGACATTTGCTCCTAGTCTTATGAAATTCTTCCTTCTCCACCTACTGCAAGTAGAGTGGGGAAAGAGCCGCCTGTCCTCTCTGAATGTTCTCCTTGTTCCTTTTCTTCCTCTAACTTATTTCCCTCCAAGCAAGATAAGGTGGCTCTGAAATTTTACCACCTGCCATGGAGGAACTTTACATCTCTCTCAGAATAATTCTTGGCCAGTGAAACAGCAACCAGGATGATGCCTCTTTAAACATTTGCACATGCACATCTCTGCACTGTCTACATTTGAATCCCAAGAATATGGTCCTTTCCTTATTTTTATCCGAGGCTAGCTTTTGAGCAAGCTTGTACCTGAGAGGACTGCACATCCTTATTTCCTCCTTTTTATGCTATTGAGGAGATTACAACATCTCCTAGGATAATTTTCTTACAAGCTTCGTCCCCACAAAGGATTGACTTATCAAGTTATCACTGTTTTCCATGTATTTAATCCAGTTCAATAAACCTGTATTGCAGTAGCCATGCTGAGAGGCTCCCTCAGTACTTCTTCAACCCCTTCTTTAATATGAAAAGTTGATGGTTTCTTAGTCTTATGTAAAAGGACTTACTAATGCAACATTCAAGAGTAGACACCGATTTCCCAGCCAGCTGTATCCCCTCCTTCCCATATCTTGTTTCCCAAATCCAGCTGGATTGCAGCTCCTGAACTTTTTCCATATAGACATTCTAGATCTGCCAGTGGGTATGGTAGCAGACACTGTGCTAGTAAAGTAGAAAGATGAATTGAACACCATCCCCAGTCTTAAAGATTTACTCACCAGTCAGCCAGGAGAGATAACTCATTAAAATGCAAGTAAAATCCCTGTTAGATTTCTGTATCCAGTATAGTGAAACAATTCTGTGTTGGAAACAGGAAAGCTTCATAGAGGAAGTGATGTTTTGACTAAGCTTTTAAGAATGAGAAGTTATTCAAGTATATAAGAAGACAAAAGGACATTTTAGACAAAAAGTTTGATCAAGGCAGAAAGAAGTTGCAGTGTTTTGTGCATGTACATTGCATGTGTAAGACGTCTGTAACATATATTAAAATTCAAGGCAGCGAAAGAGGGACAGTAATGCTTCAAGTAATAAGTGCTGTATTCAAAGAAAGGAAAGATTATTTCCATCTAGAAAAGCTTTTTGTCTTACCCTTGTTTGGGTCTTTGGCCAAACAGTCATTCAAATTTAATGGGTGGTCAATAAATATTTATGAAGTTGAATTGAATTGAAATGCTATTCAAACTAGGATTTTAATATGGATAGGATTCAGACAGAGAAGAAGATGGTGATTTTGAGGAAAGTTACCATTTAGATATCATTTTGATGTTCTGCACATTGCTTTATTTATTCCTGCATTCAGTAGACATTTATTGAGTATCTACAGTGTGTCAGGTGGTGAATTAGGATTGGAGGATACACCACTATACAAAAAACAACACAGATCATATCCAGTTAGAACCTAGCCCTTCATTACCAAAGTTCTCCTTGACAGGTCTATTCAGAGAGAGCAAGTTCCTTTTTCTCAACTTACCTGAGTATGAAGCAAAGGCAGAGAAAGTCCCCCAGAGAAAGGTAGACGTCTAGCCTGTCCCGCCATCATTCAGTGTAGGACACTAATGGGCAGTCTGTACATGGCAACATCTGAAACATTAGCAGGCATCTGGTTTCTACACAGTTAAGATAATCAAGCCAAACATCTCCAAATTCTTCTGCTCTTCAAAAGAAAACTTTTTTTCTAACCAGTTTTTTTCTGAATTGTGTTTTTTTTTTTTTTTTTTTTTTTTTTTTTTTTTTTTTT
>NC_045451.1:47128970-47163524 GCF_002776525.5 Piliocolobus tephrosceles | reverse complement strand
GACGGATCACGAGGTCAGGAGATCGAGACCATCCTGGCTAACATGGTGAAACCCCGTCTCGGCCTCCCAAAGTGCTGGGATTACAGGCTTGAGCCACCGCGCCCGGCCTGAATTGTGTTTTTAAATTTCTAGTTTCTCCGACATGTAGACAGTATGAAAAAGGAGTGTCAGAAATCACTGTCAAATGTTTGGGCATGTCAGAATTGCATACCTGGAAACAGAATAATGAAATTGCTTGGCAACTCGTAAAGTCACCATCATTTTTCAGATTGAGTTCTTTTTCCACCCTGAAACCATTACGTAATTCTGACAAATAGCAAATTACCTCTTTGTCCCCTCCCTCCCAAGGGTGTGTTCTTACCCAAATATTTAATACTCACAAGCTTTTTATGACCAAATTATTTGACATGAGAAGCATATAAATGTGAAACTAAATGCCAGTCCTGTTTCCTGCAGTTTCTCTTTGCATTCTGTGTGAGGAGGATCGTTCTCCATTTTCCTTTCTTCTAGATTACATTTGTGTGACAGCTCATGGAAGAACTTTAGAAAACTGTGGAAGGAGCCAAATTTTAATGAAAACATGTACATCAACTTTAAAGTTGCACAGAATGATGTTAAAATCCACTGTTTAAAAAATGCACAGAAATCCTTTGCTGCTTCTTTTCTTTCCAAAACTTATTCCATTCTTTTATTTCTACTGTGGTCATATGATTGAATCCCTGAAGTAAATACTGTATATTCTTCATACGGATTTGGGATCCTTCTAATACTAGAATGTACCTAGAAAGCAAAGTATATTTTGGGATTAACCTGGGAAATCAAAAGAAAGCAACTCACAAAGAACAATGTTCTGTTATGTATCACAGTCTGCATGAATGTTATGTGGTGCCTGAGTGTGAGTTCCTCTGTAATTGCTGGAGGCTTCCTTTGGTGCCACACCTGGCCTTCTGGGCTTTCTCTGGACAGGACTCTTCTCAGGGAGCTGCGGGGGAAGGAGCACCTTCCTCTGGAAAGTGGTAATAGGGGATATTATTGGTGTAGGTGAAAGCTAGCGGACTGGATTGGGGAGAGTGGCCATATGTATGGAGTTCTCACCTGCATGTCTTGGGGAGAGGGTGAAATGGCTGAGATCTGGGGAAGAATCCTGGAGCTTCTAGTCTCTAGTCCCGGGGATAGTGACCTCAGCCACAAAATGAGCAACTTGTGAAAGTGGCGCGTTGTGTAGACGTGGACTGTGCGTTTGCTCTGGTCCACTCATACCAGTATATTTTACCTTATGCTAAAAGCCTCTCTGGGGGCTACCATACGTAGAGTTCATGTAGCGGCCTGGCGTGTATAACTGTTGATAGTATGATGTGGGTAATGGTTCTGTAGAAATTCTCTGAGAAAGTGGGGAAAGTGATCAACTTTAGGTTTCTTACTTGTAATTTAATTTGACCTAAAAGTACAAATGGTCTGAAAATTAGAACTTAAAAATGGCATTCTCTGAAGACGTTTGTGCCCAGAAATCAGCACTGGTTTGCCTTCCAAATTAGTTAAGCTTCTTCTTTTCCTGGCCTTGAAGCCTTGAGCAATCTAGCTGCATTCCACCTTTCCAACATTTATCCCCACACCCTCCCTACCCGTAACCTACATTTCCTCAAACACACCTTTCACTTATATGCCCTGATTCCCTGTCTTTGCCTAGAGTATCTCCTTTGAAATTCATATCAAATGCCACTTTCCCCTATTCTTCCTGCTCACCTTCAACAAAATGTGAGCTCTCTCTCTTTTCAATGTTCAAACCTTTACAAAGCCTTAGGCTCGTTGAGTACTTGTTTTAAGTCCTCAGCATTAGCAGTTAAGCTCCTTGAGGACTGAAGTGATCATGCAAGTTTGGCTTGACTTTTTCTGTTTGATAATGCTGATTACTCTTTGTTGGTTTTTTATTGGGCAGACTTTGAACTAACTGTATGGCCTAGATACTAATATTTATCAGGGCCATACAGTTTAGCACTTATAGTTGTTTTGTATTTTTGCTGTTTTTCCATGTGTGTTTCTCCGGACTCTCAAGACTAAGTTACTTGGTTCTCATTAAGACTAAGGTCATATTCCTCAATAAGTATTTGCTGGTTTGTTTTACATTGCTAAATAAACAAAGTGACGTCTCTCCATGCCACATACAGGTGGGCATTTCTTTAGAGGTGACCTGTAACTACAAAAATTAGATAAGATCTCATATCTTTTCAGAGTCTTACCTTCTACTCAAGCTCTTCTTAAGTCTTACTTAAATTTAACTCTTACCTTAAATTTGACCTTACATACTTAATCAATACTTTAAAAAAAGAACACACCTTTTTGTCCATTAAAGTAGAAAGGTAATACAAGTGTGTGAGAATATGTGAGTGCACATGTGGAGAAGCTATATCCCATGATATTACAGCTTTATGAAACTTTCTGTTTTCATGACCCTAATGAGAAAACTGACTTCTTCAGAATGGGTTTCATATGTGACTTTCAAACTTGTTTTTCATTTGTAATAAAGGCTTTTTATGTCCCCTTTGCTCCTGTATCTGGAATGCCAAATTCTAACTTTAGCTCCACTCTCAGACGCTAGCCTTTGAAACATCTCACTGCCAGTTTCAGTATCAGCCTCTGTGGAAGCCAGTGACATTTTGTTCTGCACACCATTCCTGCCCTGTGCTCCCAGTGCCTCTCCTACTTCTTCCTTCTTGACTTGTCTGGAGAAGCCAGATCATATTTTACCAAGTCAGACACCTTTTTTTGGTAAAATTTGATGAGCACATTATCCTACAAGAAATCACTGGTGTTAGAATCTAGCTATGAAACTGAACACTGGCCCCTGGACCATTAATCAGCAGATGAAAAGAAATCTTTGAAACCAATGAGATATTTTACGTGCCAGTTTAAACATTCTTTCAGTTGTCTGAATCTTTTTCTGTATCATTAAGACACGTTTGAAGTTTTATATTTTTTTCTTAAAGCTTTAAACTACGAGTTTACCTTTACAAGTAATAGGGTCATCATGATTTCGTTGAATAAAACAGCTGTAAATAGTCCAGTTCCACTTCAGTTTTCTTTTCAATGTTCTAGTTTTCAATACAGATTTATAAGAGTTAATTTCTTTGTAAGTTGTTTTTGCAAATACCATTATCAGCTCCCTTGTGTGTATTGTATATTTCAATCTGTTATAATCTCTATTTTTCTAAAATTTACTTCTTAATAAAAATATTGATACCTAAATCTTAAGGGCTATTTGGTATATAGGTTTTTACTCCATTGCCATTTCCTTTTGAAAGATAGAAGAAAATATTCTTTACTCTTCCATGATGGTTCTATGAAGAAGCACTTTTAAAATCAATTTGTTACAGTAATATTAATATCTGATCAATTTTCTCTACAGCAGGCCTAACGTTTAATGTAGTTCTGCAGGCTTCTTAATAATATTCAGATTTAAACATAACATTACTTTTTGGTGAAACCCTGTCTCTACTAAAAATACAAAAAGTATTATTGGTTCTTGTTGGAAGCAGGTTATAAACAGAGGATACTGGCACCTTTAATTGCAGTTTGGTGCAGCCTTGTAAGATTCTTAAAAAGGTTTTAAGATGATGTCAATTAATGAAAAACTGAGGGCATTTATCAGATAAAAGACCACATGGTTTGACAAGGCCTTTTAATTTATCTGCTGATACTCTTAAAAATCTGCCTCTCTGCCTGAATAATCATTGCTAGCTTATTTCTTTTCCTATACAAGAAAAGAGATGAAAATGTCCTTTGACAGTTTATTCTGTGTGTTCAAGGGAAAAGATGGGGTGCTTTTCAGCCCTCTCTTCAGTTCACCTAAGCCACCTCTGTGTCTGCAGGAGTCGAAATCTTCCTGCTGGCTATTACTCCTTTTCCTCTACGTGGGATCAGTTTGAAAGCTGCTTGTCTTTGGACTTATTTGCAATAGGAATAAAAAGTTTCTGACAATGCCAGGTAGTGGAGAGAAGCAGGAAGCTCATCTGAGGACCATGGGAATTCAAAGGAGCAATCTCAGTTGAAACCAGATTTCTGAACTCTTGATCTTTATTTTTGCATTTGTGGCTCAGGGCAGGTGAGGTAAACAGTGTCCAAAGTTCCCCTTAACAGAGTGAAATAATACTGTGGTAGCTGAAGCTATCAAGCTACTCCTCATGCCAGGAATGTGAAGGATGGCTATGAAAACAACAAAAAGCCACTACTAATTTAATCAGATTTTTGTTAGATTAGAACCATACAGTTGAACTTTGGGATTTTAAATTGCTTTAAAATGTTAATCTTTCAAAGCATTATTTCACAATTGCCGTTAAACTCCTTACACAATGTATTTCTGTAGGTAGACAGATTTCTACTGACGTGCTGGAAATATGTAATCTTGTATTTTGCAGCCTCGCTTTCTTCCCTTTTGGGAAAGCCCTGATTTCCCAAAAGGGAATGCTTCCTTCAGCACGAGGTTTGGGCTTGGGTAATAGTTGCAGTTCTGCAGGAACATCAGTTCAAGAAATGATGAGCTGAATGCCAAAATAAAGCTGGGATGACTTTATGATTATTGTGTATGAACAATATTCTAACATGAAGGAGATTTTTCATTGCTAATATTCAACTGTTGGACAGAAAATATGGCTGTGTTACTGAGTTTGTAGATGTCAAGATCCCAAAGAGAAGTACATGGAAGATAGAGTCACCAGAACTGAATCTGGAAGGAGTGTGTGTGCCCCCAGGAATATTCCACCAGAGGCGGCAGTGTTATTAGTAAGTCTCCTCTTATGTTAACTATGACAAAAGCCAGTGATGGCTAGAAGCAAGAGCGCTGGCAAACATTTTAGTCATATGAAGATGAGCATCATTGTCTCCTAATTAGCAGAAATATCAAGTATCCCTTAAAAGAGAACTTGGTGACACACTGAGAATTAGAAAATCATCTAATTTTAGAGCTCAGAGATCAGTCCAACACTGACGTTTTGCAGATAAGAATACTGTAGGCTTAGCAGGGTGTGATAAAATGTCACAGTTCATTCAAGATGGGAAGGTTCAGATCCAAAGGCCAACATAGTTTTCTGTTCCCGCCTCCCCATTCTTTGTTGATACTAGCTTGAGATAGTACGCTTTTTTACAAATCATTTACCTGTAATGATTCAGATCATGAAGAGTGTGATCACATGGATGTGTCCAGTTAATTGAGGTTGTTGTGCTTTTCTTCCATCCCTTCGTTAGTACCAAAAAAGTTGTAACTAAATCCCTCAGTGATATAGGCATCTCTGTATAATAGTTCCTTGGCCTGTGGGGAAGTCAGATGGGCAATTTGAGTGGCTGTTTGTGGCAGAACCCTGTCTGGCTTGATGTATTTTCCACAGATGTGTTGCATTTCTGGAAAAATGCTGTGAGACTTTTTTTTGACAGCAATAAGATATATACATACATGTACATATGAGATTCATATATAGAGATGTGTCTCAAATATATGGGTGATCAATAAGATTATATATAGAGATGATGTTTATTTTTATATACACATTGTATATATGTAAAATGAAATTCTTATAAGTATATATACTGAAATGGAAAGTCGTGACATTGGAGCAGATTAATGATCTATCGAGCCCAAGATTCTACTGTAAGTAGGAAAGATATAGCTGATACTCCTAACACCAGTCCAAAAAATTTATGTTCTCTTGAATTTTCCTTTTAGAATCTATCTATAAAAATTTCTAAAACTTAGTCTATAAAAATTTCCAAACACTCTTTGAACCTTTTAATTTTTACATATAATTTCCTAAAAGCAGCATAGAAAAAAGGAATGTTTTTCTTAAAAAAAAAAAAAAAAAAAAATTGAAGTTCAGATCAGAATTTAAATTCCACTCTGCAATTTCTTAGCTGGGTGACTTTCCGAGCCTTGTTCCCTTACCTGTAAAACATGGGAATGATAATAAAAATACTTACCTCTTAAGGATACTATGGGATTCAGAATGTTTAACATACACATGAAAGCACTAACAGATTTTACACAAATGTGGGTGTTTTTATGTCTTACATTTCTTGCATAATATATTCCATAAATTTATTATTAGGGTAATATTTCCTTTTATCTTAAAATTAACACTTTAAAAATATTCCTTTTTTCTGATATTACTCTATGGTTGAAGTTCTAGGATCTGGTGAAAGTGAGATTGTCTTATGCTTTTCATGATTTTATAGACTTAAATCATACACTCCTGAATCCTTTGAGTATGAATGTTCATTTTTGAGCTCTGCCATCTTCATACAGCCTCCCAGCTGTTCATTTTTTATTCCTGTCCCCACACTTGTCAGCCTCATTATGTCACTTTTGATGTATAACAACTGAAAGCAATCTTAGGGCTGTAGGGATACAGACAGTGTAGAAAGAATAGTTTTTTTTCCCCCTACTTCTTTCCAGATCATTTCAGAATCTTGTAGACCTTCATAATTGCAGCAGCACCTTGAGCTTATGGGCTCAATATCCCATCATAATTAACCTCTTGGTAAGCACAACATCCTACAATTTGGGTTGTGTTACTTGAATGTGTTACCCTATGCTTAGCCTTTTAAAGCTTCTCTTTTACTTTTCTGCAGACTTGGTCTCTCAGGTGATTCTTATTTTATTTGAGTGGCTTTAAATTTTTTTATTTATACCTCATCAATTCTTAAAAGAGTTTTTAGCAACTCTTCTCATAATATCTCTTTGGAGAGTTTGGCAACATAAGAATTTTACTGTTTACCGGCCCTTGTTGTGGTTCAACTACTATGCAGATCTTCATTCATTAGCCAGATACTTATTGAAACCCACTTATGCCAGGTACTGTATTAAGTGTTTAGATACATAAGGGACCAAGACAAATAAGGCACAAGTATTCTTGAAAGTTATATTGCAGTGAGGGAAAAAAATAAGCCACAAACTCTCTTAGTCTGTTTTAGGCTGCTATAACAGAATACTTCAAACTGGGTAATTTATAATGAACAGATATTTATTGTCTTCTGCTTCTGGAGGCTAAGAAGTCCAAGATCAGGGGACCAGCATCTGGCAAGGGTCCTCATGCTGCATCATTCCATGGCAGAAATGCAAGAGAGTAGGGGAGAGAACAGGAGCCAAATTTGCCCTTTTATAATGAATCAGCTTTCCCAAGAATGGCATTCATCCATTCAGGAGGGCCGAGCCCTCGTGGACTGCTTACCTCTTAGTGGTCCCACCTCTTAATACCATCACAATGGCAAATAACTTCAACAAGCATTTTGGAGGGGATGTTAATGAGTTAATACAATGCCAGCATAAGAGTTAATAATATAAAACAGGATGAGGTGAAAAAGAGTGACTAGAAGGCTACTTCATATGGCATGGTAAGGGAGGACGTCTCTGAGGAGATGACGTATAAGCCTTCATCTGCATGTGAAGAAGGTCACCATGTGAAGTTCTAGATGAAACTGTGTGTAAAGGTCCTAATTCAGGAGCAAATCTAAAGTGTTCTAGGAACAGCAAGGAAGCCAGCGTGAAGAGAGCTTCCTTAAAAGGAAGTTTGACAATGGAGAAATAGAGGCCTGATAACAGGGTATTTTAAGCCAGGGAAGGAATTTGGATTTTATGATGGTTTCATAGAAAACCACTGTGATATTCTTAGCAGGAGAGGGATGTGATCTGAATAATGGTAACCTTGGCATAATGAGATAAAAGTGGGTTTATTCAAAATGTACATCACATTATTGCAAGGGTAGTTAAATGGCACAAAAGTCTGTATATCTGTTGATGAGGAACATTCTGATTTGTGGCTGAGTAAGACTTCCAGGACACTGGCAGTGATTCCTGAATTTTCCAGTTTGTTGACATCTATTTTATCTGATTAAAGAAGAAAATATAGAATTTCAAGAGCAAGAGAGGTGGTCAACAAGACCAAATACTATTAAGAGGTTGAGTAGGATGCAGAAAGAAAAACAGTTGTTAGATTTGATAGCAGAGAAGCTTTTGATGACCTTGACCAGAACATGGTGAGATTGGAAGACAATTGAATTTGTACTAAATTGAATTGGATGTCAGATGAAACAATGAAAACAGGGACAATTTGAAGTTTTACTGTGAAGAGGAGGAGATAAATGGTACAATAGCTCAAGGATGATGTGGGATCAAGAAGCTTTGGTTTTATTTTGTCAAAGTTGAATGATACTGGAGGGATTTAGGAATAACACATATGCAGGAAGAATTTTGCATTGCAGGAGAGAATGAGGATAGCAGTAGGAATGACTCAATGAGTAAGAGGAGAGTTCACCTTTGATAGTAACTCTGCAGCTTCTAAAAGAAAGTGTAGGTGTAAATCGTCATGACCTTGGATTATGCAGTGGTTTTTGGTTTTAACAACAAAAGCACAAGTGACAAAAGAATAGCTAAATTGGATTTTATTAAAATATAAAACATTAGTGCTTCAAATGATACCATCAAGAAAGTGAAAAAACAGTCCACAGAATGGGAGAAAATATTTACAAATCATATATCTGATAAGGAAAATTATATCTAGGATATAGATTCTTACAACTCAACAAAAAAGCAACCCAATTAAGAAATAAGCAAAGCATGTGCTTAGACATTCCTCCAAAGAAGATATACAAATGACTAAAAAGCACAAAGGAAAGATGCTCTATGTCATTAGTCATTGGGGAAATCAAAGCGAAACCACAGTGACATACCACTTCACATCCAGGGTGGTTAGAATCAAAATGACTGACAAGTGATGATGAAGATGTGGAGCTCTTGTCTGTTACTGGTAGAAATATAAAATAGTACACCTGCTTTGGAAAACAGTTTGATAGTTTTTCAAATTGTTAAACAGAGGTACCACATGACCTAGCAATTCCACTCCTAGGTATATTGCCAAGAGAATTGAAAACATGTCCATGCAAAAATTTGTACACAACTGTTCATAGCATCATTACTCAAAATAGTCCAAAAGTGAAAACAATCTAGATATTCATTAATGAATGGATCAGTAAAATGTGGTAATTCATAAAATGGAATATTATCTGCTGTAAAGAAAGAAATAAAGTTCTGATACATGGAACAACATGGATAAACCTTGAGAAGATTTTGCTGAATGAAAGAAACCAGACACAAAGGCTGCATGTTACATGATTCCATTTATATGAATTGTCCAGAATAGTCAGATCCACAGAGACAGAAAATAGATTAGTGGTTGCCAGGGCCTGGAGGGAGGAGAGATCATAGACAGTGACTGCTAATGAGTAAGAAGGGTTTTTTTTGGGCAGTAATAAATATCTTCTGGAATTAAATAGTGGTGATGGATGTACAATTCTGCAAGTATGTTAAAAACCACTGAATTTCACATTTCAAAAGGTTGAACTTTAGGGTATATGAATTGTATTCTAGCTTTACTAGAATGAGATCTGGAACAAGACAAGGATGTCCATTTTAACCACTTCTTTTCAACATTGTTCTGAAAGTCCTAGCCAGAGTGATTAGACAGGAGAAAGAAATGAAAGGCATCCAAATTAGAAAGGAGGAACTCAGGGCCGGGCACGGTGTCTCACACCTGTAATCCCAGCAGTTTGGAAGTCCAGGGCAGGCAGATCACCTGAGGTCAGGAGTTTGAGACCAGCCTGGCCAACATGGTGAAACCTTGTCTCTACTAAAAATACAAAAATTAGCCAGGCGTGGTGGTGGTTGCCTGTAGTCCCAGCTGCCCGGGAGGCTGAGGCAGGAGAATCGCTTTAGCCTGGGAGGCAGAGGTTGCAGTGAGCCAAGATCCTACCGCTACACTCCAGCCTGGTAGACACAGTCTCAAAAAAAAGGAAGTCAAATTGTTTGCAGACAGCATGATTACATATTTATATCCCTAAAACCTCAATTTAAAAAAACTGTTAGAACTAATCAACAAATTTTAGCGTTTCTATATGCTGATAGCAGACTATCTGAAAAAGAAATTAAGAAAGCAGTCCCACTTACAATCACTACCAAAAAAGTGAGACACCTGGGAATAAACTTAGCCAAGGAGGTGAAAGATTTCTACAATGGGAACATATAAAATATTGGTGAAAGAAATTGAAGAGGACATAAATAAATGGAAAGCCATGCCATGTTTATGGATTGGAAAAATCAATATTGTTAAAAAGTCCATACGGGTTGAGCATCTCTAATCCAAAAATCACAATGCTTCAAAATCTGAAATTGTTTTAGTTCTGACATACCACAAGTGAAAAATTCACACCTAATCTCATGTGACAGGTCACTGGCAAAATGCATTCACACTTATTTTATGTACAAAATTATTAAAAATACTGTATAAAATTACCTTCAGGGTATGTGTATAAGGTGTATATGAAGCATAAATGAATTTCATGTTTAGGCTTGGGTCCTGTCTCCTAGATATCTCATTATGTGTTTGCAGATATTCCCAAATCTTAAAATATCTGAAATCTGAAAACACTTCTAGTCCAAAGCATTTTGGATAAGGTGTACTTAACCTATACTACCCAAAGTCATCTATAGATCCAAGGCAAATTCCTACAAAAATTCCTACAAAAAAAAAAAAACCAATGGCATTCTTCACAGAAATAGAAAAAGATAATTTTAAAGTTCACATGGAACCACAAAAGACCCTGAATAGCCAAAATAATACTGAACAAAAAGAACAATGCTGCAGGGGACTGCAGCAGACGGGTGGGCTCCTTTGACTCCACTTTGCCTCCTTGTCAATGAGTGGGCTGTCCTGCTCTCCCATGGCATCTGTATTTAAAAGAAAAAAAAATACTGAAGGTACCACATCGCCTGACTTCAAAATACACTACAAAGCTATAGTAGCCAAAATAGCATCATACTGGCCTGATGTATTAGCCTATTCTTGCATTGCTATAAAGAAATGTCTGAAATTGGGTAATGTATTAATGTTAAGAAAAGAGGCTTAATTGGCTCACAATTCTGCAGGCTATACAGGAAGCATATTGGCTTCTGCTTCTGGGGAGGCCTCAGCAAGCTTCCAGTCATGGCAGAAGGCAAAGGGAAAGCAGGCACATCTTACGTGGCTGGAGCAGGAGCAAGAGAGGGATGGGGGAGTTGCTTCACACTTGCTACACACATTTTAAACAACCAGATTTCAGGAGAACTCACTCCTTACTCAGTATCATAAGAACAGCACTGAGGGAATGGTGCTAAACCATTCATGAGAAACTGTCCCCGTGACCCAGTCACCTCCCACCAGGCCCCACCTCCAAAATTGGGGATTGCAATTGAACATGAGATGTGGGTGGGGACACAGATCCAAACCATATCACCTGAGAATAGATATGTAGAACAATCCAACAGAATAGAGCACACAGAACGGTGCCAGGAACATAGGGAAAGGACAGTCTCTTCATAAATGATGCCAAGAAACCTGGCTATCCATGTGCAGAAGAATTAAACTAGATCCCTATCTCTTACCACATACAAAAATCAGCTCAAAATGGGCTAAAGACTTAAGTGAAAGACCTAAAATGATAAATCGACTAGAAGAAAACATAGGGGAAATACTTCATGACATTTCTGGGCAAAGTTTTTTTGGGTAAGACCTTAAAAGCACACCTAACAAAAGCAAAAATAGACAAATAGGATTATATCGAACAAAAAAACTCCTTCACAGCAAAGGAAACAATCAGCAGAGTGAAAAGACAAACTACAGAATGGGAGAAAATACGTGCAAACTATTCATCTGACAAGGGGCTAATATAAGGAACTCAAACAACTCAGTAGAAAAAAGAACGAAATAAAAAATGGGCAAAAGACTTGGTTAGACATTTCTCAAAAGAAAACACACAAATGGCCACAGGTATAGGAGAAGATGTTCAATATCACTAATCATCAAGGAAATACAATGGGAACCGCAGTGAGACATCACCTCATCCTGATGATTAGAATGGCTATTATCAAAAAGAGGCCAGGCGCAATGGCTCACGCCTGTAATCCCCAGCACTGTGGGAGGCTGAGGTAGGCAGATCACTTGAGGTCAGTAGTTCAAGACTAGCCTGGCTAAGATGGTGAAACCCCATCTCTTCTACAAAGACAGTAATTACCTGGGCGTGGTGTCAGGCGCTAGTCCCAGCTATTTGGGAGGTTAAGGCATGAGAATCACTTGAACCTGGGAGATGGATGTTGCAGTGAGCTGAGATCATGCCACTGCACTCCAGCCTGGGAGACAGAGCAAGACCCTGTCTCAAAAAAAAAAAAAAAAAAAGAAAAGAATATTATAAAAAAAAACAAAAAAAAAAAAAAAAAAAAAAATGTTGGCATGGATATGGAGAAATGAGGACTCTGATACACTGTTGGTAGAAATGTGAATTAGTACAGCCATTACAAAAAACAATATGGAAGCTCCCCAAAACATTAAAAACAGAACTACTATATGATCCAGCAATCCCACGACTGGATGTATAGCCAAAGGAAATTAAATCAGTATGCCCAAGAGATATCTGTACTCATCTTTATTGTAGCGCTGTTGACAATAACCAAGAAATGAAATCAACCTTAATGTCCATCAGTGTGATGAATGGATTTTTAAAAAGTGATATAAATACACAACGAAATACTGTTTAGTCACATAAAAAAATGAAATCTTGTCATTTGTGGCCACGTGGATGAACGTAGAGGACGTTGTGTTCTGTGAAATAAGCCAGGCACAAAAAGACAAATACTGCATGATCTTCCCCATGTGGAATCTAAAAGAGTTGATCTCATAGAAATAGAGAGTAGAATAATGATTTCCAGAGACTAGAAAGGGGAAAGGGGAGGGAGGAATGGAGAGAGATTGGTCAGTGGGTACAAAGTTACAGTTAGGTAGGAGGAATAAGCTCTGGCATTCTATTATACAGTATGGTGACTATGGTTAACAATACTGTGTTGTGTATTTCATATCCCCCTTGCCCTCAAATCCCAGGAGTGTACCCTATTTAGAGCCAACATCTCCCTGACCTATGTTGACCTTTCTCAAGACAAGAGTTTTTCAAATCATAGCATTATTTATAATTGAGAAAAATTGGAAAACAAGCACAAGGTTAAATAAGCAATGGTGAAATACCAAGTAAAATATTTTGCAGCCACTTGGGAAAAAAAGTAGCGATTTTGAATGTTCTCACCACAAAGAAATGATAAATGTATGAGGTGATGGATGTGCCAAATACCCTGATTTGATCATTGCACAATGTATATATGCATTAAAACCTCACACTTGTACCCCATAATGTGTATAATATTTATCAAAAACAAAATACAGATTAATAAGCTACCTATTTTTTTGAAAGCTATTATTTTTATATGCCATGAATAACAAATTCAAAAATATAATGAAAAGAATAAATGGCATAAAATTTAGGAAAATTTTGAGAGTAAGAGGAGGGGAAATTATTCTGTAGATAGTAATACATGTTATAGAATTTTAAATAAGAATGTGGAACTACCATGGAAACAGAAAAGGCAATTTAAAGTCTAGAAAGGGCCGGGCGCAGTGGCTCACGCTTGTAATCCCAGCACTTTGGGAGGCTGAAGAGGGCTGATCACGAGGTCAGGAGATTGAGACCATGGTGAAACCCTGTCTCTACTAAAAATTCAAAAAATTCGCCAGGCACAGTGGTGGGCACCTGTAGTCCCAGCTACTCGGGAGGCTGAGGCAGGAGAATGGCCTGAATCCGGGAGGCGGAGCTTGCAGTGAGCTGAGATCATGCCACTGCACTCCAGCCTGGGTGACAGAGCGAGACTCCGTCTTAAAAAAAAAAAAAAAAAAAGTCTAGAAAGAGATCTAGGTACATGTATTAGGAAGGCAATATATAGTAAAAATAGTGCTTCTCATTGGTGGGGAAAGAATAGATTACCTATTAAGTTGTGATGTTCAACACCTACTAACTTTATCAGTTAGTGGTTTAGGTTGAAAATAGCAGAAGTTAATCCTGGCAGGCTTAGGTAGAAGAAAATGTTGGGTAGCTCAGAGTCAATAGAAAGCCGAGCTCAGAAGATGGACAGGAACCAAAGGATGCTAAGGAGCTGGGAACACAGCCTTTCTTGTGTCACAAGAATTGGATGGCACTGTGCTGCTTTTGCTGCTCAGGACTCTGGACCCCACCACTCTGCCACCACAACTAAACTCTAATGGTCCCTGTGCGTTTATATCATTCCCTCAACTCAGAGACTGAGGCAGGATTCAAACACAGAGCCTAGGTCATGGGCCTGCATCCTTATCGCTATGAAGGAAAGGGTAGCCTGCCCACTTTCAGCTTCTGTGGTGGGGGGCAGGGCACGATAGCATCTCCCCAGGTAGTAGGTGTCCAAATCCTGGGGAGCCAAAAATGACAGATTTCCACCATTTGGAATGACTAAAATTAGAACCATACTTTATATCATAGACAAAAATAAATTCCACATGGATTCAGAATTTAAATGTAAAACTTGAGACCATAAAAGTACTTGACGGAAATATGCATGAATATTTATGTATTCTTGGTTCAAGAAAGTTGATAAGCAAGATATAAAAATAAGAAAGCCATTAAAAATATTGATAGAGCATACTAAATGACGCAGAAAGAGAATTATGGTCTGTTGAGTTTCAGAAAGTTTACGTTAAAAAATGGGTATGATGTGATTACATTTTTAAAATAGGATCACATTTTTAAGAAAACACACACATTCACACACACACACACACGAACGCACACACATACACACACTCCCAGAGAGGATTAGAATGGCATATACCAGAATATTTTGAGTGGTTATTTCTGGATGAAGACGCTAGAGATGATTTTTCCTTCCTTCCCTCACTATATGGAAGAGTTTTTTTGTTTTTTGTTTTTCAAAAGCTGTTATTTCTTTTTAAATCTGAAACATGAGGGATTTGGTTGGTTGGTTTGTAAGAGTATATAGTATCTGGGTCTCCATAGATAAATTTTATGCTAAACTCTACAAAAGTGAAAATAACTTCAAAGACCAGGTAATGAGGCAGTTGTGTTTCAACAATCCCATCCGTTTAAAGATAATGTTAAAGTGGCAACTGGAATTTGCTCCATCTGGCGGCCCTTCAAAAGAAAGAACTGGATAGTGGGTGATGACTCAAAGAATACCCTCCAGATCATGATGTTTCTCTTACCTCCCCCAGTGTCTTTTTTTTTCTTTGGTTTGTTTTATTTTGTCTTCTTTTTAAGAGAACCCATCTGCTTGACTAGGAACTTACTAGTTAGTATTCAGGGTATGTTATCTAAAAAGGGACGCCAGATGCAGAGACTCTGGAGATATTTGTTATGGCCTATATTTCACCACTTTATGCTCTTACCTACAAAATAGGAGTTGTGCCAACATTTCCTGTTTTAACAACCCTTCGATTCCTATGTCTTTTTCTCCCTTATCTCAGATTCCTATCTCAGTAAAGGATGCCTAACCTTTATTTCTCATAAGAGACAGAGCAGGTCTTCCTTCCTAAAGTGAGTCACCCAAGTAAAGGACTGGCCCTTCGTGGAAGCCTTGATAGTGTAAAGGATGAGGAGAGAGACTTCATGTTGCAAAAATACTGATCATGGGCACATCATAGAAATAGACCAAGAGTTCTGGAGATAGCAAAGAAAGAATGAACCTAAAAATGGTGGCTTGTTCCTATTCTTGCCTCTTGGTTTTCTTTCTTGTAAAAGAAAAAGAATCATTCTGACTTCCAGTTTGTTTTCCTAAATGCCATTAGCCTATACTAGTAAGAAGATATGCATCAGTAAACACAGCTTGCCAGAATTTCCCAGTTGTAGTGGTCATGTTGAAGAGCTCTTCGTGTATTTTTTTAAAAAGTCCTCTTTTTCTATGATCATTTCCTCAGGGGGCTCATTGGACATTTCTGTCGTGTTTCTTAGTCATAAAGAGCATGACTCTGAACTTCATAACTTTCAGTGTCCATGTCTTCATACTTCATGTTAATGTGGAAACCCCACTGCTCTGGACTGGAATTAAATTGATATTAATTTGGCTTGTAACAAAATTTACCGATTAAATTTACCAATTTAATACTTAATAAGTAATAATAGTTAATAAGTATAAGTAGTAATAAGTAATGTTTAATACTTAATAAGTATAAGTAATACTTAATACTTACATTGGTATTAATTGGCTTGTAGTTTTCACCTGTGAAAACAGTTTAAGCATGTGTGTGTGTGTGTGTGGTTTTTTTTTTTTTTTTTTTTTTTTTTGAGACGGAGTCTTGCTCTGTCGCCCAGGCTGGAGTGCAGTGGCCGGATCTCAGCTCACTGCAAGCTCCTCCTCCCGGGTTTACGCCTTTCTCCTGCCTCAGCCTCCCGAGTAGCTGGGACTACAGGCACCCGCCACCTCGCACGGCTAGTTTTTTGTATTTTTAAGTAGAGATGGGGTTTCACCGTGTTAGCCAGGATGGTCTTGATCTCCTGACCTCGTGATCCGCCCGTCTCGGCCTCCCAAAGTGCTGGGATTACAGGCTTGAGCCACTGCGCCCGGTGCATATGTGTATTTTTTGAGCTACATGTTTCATGAAAACTTTCGTAGTTCTCTCATGTTTACATTTTCCTCTTAAGTTTATTTTGATGACTTGGAGCAGGTGATAGCCAGGTGGAAGAAAATGTATATTTCTTTTCTCTGGTAGAAGCTAGGAAGAACTCCTCTTACACTGGTTTCCTTGGCTTTATAGTGTGAGGTTCTGTTTGTTGGCTGTGGAAGCTGGTGATATCTGATGCATGCAGCACAATACACGGAGTTTAGGGTTGGGAAGTGGCAGGTGCTGCGTTGTTGAGGAAGTCCCTTCCCTCTGGCACTCAGCTCCTGTGGACAAGGAAATATAAGCGCATTGGTAGGAAGGACACACACAGCCCGGAGGACTCTGCTCTGAGTGATGATGGCACCTGTAAGCACAATCCCCTTCCAGCCTAGCAGTCCTCTCTCTACCTCGTCTGGGTACAGTGAGACTCACCCCAGTACTGTTTTGTTTCTTTCCAGGAGCGGCCTATTGCCAGTTCATGGACATGCTCTTCCCTGGCTGCATTAGTTTGAAGAAAGTAAAATTTCAAGCAAAGCTGGAACATGAGTATATTCACAATTTTAAACTTCTGCAAGCATCATTTAAGCGAATGAACGTTGATAAGGTAGGAGACTTGTACCTCCATAAAATGTGTTGTTGTTTCTTAAAATTGTTTTTGTGCATAAATGCGAAAGTCCAGGAGCATACCGATGGGATATATCTTGGTATCTCAGCCGTAGGCGGGGGTCTGTACCCAGCATAAAGTATCACCCTAAGTTCTTGTATTTTTATGAGGTTTTCATTTCAGATTTTCTAAACTTGTAGCCAGGAGACTAAAAACTAACAGGGTTCACAAATGTTAAAGTGTTATTAGTTACATTTAGCATGGCAGATGAGAAACTTGTATGTTCGCCAGATGCCACTGTGGTTCTTTGTATTTTGTTCCTTCAGAGAAACATCGTGTCATGGCAGAAACAGCATGGGTTTGAATCCCAGCTTCATGACTTGAGCAAGTGATTTAAATTCTGAGTCTCAGTTTACCCATCTGTACAATGGGACTAAAAACCCCTTATTCATGGTTATGAAGTTGACATGAGAGACAGTGTCAGTATAGTGTGTGTGCTCAGATTCTCAAGGTCCATAATTTGCCCTTTTTTCTCCCATGAATTATTATACTTTTGTCCTGGAGTGGTACAAATGGCCTGGAGTACTTTTTCTCTCAATAAGGGATTATTGCGAAAACTCAGTCTCTTTCTGCATGTTTACTGCTATTTAAATACATACTCAAACTATGTTCCTTATTTAGGATATATCTCTTAGCATGAGTGAGCTTGGAAAGAAATGAATTTTGAATAAGGGGAAAGAGATAAACCAGCAGGGGAGAAATGGAAAACTGTTCTTTGCATAAACAGGGGTAATGAATAGGCTATGGAAATGAAAAATAAAATACCAGGTTAGAAAAGATAGAGATTAAAGGGAAGTTTGATAAACTATGTATTTTGTAAGCTAAGGCAATTAATATCTTCTTAATGACATTCTTATCAATATATTAAGAAAATCCTGACTTCTCATTTTCTTGGAATTTTTATTTCAAGCATACATTCTCTTTAACATTGTAGCCCTTTGGATTATTTCCAACTTTATGTCCTTTGTCATGGTTAATTTCCAATTAGCTCTTTCTATATGTATTTAAAACTAGGGATATATAGGTTCTCCTTACTTTTATAATACCTCTTGTGTCTTTTTTATTCATTTCTCTATGCATGCTTCTAGATTAGAAAGAAAAGAAACACCTTTTCATATGTTTATTGATGGAACTTGTTATACATCAAATTAGTGGGTTCCATATCACTCTAGAAGTATATACACACAGAATGGATGAGCAGTTGTTAAGAATGTTGAAGAAAAAAATTATTGCAGTGGAAGGAGACTGGCCATGATGGCCTTTGTTAGCCTCTCTAGCTTTAGTATGCAGTGATTTGATCCAAAAGTCCTGTGAGAAACAGCATTAAGTACCCTCATTCATGTGTGTCATAGCCTGATGGCGTGATGGAAAGTTCTGTGCTTTTGCTTGCCACCTCGGATTTTGAACTTTTGCCCCTGAAGCTTACATGTTGATAGGGAATGCAATATTAGGTCAACAGAAGTAAATGCCTTCTTTTAACAGCTAATATACCACCAGTGTCTAAAACTATTTTTAAATTTTCTTGTCTGGCAATAGACAAAATATAGTATTTGTTAGTTAAAAGCTTTTTATGCTCTAAAAAGTTGATTTCTAACAATCGATATCAGCATAAACAAAAATTTTAAACTCAGAAGACATAAAAGTGATTAAATAATACAATTAAAAGTCAGTTGAGGCTGAGAGCAGTGGCTCACACCTGTAATCCCAACACTCTGGGAGGCCAAGGTGGGAGGATCACTTGAGGCCGGGAGTTCCAGACCAGCCTGGTCAACATTGCGAGACCCCATCTCTACGAATTTTTTTTTTAATTGCCAGGTGCACTGGCACATACCTGTAGACTCAGCTACTCAGGAGGCTGAGGCAGGAGGATCTCTTGAACCTATGAGTTAGAGGCTGCAGTGAGGTATAATTGCACCACTGCACTCCAGCCTGGGCAGCAGAGTGAGACTCTGTCTGAAATAAAAAAATAAAAATGTTAAAGCAATTGAGTACACATGTGGCAGGAATGCCTCCTTTTAAGCAGACTTCACTGAAGTTTGGGGGAAGTGAGAGAAGAGCAACATATCACCACCAAAGTCTAATTACCAGAAGAATCTTCATGAAAAATATGGTCTCTTCCAAAAGATTGCTTCTCTTTATTTTGCTCTGTACTTGGTTGAGTTTCTATTTTAGCTGCATAAGAAACATTTTTGCAAAATGTATTGCTAATTTTTTAGTTTAATGCATGCTTCAGTTGCTTTTTTCTTCCAAGTTGTCATTAATATGTAAGGTCTTTCTACATTTTCTAAAGCTGATTATTTAGTTTAATGCATGCTTCAGTTGCTTTTTTTCTTCCAAGTTTTCATTGATATGTAAGGTCTTTCTAGGTTTCCTAATGTGGTCCTATTGATACATTTTAAGATATCAATGATATATGGCTACCATAGTGGCAAAGTCGTATTCAAAGTTTAATTTCTATAGCTTCCATTCATATTGTCACACAGCAAAGCTGTGAGCTGTGTGCTTGTCTGAATCACATACACACTCACACACACAATCTCACACTCTAGCTTTGTAACTATCTCGTGATTCACATTCAGCTAGTATTCCCACCTGAAGATGTAAAAGGTAAGAATTCAGTGATAATATAATTCACTTAGCTAGATACCTTTCCATTTTCTTTAAAAAAAAAAAAAATATAGCGAATTACACCAGTCAGAATGGCTATTACTAAAAAGTCAAAAAACAGATACTGGTGAGGTTGTAGAGAAAAGGAAATGCTTATACACCGTTGGTAGGAGTGTAAATTAGTTCATTGTGGAAAGCAATGTGGCGATTCCTCAAAGAGCTAAAAACAACTATCATTTGACCCAGCAATCCCATTATTGGGTATATACCCAAAGGAATAGAAATTGTTCTACCATAAAGACGTATGCATGTGAGTGTTCGTTGCAGCACTATTCACAATAACCAAGACGCAGAATCAACCTAAATGCCCATCAATGACAGATTGGATAAAGAAAATGTGACACATATACACCATGGAATACTATGAAGACATAAAAAGTATCTGTTTTTATTGATTTAAATCTTATTCATCTGCACTCTCTAGTAACTATAATCTACTACAACTGGGCTACATATTCCAAAGAAATTTAAAAAGTTTATCGGCCAGGCACAGTGGCTCACGCCTGTAATCCCAGCACTTTGGGAGGCCGAGGCGGGTGGATCACCTGAGGTCAGGCGTTCAAGTCCAGCCTGGCCAACATGTGACACCTCGTCTCTACTAATAAACAAAAATGAATCCCAGCTACTGGGAAGGCTGAAGCAGGAGAATTGCTTGAACCCAGGAGGTGGAGATTGCAGTGAGCCGAGATCGCACCATTGCAGTCCATCCTGGGCGACAAGAGTGAAACTCCGTCTCAAAAATAAATAAAATAAAATAAAAAGATAAAAAGCTTATCAGTCTTGAAATAGTACAACATCGCAGGCTTCTGTTTTTCCGGAGAGATGCTTTGATGATAAATGTATTATGAGTGGGACCAGCCCCTCTTGACAACTGAGGATATTCCTTTTGTCTGGCTTGTTCAGAAGTACTAAATATTCCAAGAAAACCAACAGTGATGTTTTGGTTTAGTTCTTTTTTTTTTAATTTTTAATTTTTTTGTGTACATAGTAGGTGTATAGATTTATGGGGTACCTGAGGCATTTTGCATGCAATTTGAAAGAAGCACATCATGGAGAATTGGTTATCCATTCCCTCAAGCATTTATCCTTTGAGTTACAAACAATCCGAGTACACTCTTTAACTTATTTTAAAATGTACAATTAAGTTGTTATTGCCTATAGTCACCCTGCTGTGCTATCAAATAGGTTTTATTCATTCATTCTTTCTAACTTTTTTGTACCCAGTCACCATCCCTAACTCCCCCTTTCCAGCCACTGGTAACCATCCTACTCTCCATGCCTATGAATTCACTTGTTTTGATTTTAGATCCCACAAATTAGTGAAAACATGTGATGTTTGTATTTCTGTGCCTGGCTTATTTCATTTAGCATAATGATCTCCAGTTCCATCCATGTTGTTGCAAATTACTGAGTCTCATTCTTTTTATGGCTGAATAGTACGCCGTTGTGTATATGTACCACATTTTCTTTATCCATTCATCTGTTGATGGACACTTAGGTTGCTTCCAAATCTTAGCTATTATAAACAGTGCTGCCATAAACTTATAAGCGCACGTATCTTTTTGAGATACTCTTTTCCTTTCTTTGGGGTATATATCCAAACATGAGATTTGTAACTCACATAGTGATTTTTTTATTGCAGGTAATTCCAGTGGAGAAGCTAGTGAAAGGACGTTTCCAGGACAACCTGGATTTTATTCAATGGTTTAAGAAATTCTATGATGCTAACTACGATGGGAAGGAGTATGATCCTGTAGAGGCACGACAAGGGCAAGATGCAATTCCTCCGCCTGACCCTGGCGAACAGATCTTCAACCTGCCAAAAAAATCTCACCATGCAAACTCCCCCACAGCAGGTATTGTCACCACGAGATTGCAGGGTTGCTTTCATCTTAGAGAATGGCTCAGACCCTTCTGTGCTTTACCGTGTGTTTCTGATGGATTCTTCCCAGCCGTCAATATTTTAATGCCTTTGGATGGTTTCTACTGTTGTCTGTTTCACCACATTTATCTTCCTGTGACCCATTTGTCATTAGTCTAACCATCTTCACTTAAACTATTAAAAAGGCAGAGAGCTATTTGCATTATATCACTGAAGGTGGTAGTGAAAATAATACTCCCAGGATAGATTTCTTTTTCCTTTTAGTTTTTCGAGAAATTTCAAGTAGCCTGTTTAGATTTTGACTGAAGTATTTTTACTGCTTAATTGCTGGCAGTACAGACCAGAATATGAACTGAACTATGTTGTTAAATACGGATCATCATCTCTAACCCTTCATGAACTGTACATCCTATCTCCTCTGTAGGCAGTGGCAATTTTTATGCAGTAACATTCAGCAATACCCTATTTATCGAGCTTTGTCCAAAAGTGAAGTCGTTGAGGAAAAATATCTGGAACACTAAAACTTTAAAAACTTCTGTGGATAAAAAAAGAACTTTCTAAAATATATTATAAACATCCTTGCCATAAACAGCAGGCTTTACCAAGCAGAATGTGTTCTTATAAAATTGGGTCATTATTATAAACACGAGTTGGGTACTGCACAATTAAACATTAAATCACCCAAAATCATGTTTCCATTTCAGTTGTGGAACCCGGTGTTCAAACTTGTTAATCAGTAACCTTAATTTTGTAAATAAAACAGATTTCTTATTTATGCCCAAACTGCAATCAGAATGGAGTGCAAATGGTTAACAGGACCACATAGGTGGTAATAGCTTTGAAATCACAGTTTTGCTCACTGTTAAGCAGCATTTTTGTCATCTTATTTCTGGATTTATGGCTGTATCCCAGCTGGACTGAAACCATTGGAAAACTGACATTACTTTTTGAAATTTTTTAAATATTTTAAAATAAATATTTTAAAAATATTTTTAAGGATAACAGATGAATACTTATACTCACTAGTATGAATTAGATGAATTCTTCATCTGCATTAAAATAGTACTCATGTAGATGAAGAGGAATGAACAACTCGGGAAGAGTTGTTAGGAGGCCAAATAGACTGGATGTTGGTAATGGCTGAATACTGGGATAAAAGAGAAGGAGATGTTAAACATGGCATCTTACACGACTGGAAGGATTTGGGATTTTGTTCAAGAAGTACTGAAAGAGAACCAGATTTGGGAAGAAATCTTGAGTTTGTTTTGAACATACTAAGTTTGAGATTCATTTGTGACATCAAGAGAAGATTAACGTAGGCAATTTTTGTGTTGGGGGTGGTGCACATGTGTGTCTGGAGCTCAAAGGAGTTATAGGCTAAAGATAAACATTTACGATTCTTCCGTATATTGATGTAATAGATGCTGGAAGCAAATACTGAGTGATAAAGGGTAGAGTGCCTTGAGAAACTTGGACATTTACTGGTTGAGTAGAAGAGGAAGGGCTTGCATAGGAAGCAGGGAAGGTGCCAGAAAGAATGAAGGAAACTAGGAAGTGATGTGTCAGGGAAGCAGAAGGTAGGGCGCATCATGGTCAAGAATGTCAACATCTGTTGAGAAGTCAAGTTAAATGAGGCCTGAAAGAGTTCATTAGATTTCTCAATTTGAATGATTTCTCCATTCAGTAGAATGGTAGAGCCAGGAATGGCTTGAAGACAAAGTTGGAGGAAGGAAATAGAGACAGTGAAAAGATCCGACTTTGGAGCCATAATGGGTGAGCCTATATAGAATAAAGAAAACTAAGCACAGATCTTTGGAAATATATACATTTAAGGGGGAGGAGGAAGAAGAGGAAGCTGCAAAAAAGATGAACATCAGGAAGAAAACCAGGAGAGCTCAGCATCAGAGAACAAAACAGTAGGAAATTTGTAGACAGAGGAGTCAACAACAGTGCCAAATATTAATTGTGGCGATATCAAATAGGATGAAGCCTGAAAAACAGGCCAAAGTCTGACTCCTAGGAGGTGATTAATAGTCCCTCAGAGAATTGGTCCATTAAAATACTGAGGGCATAGGCCTAGATTGCAGCAATTTAACAAGGACTTGTGGAATTGGAGACAGTAAGAGTAGATTCAACCTTTAACAAATGTGTCAGGAAAAAAAATGAGGGAAAATAAACACATTTGGTTTGTGTAGGGAAAAGAGTGATAGCAGCTTCAGGAAATAAGATTGGAAGGAAAATGGTACTCTTTTTCAACTGTTCTTGTTTGCTTTTAGGATAAGGCAATATAAGCAGGTTTGTAAGATGGGAGACATGTCTGTGGAGAAGGAATCATTGAAAATAGGAAAAAGAGGGGAAACTGGAGTATGACGCTAAAGCTGAAGGGAAAAGATGAGATGTCAAGGGCATAGATAGAGGGTTAGAAAAGAAAAGAGAAGATATTTATTTTCTTGGAGCCAAAGCGATAGGAGAAGCTGGGTAAAAATTAAGCCACAAAGATTTTGGGAAGCAAACCTTGATGGCAGTTCAGATTGGCCTTCAAGTTTTGTCGGCAGTTTTCATCAGTCTAGGAGCTGGAGTGGAGGAAAGGGGGATGCTGTGCCCTCTCCAGAGTCTGGGATTCAGGAGGTATGTGGGGTGGGAGGAAATAAAGCTAAGAAAATCAAGGGTGTCTGATATTTCTCATCTTAATGTCATTCTCTACAGTTGTGAATGATGAAGAGCTTGGACTCAAAACTCAACTGCCATTTTTTCAAGTTTTCTGTGGTGAGATTGGACAGACCTCAGAATATTTTCTTCCACAATCATAACCTGTCCTTAATTTTTTACCCATTGGCACCAATACTCCTCCACACCCAAACACCCTGTTACTGTGCTGCCTTGGCCTCGTTTTCTAGGAATTCCCTCATCTGTCTTTCACAAAAGCCACAGAGAAACGTGTGCCATTTTGATAGAATGTCCATGAATCTGAAAGAGAAATATATATTTTCTAGAGCTTAACCTCTTGGGTGATAATGCTCAGGAAACCCATTAAAGTCAAGAGATAATAAATTTTATTTTTTTAATGTTCTTGAAGGCAGTAATTTCCTGAGACCATGTTCCTGATACCTTGACCATGTTTACATTATTGGCATTAATCAGGGAGAAATGATATTTTCAGAAGTTAAACAGCCATTCCCTTTTTAATAAAATATGCTCTGGTTTTTGGGCATCGTGGGGTAGTAAAACTATACTGGGGATATATCACATATAGAGTGTTATTATTAAAAGCCATGATAGGAGAAAGGCTCCTATAAATGCATTAAGACCTCATTTTTTCTAGAAGTCATATATCCAGTTATTGGGAATACAGCCGAGATAATGTAAGCTAAAATGTCTTCTAAGAGTCAGAATAGGTGTGGTAAAATCTGTGCTGTAAAATGTATGCACTTCAATCTTCATTCATGACAGTTTCTGAGGTACTTAGGGTGTGTTTGCTCTTTCTTAATTTAGACATAATTGTAATAAAGATGGGGATGTGGTTTCTTAGCACATAGCTCATTAGGGCAAGGAATATACAGGTATCAATAGAAAGTACAAACCTTAGTTAAAAAAAAAAAAAACTTAGCAAAACCTCACTAAAGAGCCTAATAGTATCCTGGGATCTGTATTACAAGATCAAATCGTTCCATTGCCTCTCAGTAGTCTTTAGTATATGTATGACACCAGCAGGCAGTGATCAATACGCTCATAGGTCCCTTACGCTTCTTAGAATTGTCATAATTCTCTGTAATATTGACCCTGATTTATTTCCCTCATGAACTCTATTTTTACATTATCCAAACTGGCGCCCCCGCTTCTGGGAGTCACTCAAAGCCATTCTCTTTATACACAGTCTGCTTTTGTTCATCTGAAATTTAGAGCAAATGAACGGTGATGGTCAGCAGTCTGGAAAATTCACATATCTGTATCACATTTATCTCACAGTGTTGCCAGGTCACTAATCTATAGCAGTAATTTTGTTCCCACCTCTAAGCCTTCGTCGTTTCTTAATTATCTGCATTAGTGTACATAAGCAGTGGCTGGTATAATTGAAAACAGGTGATGGTCCTTAATTTTTTTTTTTTTATTTTGAGTTTGGAATACTTGATTTTTTTTTTTTAGTGGATTTATCTCTCCCCCAAAATTTCCTTAGGCCAATATTAAAATTAGCTTGCGTGTCCTAACTATTATACAGTAAGAGCAGTAAGTGGCAGCTCCCAAACATTTTGTATGACAGAGGGACCAGATTAGAGTGGAAAAAGTGATCCTGGAGTAGATTGTCACCATTATGATAATTAAGAAAGGACTTAGTCTACATTAGCAAGAAAAAAAAAAGTGCTTTTACATCGGACAGACTACTTATATAAGCATGCAGCAGAGATTGCTATGTATACAATAGATATATTCTAAACACTTGGTGCATCCTGTTTTTGTAGGAACATGCTAGATTTTTCAACCATTTTGATACAGAGAAAAGCTTTTCTTTATGATTCAGAGAAGCCTTAGAATAGTTTGGCTGTGGCTTCTCTGTGTGTCGTTGGGGACTTTACTGTAACAAGCTTACTGCATAAGCAGAGGCTGTCACCTACGGGGAAATGGCTGCTTGGTAAGTTTTATTGTCTACATTCTGAGGAGTTGCATCTTGAATTGGTTTTAATATACCAACCAGGGACATGTATTAAAATATACGTTTTCATAATGATAGTTATGTAAGTACATGCATCATTGTGACTCATGATGTTTGTAAATTTATTGCTATGAGCCATATCTGCAACTCAAGATAACTGTTGGTGCGGATTGGTTTTTATGTGTGAACACTTACTAAACATAAAAGGAAATTCAAAGTTATGTAGTTACTATAGCAACAACAGCTTAGACACATTGCAGATTCACATACATTCATGTATTTAAATCAAACACCCATATATAAATATAGTGTGATAGATTTAGAGTTGCTATGGAAATTGAGTTTGAGCTTTCTGCTTTCCTTAGGGACTTCAGTGTTTCAGCCTTAAAATCAGATTAATAGGCATGCTAGAAAAGTGGTTTCAAAAGGAAGCAACCTAAGTAGAATAGAATAAAGTATCTGAACAATCATAATTAAATCCCTAAATGTAGATTTGAATAAATCCTAAAGTGTTTTTCAAGAACACTTTTTCAGTCAACACTTTGTTGACTATTTGAATATTCTCACAATTACCCTTAATGTTGGGTTTTCTAAAGCTGTTTGTATGACTGTAAAATGTAATCATGTTTATTCATTTATTTATTTAGCAATGTATGAGCATTTGTTGAGCACCTGTCATCTAAGTACTCATCACCTCTCACCTTCTTTTGGGAAATAAGAATTGCTTTACTTTGTTGGGGTTTTTGTTTGTTTGTTTTGCTTTTTAAGAGAGGCAGTAAAAATAGCAGTAAGAGGTGATTTTTATCCTTGTCCTGATCTTGGCTTTATGGCCCAGAATATAGTCTTTTTTGGTCAATGGACCACATGCATTTGAAAAGAATGTGTATTCTGCAGTAATTTGTTTGATAGTGTTTTAGAAATGTTAATTAGATTAAGGTGTTTGATAGTATTATTCAGATCTCCTATGTGTGTTTTTTCCTTACCTAATACCACTGTCAGAGTAAACAGATCTGTGTTTTATGGATTTTTTTGTTGTCCTGTTCTAACATTTGCTGCAGTCTGTTGAATTTTCATGCATTGATCATGGAATTGTCCATTTTTCCCTTTAATTCTCTCCATTTTTGTTTCTTGTATTGTAGTACTCTATTACTAGATGTGTACATATTTGTGAGTGTTAAGTCATCCTGTTGAATTGACCTTTTTTGCCTTTTTTTCTTCTAAAAAATGGGATACGTGTGCAGAATGTACAGGTTTGTTACATAGGTATATGTGTGCCATGATTCTAAGTTCCCTCCCCTCACGCACAACGCCCAAACAGGCTCCAGTGTGTGATAGTCCCCTCCCTCTGTCCATGTGTTCTCATTGTTCAGCTCCCACTTATGAGTGAGAATATGCAGTGGTTGGTTTTCTGTTCCTGTGTTAGTTTGCTGAGGAAGATGGCTTCCAGCTTCATCCACATCCCTGCAAAGGACATGACCTCATTCCTTTTTATGGCTGCGTAGTGTACCATGGTATATATGTACCACCTTTTCTTTATCTAGTCTGTCATTGATGGACATTTGGGATGGTTCCATGTCTTTGCTATTGTAAATAGTGCTGCAATAAACACACGTATGCATGTGTTTTTATAGTAGAATGATTTATGTTCCTTTGGGTATATACTCAGTAATGGGATTGCTGGGTCCAATGGTATTTCTGGTTCTAGATCCTTCAGGAATCACCATACTGTCCTCCACAATGGTTGACACCATTCTGACTGGTGTGAGATGGCATCTCATTGTGGTTTTGATTTCCATTTCTCTAATGATCACTGATGTTGAACTTTTTTTTTTTCCCATATGTTTGTTGGCTGTGTAAATGTCTTATTTTGAGAAGTGTCTGTTCATATTCTTTGCCCACTTTTTGATGGTTTTTTTTTTCCTTGTAAATATGTTTAAGTTCCTTGTAAATTCTGAATATTAGACCTTTTTCAGATGGGTAGATTGCAAAAATGTTCTCCCATTCTGTAGGTTGCCTGTTCACTCTGATGATAGTTTCTTTTGCTCTGAGGAAGCTCTTTAGTTTAATTAGATCCCATTTGTCAATTTTGGCTTTTGTTGCAATTGCTTTTGGCATTTTTGTCATGTAGTCTTTGCCCATGCCTGTGTCCTGAATGGTATTGCCTAGGTTTTCTTTTAGGGTTTTTATGGTTTTGGGTTTTACATTTAAGTCTTTAATCCATCTTGAGTTAATTTTTGTATAAGGTGTAAGGAAGGGGTTCAGCTTCAGTTTTCTGCATATGGCTAGCCAGTTTTCCCAGTACCATTTACTGAATAGGAGATCCTTTCCCCATTGCCTGTTTTTGTCAGGTTTGTCAAAGATCAGATGGTTGTAGATGTGTGGTGTTATTTCTGAGGTCTGCTCCGTTGGTCTATATGTCTGTTTTGTTACCAGTACCATGTTGTTTTGGTTACTGAAGCCTTGTAGTAGAGTTTGAAGTCAGGTAGTGTGATGCCTCCAGCATTGTTCTTTTTGCTTAGAACTGTCTTGGCTGTACAGGATCTTCTTTGATTCCATATGAAATTTAAAATAGTTTTTTTCTAATTCTGTGAAGAATGGCAGTGGTAGTTTGATGGAAATAGCTTTGAATCTATAAATTACTTTGAGCAGTATGGCCTTTTTATTTGTGTGAAGTGTGTTCCTCTTTATCTTTGATAATATTCTATGTCTTGAAATCTATTTTTATCTGACATTAATCTAGCTACTCTAGCTTTTTTATGCTTACTATTGCATGGCATCATCTTTCTCCATGATAATTTAAATGTCTACCTGTGTTTGTCTTTATATTTAAAGTGTGACAGCATGTAATCAGGTCTGCTTTTTTATTCATTCTGATAATCTCTACTGTTAATTGGAGTGTCCAGTCCATTTACATTTCATATAATCATGTAATTATTGATTTGATTGGATTTAGATCTACCACATTATTTGTTTTCTGTTTGTCCCCTCTGTTTCTTGTTTTGTTGTTTCTCCCTTCCTGTCATCTTCTGGATTTTTAAAATATTTTTTTAGGTTTCTATTTTAATTTACTTACCACCTTTCAGACTACACCTCTTTGCACTTATGTTTTAGGTGTTGCTCTAAGGATTACATATATATTCTTGTTTTTTCACACTATCCTTAAAATTAATACTGTATACCTTTATGTAAAATGTGGAAACCTTGCAACCACCCCTCCCCATTGTTCTTTGTTATAGTTGTCATATGTATTACATTTATATACATTATGAACCTCACAAGATAATGTTACAACTTTTGCTTTAAACCTACACTGTCTAATACACGTTGGCTTTTGAACACTTGAAATGTGCTTGTTCATCATTAAAATGTGCTGTGTGTATAAAATGCATGCTGAATTTAGAAGACTCAGTGTGAGAAACAGAAAAAAAATCTAATAATTTTTGTATTGATTACATGTAGAAATTATATTTCATATATGTTGTATATATTTTGCATATGTTAAAATCAGTGTTTTTTTTTTTTTTTTTTACCTTTTTGATGTAGCTACTAGAAAATTTATGTGGTTCACATATTTCTATTAGACAGTTATGCTTTAAACAGTCTTATCTATTGTAAAGAAATTACGGGAAAAGTTGTTTGTTTCATATTTTTACTATTTTCAATGTTCTACATTTCTGAACACCCAAGTTCCCTACCGGTTTCGTTTCTCTTTAGCCTGAAGGCCTTTTGTTGGGATTTCTTATATTGCAGGTCCAGTGGCAAAAATTATTTTAGATTTTTCTTTTTCTGTAAATGTCTTTTTTTTTACCTTCATTCTTAAAGAATATTTTCACTTGATAAAGGATTCAAGCTGGGTTTTGTTTTTCCTTTTGTTTTATTTTTTGCCTGTAAGCACTTTAAAGATGTTATTCCACTGCATGTGGCCTCCAAAGATAAGAAGTGCATACTCATTCTACCCTGTATGTAATACATAGTTTTTCT
Source organism: Piliocolobus tephrosceles (assembly GCF_002776525.5). NCBI lineage: Eukaryota > Metazoa > Chordata > Mammalia > Primates > Cercopithecidae > Piliocolobus > Piliocolobus tephrosceles. The sequence goes on along the minus strand of NC_045451.1, from coordinate 47,133,141 downwards.
CTAAGTGCAGTCAAAATTTTCTCCTTATCTTTGGTTTTCAGTAGTGTGACTATGATGTGCCTAATTATGGTTCTCTTTGAATTTGTCTTGTTTTGGAGTTCATTATGCTTCCTGAATCTGTGAGTTTATGTCTTTGGGAAGATTCCAAGCATTATTTTTTCAAGTTTTTTTCCAGCTCCATTCTTTCTCCTATCCTTCTGGGACTTCATTTATCCATATGTTAGAGCTTTTGAAATTATACCAAAAGTCCCTGAGGCACAGTTGATTTTCTTCCCAGTACTTATTTTTTCTCTTCTTTAGATTAGATGGTTTATGTTGATGTAAATTCAAGTTTACCCTCTCTTTCCTGTGTCATCTTCATTCTACTGTTGTAGAAGTCTTCATTTTAAAATTTCAGCTATTGTATTTTTCTGTTTACTTTTTTTTCTTTCTCGGCTGATTTTGCCTATCTTTTCATTCATTAGGAGCCTATTTCCTTTACTTCACTAAGCAGGCTTATGGTAGCTGCTTTGAAAGTTTTTGTCTGCTAATTCCATTATTCTGGCCATCTCACAATTGACATCTGTTGATTTTATTTTTCTCTGAGAATATGTCACATTTTCCTGGCCCTTTATATGTCAAATAATGTTGGGTCATGTCTTAGTTATTGTGAATTTTAATGCTCTGAAGACTGGATTTTGTTATATTGCTGCAAAGAAGGTTGATGTTTGTGAGTTAACAGGCACTTAACTCAATTAGAGTCCAAGGGAAAAATACTCAAGAAGTTAACTCCCATTCAAGGGGATCTAACCTTAGCCTCAAGCCTGTGCCTTTATGTAAGACTTCCTTTTCCTTGTTACTGCGAAGATGCACTAAATCTTCATTTACCTTTTTGAGAAACTCCTTAATTTAACCACAAATGTTGGTCTTTCCCTAAAACCATTATTTACTCTAAGAAATTAACACTAGGACAGTCTATGATGCCATTTGACTTCCCAGAGCCCTGTAGGGTGGGTACAGTTACCCTTCTTGTCCCTTGATGGTCTCGCCATCAAGATGAGTCATGCCTGTTTATTCTTGCAGTTTGCCAGTAGATGCCTGCTTGGTACTGCTATTTTACAATCCCCAGTCACTTACCCACATACTCTCCTACCCAAGTCCCTTACTTTAAGGATCAAATATTAATTTTAGAAATCATGTAATAATACAAGGAAGAGATGCATTTTTCTTACTAGCCCCATAATTAGCAAGACTTCTCTTCAAAGAGATGTTAGTACTTCTCATTATTATGCAGAACACTGTTTCTTTCTTTTCTTCTCTTCTTTTCTTTTTCTTTTTTCCTTTTTTTTTTTTTTTTTTTTTAAATTGAATCTCGCTCTTGTTGCCCAGACTGGAATGCAATAATGCAACCTCCGCCTCCCACATTCAATCAAGCGATTCTCCTGTCTCAGCCTCCCAAGTAGCTGGGATTATAGGCATGCACCACCACGCTCGGCTAATTTTGTATTTTTAGTAAAGACGGGATTTTTCCATGTTGGTCGGGCTGGTTTCAAACTCTCAACCTCAGGTGATCCACCCGCCTCGGCCTCCCAAAGTGCTGGGATTACAGGCATGAGCCACCACGCCCGGTGGAACACTGTTTCTTTTACCCAACCCCTACCCCATATTAGCATTGCATCCTTTTGACCTGTTCATATTAAGAAACTATTCCATTGCTAAGCTGCATACCATTTAATGGCTACTCCTTTAGCTACATTAAGACTTGGAAAAAATAGAAATATTCTAATGGCTCAACTAATTAAATTCTTATAGAAGATCCCCTACTCCCTGGAAGAAGAGAGGTAGCAGTGGTTTTGTTCTTCTGGTTACATATGTAAGATGTATAAAAGACACGGCTAGACATTGAGATACTTTTCTCCTCAAAGAAGAACTGAAACTGCATTTCTTTACATTTTACTCTGTTCAGGCTGCTGTAACAAAATGTCATAAACTAGGTAGCCTTGTATAAACAACAGAAATGTATTTCTCACAGTTCTAGGGACTGGGAAGTCCAAGACCAGGGCACCAGCAGATTCAGGGTCTGGTGAGAGCCCTGTCCACATACATGGTGCCTTCTGTTTCCTCAGATGGTGAAAGAGGCAAAGCCCCTTAGGCCTGTTTTATAAGGGCATTGATCTCACAGAGATCATGACCCATTAGACCTCCCAAAGACCCCACCTTCTTAGTACTACTGTGTTGGGGATTAGGTTTCAATGTGTAGATCTGAGGGGGACACAGACATTCAGACCATAGCACCTACCTCTTATGATGATAAAAACCACAGCATAAAATACGAGCAGTGCCCTGCCTTGCCAGTACACTGAATATTTCCGAGTTTAAAATATTGAGCAGAGAGAAGAGCAGAAAATTATGAAGAATTTTGGAGTTTCAATGGGAATCTCCTGGCAGTGTCTGTAGTAAAGCCCAAGGGCTTCTTCCTAGGAAGAGCCGTACATTTTTCATTGCCATCCTAATTTCTTTGCTTACTGAGATAGCATTTTTGACAGATGATTTACTAATTCAATTTGCAATTTTTAATTATTTTGGCTTTCTGGGTCAAACTTGTACATTTAAAAAAACTAGAGTATTTTAAAGCTTAGAGATCAAAACCTACAGAATGTTGTGGTACTATTACTATGCAACTCAAATCTGAATCTTAATATGAATAGAATTTTTCATGAAAGTTAGGGAAAATGAAAACATTTAAAAGGTAGGAGAAGGCCAGGCACAGTGTGGCTCACGCCTGCAGTCCCAACTTTTTGGGAGGCCAAGGTGGGAGGATTGCTTGAGCTCAGGAGTTTGAGACCAGCCTGGGCAACATGGCAAAACCCTGTCTCTACAAAAAATACAAAAATTAGCCAGGCATGGTGGCACACACCTGTAGTCCCAGCTACTCAGGAGGCTGAGGTGGGAGGATCAGTTGAGCCTGGGGCTCAAGGCTGCAGTGAGCCATGTTCATGCCACTAGACTCCAACCTGGGCAACAAAGTGGAACCCTGTCTCAAAAAAATAAAATATAGAAGGCGTCATCAGTAATATTAGCAAATATTTATTGAGCACATATTAAGTGTCAGCTATTATCCTAAGAACTTAATATGTATTCAACAATTCTAAAAGACAGATCATATTATTACCCTCCACTTTAAAGTTGAGGAAACTGAGGCACGGAGAGGTTTAGTAACTTGCCAGGGTCACACACTAGAAGGAGAGGACTTAAGATTTAAGGCCTGACTCTGTGATTCCAGAACCCATGCGCTTTCATCATTATATTATATTGCACCTCTCATATGTCATGGATGTGGTCTTGTTTTCTCCTCTTACCTCCTCCCCACACTATACTGAACCACAGTAAATTTCACAACCAAATTCAAATTACATGGTATCTGGAGGATATAAAAAGCTCTGCAGTGTTACTTAGGCTTGAGACGACAGAACACATGCTGTTCTATTGAGATGACATTTTTTTTTTATCGTGATTTTTCAAAAGTTCAAAAACATTTCCTTTCATCCAACCAGTAAGTTCTAGGGTGAGAGAGAGTTACTATACTGTAGAGTTGCTGTCTACATTTATAGATGCAGGAAATGTTAAAACCATTTGTTCCAGACCTCTTATTAGCTCAAAAGCAGAAGTGTATATAAAGCCAAGAATATTGAGTCCTAGATTAGTAGAATTACTAATCTCTGATTTCTTAATCCTTCAAATCAATTAGCTCTCCATGTGAATAGTCTGGGTGATTTGAAAGTGAAGGATAGACGCCAATGGCATGTATTTGGGCACGTAGAATCTGTTCCTTCGCACAGGGCTCTGCAGAGGAGGGCGAGGGTCTCCATTGTTGTCCTCCCTGCACTGGCAGACCATCCTAGCCCTTTTCAAAATAGCACTGGGTCATTAATCTTATATAGATGTTCCTGATATGTGTTGAAATATTAATTCTATAACTAAACCCCATGTCCTCATCTGATGGATCATTCCTTTTCTCTCCATAGGTATAATATCAGATTTTACTTCCAGCCTAACTGTAAACCTCACCAGACCACACAAGACGGTGACTTAGCATTCATTCTTAGTTTCCACAAGCAGAATGTCATAGATTGTCTGTGAACCAATTTTTTTTTTTTTTTGAGACGGAGTCTCACTCTGTCGCCAAGGCTGG
>NC_045451.1:47023772-47128870 GCF_002776525.5 Piliocolobus tephrosceles | reverse complement strand
TTACGCCATTCTCCTGCCTCAGCCTCCCAAGTAACTGGGACTACAGGCGCCCGCCACCTCGCCCGGCTAGTTTTTTGTATTTTTTAGTGGAGACAGGGTTTCACCGTGTTAGCCAGGATGGTCTCGATCTCCTGACCTCGTGATCCGCCCATCTTGGCCTCCCAAAGTGCTGGGATTACAGGCTTGAGCCACTGGGCCTGGCCCCCTATTTTTCTTTATTATTGATACCTTTTTTTTGTTACTTAGTATATTGGGCAGGAATCGAAAACAGCTTTGACTTGTAGAATTTTCTAAAATCCCTTTGAATTGGGTGAATTACACTATAACTCAACTCTGTCTTGTTCAATCATTGTTCCCCCATTGCCTGGCCCGTAGAAGGTCCTCATGTAATTATTGAGTTGATGAGTTTAAGCTGAATCTTTGCAGCGTTCATCTGGATCAAGGAAGATGTAGTCCTCAGTCAACACATGGCTGTTTTTGAAGTGCTCTCGAGTCATATCCATTACCTGAGAAGCCTGTTACACTGTAACTTAGAAAGTATGCTAGTACACTATGCAATAGCTCAGAAAATGTTGCCTTTTGAAATTTTATTTCAATAGTTTTTGGGGTACAGGTGGTTTTGGTTATATGGATAAGTCCTTATATAGAGATTTGAGTGCACCCATCCATCACCTGAGCAGTATACACTGTACCCAATATGTAGTCTTTTCTCCCACACTCCCCCCAACCTTCCCCACCCCCGAGTCCCCAAAGTCTATCATATCACTCTTATGCCTTTGCATCCTCATAGCTTAGCTCCCACTTGGAAGTGAGAACATGCACTATTTGATTTTTCATTCCTGAGTTATTTCACTTAGAATAATGGCCTCCAGCTCCATCCAAGTTGCTGCAAAAGCTATTATTTCATTCCTTTTTATGGCTGAGTAGTATTCTATGTTGTATGCATACCACATTCTCTTTATCCACTCGTTGGTTGATGGGCACTTAAGTTGGTTCCATATCTTTGCTATTGTGAATTGTGCTGCTATAAACGTGTGTGCATGTGTCTTTTTCATATAATTACTTCTAGAAAATGTTTCTTAACAGTTCCTACTTCTTGGATTCCTTGCCCTTTTTGTGAAAGCTTTACCTGAATCCTCATTCTTTTTTACTAATTGATCTAGTTTGTCAACAGATGTTTGATGATGCACTGTAAGAGATTCTGGAGATACACAGTGATTCTTACAAGACCCCTGTTTTCAAGGGGATTACATCCTAGTGGGAAAAGTTGACAATAAATAGGCAATAATAATAAAGGGAGGCGAGTTCCCTCAGCATGTGTAGGAAGAACACCTGGGGTAGTCTTAAACATCTTCTATAAAGGTTTCTGAAATAAGTGAAGTTCAAGCAAAACTTAATGAATAAGTAGATGTTAGCCACATGGCGGTGTGTTGAAGAGCATTCCAGGCAGAAAGACAAGGATGCTGAAGTCAAAAGAATGGGCTCCAGTCAGTAAAGTGCATGTTGTTCGCTGTGGATGTTGAGATATGAGACTGCAGAGGGAAGCGGGGCTCTTCTTATTGCCAAAAAAATAAAATCACAAACTTAGCAGCTTAAAATAACACTTATGCATTATTTTATAGATTCTAGAGTCCAGGCATATCTTAGCTGGGTTCTCTGTTTTAGGATCTCACCAGACTATAATCCAGGTATCCACTGGGTGGTGGCCTCATCAAAGGCTCAACTGGGGAAAGATTTGTTTCCAAGCCCCCTCAAGTTGTTGACAGTTTTCTTGAGGCTGCAGGACCAAGGCTTCAGTTTCTTGCTGAAAGCACCCTCAGTTCCTGGAGACCACTTGCACCTCCTTACCTTATGGGCTTTTCCAATAAAGATGCTTACTTCATGGCAACTACTTCTTCAGGGCAATAGGGGAAGTCTCTCTGGCATGTTTGCCAGCAAGATGGTCATGTAGTAACATAATGGTGAGAGTAACTCCCATTACCTTTGCCATGTTCTGTGGGTTAGAGTCAGGTCACGGGTCTTACATACACTCAAGGGGAGGCTGTTATACAAAAACATGAACACCAGGATGTGGAGATTATTAGGGTAAGGGGATTACTTTAGGATTTGTTTGTCACACTGAGGTTACACTTTATAGTAAGGAGTCATGGAAAAGTTTAAGCAGAAGCGTGCTTTGTATTATAGAAAACACATTAGAGAGGGCACAGTTAGAATCTCGTAAACCAGCTAAGAGGCTTTGCCGCAAACCACATGGGAGAAGACAGTGGCCTTAATGAAGGCAGTAGCCATGTGGGTGATGGAGACCCTAAGATGATACAGTCAGCAAAAATGGATGATTAATGGGATATGGGAAGTAAAGAAGAGGAGGAAATCAGGGGTAAATGTTACACACATTTCTGACTTAGTAGTCGGTTGGTAGAAGCAGAGATACCTGGACCAGGAGCCTGGTAAGCATGGGGCTCACCTCAGAATTCTCCCTTCCCTGAGCTCCAGCCTGCCCCGTGGCCTCAGATCATGTCTCTCTTAGCAGGAGAGTCTGGATAAGATGGTGTTAATGGAGCACAGCAGGCTGGCCACCATCAGATAAACAACCACAAGCACTGGTCTTGCTAGTTGTCAGTCAATAGGGGCTCTGGCTGGAGTCTAAAGGACATATTATGAACTTAGTACTTACGTTCCCCCAAAATGACCATCCTAGTGTATAAGCTTTTTGGTAAATGAGTACTGCATACCAGGAGTGCAGTAGTATCCTCGATGTCATTGTTGTGGTAATGCCTGTGTGTCATCTGCCCGGCGGGCTGGCTCAGTGTGCTGGGCTCCGTCACCATCTTCGCCTGTTACTGCAGTGAACAGACGTACTCCTCTAAATTATTGTTGGGATGGGGTGAGTGAGCCTCACCATTTCTATTGCTCTGGAGAATGATCGAAGAATAATATTTTGAATGAAGATAGTGATTGGATTTGACACCTAATGTGTTTCAAAGGACACTTAATTTTTTACCAAGATGTGAGGTGTGAAAAGTCAGTAGTTTATCGAAAGAAATAGATAGCATGTTGAAATAACTATTTAAAAGATAAAATTTTTAATACTTGAGCCATTGTAAGATGCAGAACACTTCCCTGCATTTTTCCCCCTATGAAAAATTCTCTGAAACCAGAGTGACTCAAGCAGAGCCTGGAAAATACTGGAGAATCACATGATAGCTAAAAATAAGCACATCATCTCTAGCAGGGACAGTAAGCAGGGCAGAAGTAACTCGGTATGTGAAGGCTCACACTCATAGGACATGCTCAGGAGAGTCAGGCCCTCTGTCCTTTGCAGGGGCAGACTTTGAGACCACCGGTCAGCGAAGAGAGGTCCTCAGGAGCTGGTCATTCTGTGCTGCAGTAGCCATGCCCTTGGCAGGCCCCTGACCTGCAGTGCGCCTCACTCGTACGCTCTCCCAGGGGCAGAGCCATTTATTTTACGCTGTAATGACCCCTAAACAGTGGATTGGGAGGGAAACAGGCTGACTCATAGCTCTTGTTACTGCCCGTTTTCTCTTAAGCCCTCCTCTTGGAATCAATAGCACATGCCATTGATCACAGAATGTCTTTTTGTTGCTGTTAACATTGCAAAACGTGTATTTTGTGAAATCGCTGGACATTTGGTGACTGTTCTGTAGGATATAGAATAGGGTTTCCTAAACTATACCATTGCAGGTACTTTACCAAAAGCACAACGAATCTTGTCTTAGGCACTCGCTGCTCATACCCAGGGAAATTACTGCAGTAGCCCCCTAGCTGACCTTTCTGCATCTCCCCTCAGCCTCCCTGGTCTGTTCTCAACACGGCAGGCACAGTGAGCCATTTGAAAGCAAAGCTAGATCATGTCACTCTGTTCAGGATCCTGCACTGGCTTCCCTTTTCCCCTGCGAGGTCCTTTTTGACCTGCCCTTCCAGTACATCTCTGACCTTCTATCTACCTGCAGTATCCCATTCTCATCCTGCCCCACCCACCTGACCTGGCTCCTGAGTGGGGAAGGCAGGGGCTTTGCACCCCCATTCAGCATTTCCTCTGCCTGGTCTGCTCTACTCCTGGCTGTCCAGACGGCCACCTTCCTATCCTGCCTCAGGTCTTGGCTCAGGTCTCACACTCACTGTGAGAGACCTTGAAGAAGGAAGGGTTACTCCTGCAGCTGGCATGTTCCCTGCAGGGATCCTGGAAGTTGTGACTATGGAGTTTGCTACAAGAGCTGTTGGCTTCTGTGAAGAATGAGACTTTTGAGCCACAGTGACCCCACACAGGAGGTTCTCGCCTCCTGTACCTGTGCCAGACAGCTGCAGGACTCCCAGCAAGAGGGGCACCTGCCACTGCCCTGCTAGTGCTTGGTGTTCTGACCTCTGTTCTTCTGGGTGGCCTTGGTGTGAGTGTGGCCCGTGAAAGTACCATGGGTCTGAGTTGAAAAACGGAAACTGGAGGAAGAACCGTAGTGGATGCTTAGGCCTTCCATGAAATTCCTATTTAAAATTGTTACTGGCCCACCCCCCAACCTAGCTCTCTCTACCCAACCCTGCTCTGATTTTCTCTTGTTCATAGCACTTATTTTCTAGTTTATTCTATCACTTACTAATTTATGTTATTATTTATTGTCTAGTTCCCCTGTTAGAATGTTAATTCCACAAGGACAAGCATCTTTTGTGTTTCATTCATTGTTTGATCTCAGCTGCCTGTTAGCTTTCTCAGGTGCATAATAGGGTTATGGCTCAATAACAGTTTGCACAAATGAATGAATTAGGATAATTTAGAAGAAGCACAGACGAAGATAGATAGGGAGTGCATGCAATGGAAGGAACCTATGCCTTGGAGCCCATTCGTGGGTTATGCGTTAATCACATTTTTTGGTTCTAAAAGCAAATTTGTTGAAGCTGAGCATATTTACATGATGCAGTTGTGCATCTTTATACAATAGTTGTTCACTGTGTAAAAACTGGGTTAATCAATTTTTGTAAAAATGTTCTTTAAATAAAAATGAGCCTTATTTTCTTAGTATTTCAGCTGTTTTATTTTCGTAGTATCTAGAAATGGGAAACAAGTGTACTTTTGCATCATTAGTTGAATCAGGTCTCATTTGCTGAGTAATAATAATAATGTAAGCTACCATTTATTGAGCACATACTATGTGCCAGACCCTTGTGTAATCATTTTCCATGTATTAAGTCATGTACCCCTCCCAACTCTGGGAAGTTGGCACTGCTCTTCCTTTCTTAAGTGTAAAGCAAGCAAGGTGGCCACAAAGCTACACCAGTCAGGAAGTAGTGGAGCTGGGAGCCCTAGGAAGGCTCTCTGGCTGCTGAACCCCCACTCTTGGCCACTGCACTCACTCCCTCCATAGAGGCAGGGGAAGGATGTCCAATTCCTTACCAGGTCGTCATTCCCACGAGATTGGTGTGGCTCGTGCCTGCTGTGTGGAGCTGCCCCTAGCTGCTCAAGGAGGACTGCCCACTCTTAAGAGCCTCCACTGAAAAGGAAGAGCTGCAAACCCCACCACTGGCTGCATTGGTCAGAACAGAAGTCATAAGGGCTGTAAACTGCCAATTTCAGAATAAAAAAACCAGCCTCCTAATGATCTCATGAATCAGGGCATCCCAGAACCCTGTTAAAGTTTCATTTGGCCTGAACTCTGTCCACTGAGGTGTTTTTTTGCCCTAAACTCAGGGCAAATTACAGAATCTACAAAGTGAAAGTATGGAGACAGTTTTGAAGGAAAGACCAGGTCAGTGTAACTTGAATTTGCAGTAATCAGAATTCTGTAGGGACTGGCAGTCCTTTTGCAGTATGAGGGTTCTGATGTCAGTTCAGTTACCGCGGAAGTCCTCTTCTTGTGGAATTTACTCTCCTCATCAGTCTAGCCCATACCCTTTCTCCAGCAATGACATTACTTTTTTTTTTTAACCAAGCTCATTATCTGTTAAAAAATGTAATCTCTTTGTCAAAGTGCAGGGGATAATAAAGTAATATCAGATTCATCCACAATGAATCAGTACAGATGCAGTGTATCTTCTGCCATAGTTATTCAGCTCTGGGTTTTCTTCATTTGAGTGAGAAGGGCTAGGGGGATGGTTTGGGAGGGGAAAGGGCTCTCAAAGTAGAGAAAAATTGGGAATGACCATAACCAGAAGAGTAGTGGCCGCCTGCATGTGTGTGTGCACATGCTCGTGTTTTTAATGTCTCTGTGGTTCTTGTCAACAGTATTAATGTCATATTTTTAGCTCCTCTGTTTATGATTTTGGCAAAAGGAATAATATGGCAGATTATGTGAAAAGAATTTCTAAATTCCAGCAGAGTCTTGGCCATGAAGGATAAAGCCAAGTCCAGTACTTTGATTTGCTTCATCCTTCTGAATCCATTGGGCCTCATATGCCCAACATGTTGCAGCATTTTCCATAAACATTAAGCAAGCTACTAGTTATTGACATTAGACACGGCAACGCCCAGGCTTCACTAAGGCAGTGAATCCGACCACTCCGAATTGTTTTACAACTATGGTTAAAATGTCTTAGAATCATATTTATACCCCCAAATCCTAAAGGCATTAATTAAGACACAACTGCTCAAAGACTAGCATTGTAAATCATGTCCAGCGAGCAGATTCAGAGAATTACAGGGACTTGGACAGAATTGATGCTTATTTTCTTCTGCTTCTGAAATTCCTTTTTATTTTGAAAGGTAAAATTAGGGAGGTAGAAAAGCTTGAGGGCAAAATGGTTACTTGCAAACAGGGCCACCACTAATTATGTTCTCAGGACATCATCAAATGCAGCTTGAAAAAAAATTGAAATATTTGAATCAGCTGCAAGAAAAAAAAATCTATTATCTGTATTACAGCCAAAGTAGGTGCACTCTCTGTAAAAGCTATTATGTAAATGTTTTCCACATAAGCATCATTGAGCCAAGAGGCCTGGGAAAGGTACAGAAGTCAAATCACTGATGGAGTGGGGCATTCTGGGAAGCAAGAAGATAGCTTTTGAGGACTTTGGTGTCTAAAACCAGGATTGGATGCTGTCAGAGACATGTTGGGAGCAGTTTACGAGATTGGAATACAGATGGTAGCTCACATAAAAGTCTTCTATCAGTGTTAAGTTTATGACATTGATAACTGTGCAGTTTTGCGAGAACATTCTTGTTAATATTGCCCAGGTAAGGGGGAAAGAGTATCTGGCAGCCCCAGAAACTTTAGAGTGTGGTTGTTAGAAGACAGCGAGACCTAGAAAGCAAATAAACAAAAACAAGTTCTTCACTCTAAAGAGTTATGCTATATGTTAGGATATTGTCTATTATTTATTCTGAAAAGGAAAACATGAAATCATTGAATATAATGAGGACAAAAGGTTTCATTTTTATTTTTATACATTTAGTATTTCTTAATCATGTGACAGCTGCGAGGGGTAAATTACTTCCATTTCAAATTGCAGCTTGTGATGATTTAATGAGCCCACTTTACATTTATTTGAAAACGAGCTTTTAGTTTAACTGTTAATTATGGGGTTTTTGTTGTTGTTGTTTTTTACCCAAACCTCGGAAGATAACTAAACTCTTTCCCATGCCTTTCCTGTTCTTTTAATTTCTTCACATTTATTCATTTGAAGGTAAAAATGTAGTTAAGTAGGCCTGATCTCACATATCCTCATGCATCATTTATTTTCCTCTGTTATCAGTTTTTCTCCAAACAGTAGAATTTCAAGATCACTCTCATTTTAAATATCAAGTACTAATTACCTGAGTGATTGATTATTAAATGTTTAGAATTTTTTCCATTTCTTCCTTCACTCAGCCTGCACTGTGTCTCCCTTAGCAAGGCTTAAGGGTGGGGCAGAAGCAGTTCTTCCTTCCCACATGTGTGTAGGTGGTGGAGCAGCAGAGGTTGCCAAGCCTGATTTTCATCGCCTGTACCTCTCTCATCTCAAAGGGATCCAGGAGGTGCACGTGCTGTGTGCCAGTGGGAGAGCCCTGGGGCCCTAGGCCACCACCTGACCTTTGCCTGATTTGTGAACACAGATGCCATTTTAGGGCCGAGACTCTGCTGAACCACAGCTTGGCGAGTCCAAGCCACAGGCAGGTTGAAGTTGGGCTCTGTTAACAGCAAGGGATATTTCCTCAAGGGAAGAAAACAAAACAAAGCAAAACCTGTTTCCCCAAGTGACTGTGTGTGGCTAGAAGGGGGAGAGCATCAGTAACTGCAGCAGCTGCACCCTCCCTCCCTGCCATGAGCCGTGCTGAGCGCCTCCCGCGGTCGGGGATTCTCCCTGCGTGTCTCCTCACTGCTCTCCTGGCCAGTGTCCTCTGCTTCTTCATGGCTGCTCTTCCCTGATAATGTGGCTTTGCCCAGGGGTTTGGCTTGCCACAACCCCTTCTACATCTTATCAAACATGTCAGGTTTTTTTTTTCAAGCTCTATTTGATGATATCCTGAGAATATAATTAGTGGTAGCCCTGTATTATAAGCAGTCAGCTTCTGTTTCTTCCATCACTTTTTTCAATTTAAAAAAATTGACATCAGACTGGATAAGGCCAGATACCAGAACATGAGTGTGTCTGATGATCCTAGCTCAGTTATTGCAACCACTTTGTTGTTGCTGACTTGCCTGTGAAAGACTGTCAGAGTAGGTGGGTCATCACTTGCTATCTAGGGAAGCCCCCTCTGCAAGGTTGTGGCCCTCAGGAAGGGCCAGTGAGCATGGCACAGGCTTGGACAGCCCAGCACAGACCACTCAGAGTTAAACATATACTGACTGACTGAGTTCACTCCACCTCTCCTGATTCTGTGTAGGTAAGGAGCCTAAGTAATTTACAGAAGGTAATCTTGAGAGGAAACCAAGGAGGAGCTCTCTTTCTGGGAGGCTGATGGTTTTTATTTGGTTTCCTTCTTGTCTTGGTGGTTCTTTGTGTCTGTGACTTTGACATTGGCATCAGCTCCTCAAGCTTCCCCCAGTGTCCTTACCCTGAAGAGATGCCTCTGCTAGGTCTTATATAATGAATTATAAAAACTATTACTGAATGTCTCTGGGTTAGGCACTGTGATTGGTGGTGAGAGCATAAGGTGACTAACACAGATAAAACTCCGATGTCCTGGCGTTTCCGCTCGTGGGAGAAGTAGGCATTAAAGAAATAGCTGTACCACAACAGTAGAAAGTGTTCAGGGCACTTTGGCCTTCCAGACAAAGTGACATCTGAGCTGAGACTGGAAGGGTGGTAGACCTGCTTGCTCAGAGGAGGTAGGGGACAGGAAGGAGGCAGAGGGAATACAGCCTGAATTGCATGGTGTATTAGTTCTTACAGTGCCATAAAGAACTGCCCCTGTAATCCCAGCACTTTGGGAGGCCGAGACGGGTGGATCACGAGGTCAGGAGATCGAGACCATCCTGGCTAACACGGTGAAACCCCGTCTCTACTAAAAATACAAAAACTAGCCGGGCGAGGTGGCGGGCGCCTGTAGTCCCAGCTACTCGGGAGGCTGAAGCAGGAGAATGGCGTAAACCCGGGAGGCGGAGCTTGCAGTGAGCCGAGATCCGGCCACTGCACTCCAGTCCGGGCGACAGAGCCAGACTCCGCCTCAAAAAAAAAAAAAAAAAAAAAAAAACTGCCCAAGACGGGATAATTTATAAAGAAAAGAGGTTTAATTGACTCACAGTTTCTCAGGGCTGGGGAGGCGTCAGAAAACTTGAAATCATGGCTGAAGGAGAAGCAAACATGTCCCTCTTCACACGGCAGCAGGAAGGAGGAAGTGCCAAGCAAAGAGGGAACAAGCACCTTATAAAACCATCAGATCTCGTGAGAACTCACTCACTATCACGAGAACAACATGGAGGTAACTGCCCCTCATGCTTCAATTACCTGCCACAGGATTCCTCCCACAACATGTGGGGATTATGGGAACTACAATTCAAGATGAGATTTGGGTGGAGACACAGCCAAACCATATCACATGGGGTGGTCATGGAGTCATAGAATACTGGCTTATTCCTGAGAACATCGAAGGTGCCACACCGGGAATTCTTAGATAGCTGTTGCTCATGTGAGAACTCAGCTGGAGAACAAAGACTGCATCTTAGGCATTTTTAGGGGCCTCCAGTGCATGGCCCATGGCAGGCACTTAATAAGTGTAATAAGTGTGTGTGAGGGGTGTTGATCATAGGCAGTCTTTGCACTGCTTTCTGTTAGACTTCCTTTATATTAAAATATGAGGTATTGCTTATAAAAAGATCTGATGAATGAACTTGATATTTCCGAGCTGTCTCCCCACCTGTTAGGCTGGTGGCTGCCTCAGAGAAGACTCTTTGCCAGATCAGGTGTCCTCACCCTGCCTCCCCTACCTGCTCGTCTACATTGTTTTCTTTGCCCAGTTGGTTTGCCTTTGGGTTAAAGAACTTGGTCAGCAGGACATGGAAGTAGTGTTCCAGGAGTGCTTTATATGGGCTTCAACAGAGATGAAGAAGGTTCCTCACGGCCATATACCAGTCACAAATAAAGCAAAACATCAGCCCTCTAGAACGATTGGGAAGCTCTTCTGCATAGGTGAGGTTTCCAGGGATCTACAGATTTACCCTGAGAAATTCAAACTATTTTAAGTCTTTCCCAATTTAACCATTCTCATTTTAAAGTATATTAGGCACCTCCCTGTGTTTTTAAAGAAGTTCATTTTTAAAAAAAATTTTTAACAGAAAGGCCTGTATTTTAAAGGCTGTCATGCTGTCAGTGTTTCTAGAGGGTGTGACTTGCATCCAGAGCTGATGACCCCAGGCACCTGAAGACACAAATATAAATTTTATGGTCTTCCTGTTTTCTACTCTGTAATTAGGATGTTGGTTGAAACTTGTAACTGCTGTCACATACCTGTCTTTATAACCCTTCGGCTCTTGCTAGTCTGTTGATACTAATAAACTGTGAAGTTGGAAATAAACTGTAAAATTGGAAACCATATCACTAAAAGTATTATTTACTTGTTTATATAGTTAAACTTTTGCTCTTTAACCAAATACATGTTCAGTTGAGCATTGTGCTACGCACTGGGGTTACAAAGATGAGTAAGATGTGTTTCTTGCTCTAAACAAGAGCAGGGGTTGGGGTATTAGGCCAGTGGGAGCACAGAGAAGGAGCACCTACACCAGACTGAAGGGATGGTGAAAAACAGAGATGCCACTTCACGGGGACTGTGTTCAGAGGAAAAGGGAATGGGTGGGCCCCCAGTAGTGGCTTGGAATTTCATAATCCATGAAGTACATTGCGTTATACATTGGGACTTCTATTTTGGCTGCAGAGGCCATTCTTGTGTCTGTGCATTGTTCTAGGTAGTGAGAGTCTCCTGTGAGCTGAGCTCCAGATAGGTGATGTCTTACCTGAAACCAATGGTTTTTCATTTTTTCACTTCATAACATTGTTAGTGATGCTAAGTGAATCACTTGCTTAAGGTGCTGACCCTCAGATCGCCCCATTGTAAGGGTGTATTTTCCCCTTTAGAGTAACACATGTAAATATCTTGCTCCCCAAAACCCTCTCACCTAAAGTTTACACGTCCAATGATGAGCCCTTTCTGAATCGCTTATTAGTTACGGATGTCACAAAATTGTGATTTATTTTCTAGTTCCAGCATTTCTTGTACATTTACTGACTGCCAGTGTTCCTTAAAAAGGATTGAAAAGATCTTTATATTCTTTTCTCTTCCTTCTCCCTCTCCCTGTCTTCCAGCCCATCTCTCTTTCAGTCATTATAGATTAATAGATTTTATTTATCCAATACATTACAATAAATGAAGCTATTGTTCTTCCTAATATTCAAACTGTCCCAAGTGTGACTAGTGGGGAGCCCCTTTAAGCTTTTGATATTAATTCTGGAGCACCTCCTTGCTTTTTGACACAAGATATCCTCAGCTTACCCTGAACATTCCCTGCCCCATCCCTAGAATCAGCCATTTCTCAAGAAGCCCTTTTATTGCAGAATAACATTTAGAAACCAAGGTTTGGGCATCAGGAGTGCGCGCTGCTATGGAGATGTCATTGCTCTTAGGCATTTTAGTGGCTAAAGCTAGGAAATGTTTTAAAAGAGAAAAAAATACATTTGTATTGATACTTCTTCTGAAGTATTAATTGGTTATAAGATCTTTTCTCTTGTTTGTTAGAAATTCAATTAGGGTGATACTTTTAAGCTTATCTAAAAACCTTTCCTCTTAAAAATCTTAAAATTTGTTCTCTTACTCTTACATCTCCAGAGGGAGAAGGGACAATGGCATTAACCTCATGTTACTTGAGGGAAAAAAACAGCACTCACAAAGGTGAGATAAATTGTCCAAAACAACCATACTTTTAACTGTATACACTCCTGCTGAAATATTTGTACTCCTTCTGTATGGGAAGGGATCACTGGAGGTATCTCTTACATGTTATAGTAAGCTGCTTTTATATCATTCATTTTCTATATATCTAAAACACATTTTTAATATTACCAGTATTTAGCATTTATTCTGATTGCTTTCAGGTGCAGCTAAATCAAGTCCAGCAGCTAAACCAGGATCCACACCTTCTCGACCCTCATCAGCCAAAAGGGCTTCTTCCAGCGGCTCAGCATCCAGATCTGATAAAGATTTAGAAACGCAGGTCATACATCTTAATGAACAGGTAATGCATCAGCTCTGGCCACACCTCTAGGAGCAGTGACGAATGTAAGAGGTAGGGGGCCTAGGATCCCCTAGGACTGGGGTAAGGGAGGGAAGGTAAGGAGGAATCCTTGGTTTCAAGTAAGAAAGAATAAAAAGAATTGTTCTGGAAGACAAAATCAGTAGCCCATGATGAATAAAAAGTGTTAGTCACAAATCTCAAAGTTGTACATTAAGATGGGGCAGATGGCTTAGCCTTGCTGCAGACTTCAGGCCACCTTCCCCTCCCCTGTCCCTCAGGGCTGTCATGAGCTCCCGCTAGACATAGTCCATCCTGCCCACCTCTGGCCCTTCTAGGTAGTGCTGCATTGCATTAGGGTGAGTCTGTCTCCCTCTCTCTCCTCCCCTCTCTTTTTGAAGGCTGAGTCAGGGTTAGTCTGTCTCCCTCCCCTTCTCTTTTTTCCCTCCTTCCTTCCTTTCTTCAGCTATTAGTAGTTGAGCTCATTCTATATGAAAGATATTATGCTTAATGCTGGTAGTATAATGGTAGTAAAATAGATACCTTTCCTTCCGTCATAGAACTTGTAGATAGCAATTGCACACAGTAGGTTATTACACGAGCTAAACAAAAAACCTGATACTTCCCACAATGGCAGAAGTTGGGTGCTGCAGGAGCACCGAACCCAATATTTGGGGGATCTGAAAGGCCACAATTGTGTTTTAAGTAGAAGAGCTTTCCTTTTAATTTAGCATTCCTCACAGTTATGGTAAAATCTAGCTAGTTCCACTGTCTGAAATTTTCATTATAAAATCGTAGGTACTTCTCATCTTTCCTAAGATTATATGTAGCTTAAAAGTAATAAAAGCAACGGGTAGTGGAGGGCCCATACAGGAGAGCCTTTTATCCTGGCTACCCTGCCGCTATGAGAGGAGCCTTTACTCCAGGGCCCCAGGCTGTTCCCAGCCACTCACTGGGCCAGTCGTGGTGATTAATCTTATTCTTGATGAGCCAGCAAGAGTTTAGAAACAGCTTTTGTGATAATTGTATATTTGTAATCAAGAATCTAGTTTAATGAAGGCAGTTTCATAGCTAGGGTGTTTCTTTACAATTCTGATCACTTTATGGAAAAAGGTGTAAAAACTTAAGCCATCCAGCAGGTAGGACTTGGATTTGGAAACTGGAATGTTCTAATTACCTGCTGATTCTCAGTTTGAGTCCTGTTTCCAATAATGACTTCTTCTCAATTAAAAGGCAGTAAGGACGGTCATAAAGAGCCTTGGGCCACATGTCTCAGGCTCCAAGAAAATCAGAGTAGACCTAAAAGGCTGTAATGCCTTGGACCTAAAGTTGGTCCTCCCATATCCATGGGTTACCACATCTACAGATTCAAGCAACCAAGTATTGCAAATATTCAAAATAAAAAATAACGATACAAACATAAAAACGAATACAAATTAAAAACAATACAGCATAACTATTTACATAGTATTAGGTATTATAAGTAATGTAGAGATAATTTAAGGTATACAGGAGTATGTGCGTAGGTTATATGCAAATATGATATCTTATATTGTCGTATATCAGGGACTTCGGTATCCATGGGTTTTTATATCTGAGGGACAATCTGGAATCAATTCCTCTCAGATACGAAGGCACAACTGTAGAACTCTTTTTCCTTAAGGAACCCAAATTCTTTTGGTATCTTTCTTATCTTGTGTTTCTTCATGACTCCTCCCTCTCTTCCTCATCTACCACACCCAGTGTCCCACCTCTCCAGCGCTAAGTATGACCACGTGGAAACCTTGAGGTTCTCTCTCCCTTACAGCCTGACTCAGCCAGCCCCACTTCCTCTCCTTGGGGCTGGCTCTAGACTCCCGTTGGCTCTCCAGATCACACACAGAGCCCATCCCCAGGGAACCCAGACCTCTAAAATGCCTCCACTAAACCATCCTACCATCCACAATGCCACTCAGAGAACCGAGTGAGAAGAGAGAGGAATGGTCCAGTGCCACCTTGCTGTTATAATCCCTTCATTACTTCCAAAAGGCCTCACTCCCCATTTCTGCCCCCTGATACCTTCACACCGAGGAATGTGCCTCCCCCTGTCTGTCCCTCAGAAGGAAGACACACCCTGCATTGTGAGTCCTTCAATCAATATTACTGAGCACTTACTCCAAATTTATATCCATGGTTAACTGTTGCCGTTCCCTCCTTTTTCTGTCTTGGAGCCAACAGGATGCCCCTCGAGTCTGGGAGGGGGCCCCACAGGCATCATGGTGTTGGAACAAAGAACACTCAGGTGAGGAGAGGCTGAGGGGAGACCCTGATGCTGAAGGGTGAAGCACAGTCTTCATTGAGAAAGGGACAAGTGCCTTAAACTTGGAGGATTCTCATTTGCTTGGCCTCTTGCATTTTCTCAGGCAATTTCCCATGATGCACTAAAGAAGTTATACTATGCTAGACCAGTCCCATGAGAGAAATGAATCAAAAGACATACAGTAGGAAAAGTCATAAACAAAATAATTAGGGACTTGTTCTGGATAGTGGGTTAGCCAACCAGAAGTGGGTTGGAGTCAGTGGATTAGCCAACTGGAAGTAGGTTGGTCATTGCTCAGGGAGCGCAGGTGAGGCCGGGGATGGGTGTCAGTTAGCCCAGGTAGAGACTATAGCCATCACTGAAACAGCAAGGCCTGCAGGAACCTGCAGTCTATGGCCACACTGGGAGGGGTTGGAAGAATCATAAGAAGAGAGCTGCTTCTCCTTTTCTAAGATCCATCTCCAGCATCTCCTTCATTGCTTAAGCATGTGCCACAACACAAGAGGGATGAGGCTGGCATTGGTCTTTGTGAGTGGGACTATGACAGTGGAATTTTGCTTGCCAATTGATCTTTCATCATATAAGTTAGCTAGTGTTGGTTTTTACTAGGGAATGTTGGTAGTGGCAGCTGTTACCTAATGCATGTGGAATATCACTGAAGCCTGATTTGCACTAAAGGTTTGTCTGGAAAAGCCTCAGCTATTTGTTCAGTGTGCAGAACAAAGCCCGAGGGGGCCAGACAGACCTAGTTTTCGTGGGTGGGATGTGTCCTTGCCTGGTACAGGGGGCTGAGGGGTGGTGACACACCTAAGCTGCCACAGATCATCTGCTGGCACTAGCACAGGATTGAGATGGATTTTGTGTCCAAACCTGGGGAGAAGTTGGTTTGTTTTAAAGCAGGAAAGAATTTCTAGAATAAGAGTTTTCTTTTTTCTGGAATTTAAGCTGGTCACCGTCACTTTTTTTTTTTTTTTACATCTTACAAATGTGCAAGCTATAGTATTAATAGAAATGAGTTAAAAGCAAACTGGTTCTCCACTGCTTTGCAAGCAGCCACTTGGGGGCGTCAGTGAGGGTAACTCAATCTACAGGATGGATATGGTTTGCCAGGTGCACAGGAAGAGGATGGACGCTGTATGGGGTCAGTGTGTGTTTGAATGAATCAGTAATTCCAGATGGATAAAGCATACACAAAGGCCCAGAATTATTAGAAGGAGAGAGTAGGAAATTTTGCATTCCAAATTAATTTTTTGAAATTCTATTGGGGTGATTTTTAAGATAATGACAGAGAGATTTTACCTAAGGAGGGCCATGAAAGATTTAATTTACCACCTGAAGCATATACGCTACATAAAAATAAACACAGGGTTTAAGCAAATGGAGATCCTCAGAGACCAGGAACAGGGTAATAGTTTGGGCCTGAGTGCAGCTGCTGTGCCTGGTAGACCCAGATTTGAAGCCAGATCTAGTCACAACCCCATCAGGGTTTCTTTAGCTCTGGGTGTCCGAGTCCTTGGACCCTCTTTTGACCACTGCCTCCTCCCTTCACTTGGACTGATCTGTAGCCACCCTGAGAAGCTGCACATCCCTGGAAACTCTGTGAACCAGGATCGAGAGGAAGAAAGAAGGAATGAGGGTTACTGTGGTGAGAGAATAGGCCTTCCTTGCCCTCCTGCCTTCTCAGTGATGTAGCCAAAGCCTGAACTAGAGAAATTGAGACAGATCCACTCAGCCAGGCTTTCGGTCTCACCCAGTTTTCCTCGTGTCACGAAGCCCCACTTTCTCCCTGGAGAGCATTTGTCTAATGTGGCTCAGTATCATTTGTGAAAGGGTCTACAGCTAAGGGCGGCTTCCATGCAAGTGATCTAAGGGAGGGAAAGTCCTCAACATAAATCTAAATAGCCGTGCGTACAGCCTCTCTCTTCTGCTTCTCTTTCTTCCTCCCATTCTCCATTTCCTGCAGAAGATGAGCAAGTATTTCAGTCTGTTCAGGCTGCTAGAGCAGAGTACTGTAGACAGGGTGGCTTATAAACAACAGAAATTTACTTATCACAATTCTGGAGACTGGGATGTCCAAGATCAAGGCACCAGCAGATTCAGTGTCTGCTTGAGGTCCCATTCTTCATAGATGGCACCTTCTCTTTGTCTTCACATGCAGAAAGGATGAATGAGCTCACTTGGGCCTCTTGTCGGGACACTCATCCTATTCATAAGGGCTCTACCCCCATGACAGCCACCTCCCAAAGGCCCCACCTCCTAACATCATCACCTTGGGTGTTAGGATTTCAACATACACATTTTGAGGAGATACAAACTTTCAGACCACAGTAACCAGTTAGAGGAAAGATGTGTTCCAGCCTATGTTAGCAGCAGACGAAAGCTCACTCCCATCCTGCGTGGAACCGCACAAGCAGAAGGCCCACTCTGTCCCTGGTTAATAAACGCTCAGTTGCCTGAAGGAAATGATCAGAGTGCTGTGGAGAATTGGACGTTTTGGCCCAGGGTCAAGCTCCAGACAACAGCCCTGTTATTTCTCCCTCAGACTTACACATTGGTTATTTCTGCCCCCCTCTCTCTGTCTCTCTGTCTCTGTCTCTGTCTCTCTGTCTCTGTCTCTCTGTCTCTCTCTCTCTCTCTCCCCCTCTCCCTCTCCCTCTCCCTCTCCCTCTCCCTCTCCCCGTCTCTCCGCCTCTCTCTCCCCCTCTCTCTGTGTTTTGGGTTTTATTTACAGGAATTGCTGGTCACTTCTTATACTATATTTTGGGTGGTTTTTTTTCTTCACTCTCACTCCATTGCAGGTACATTCATTAAAACTTGCCCTTGAAGGCGTGGAAAAGGAAAGGGATTTCTACTTTGGGAAGTTGAGAGAGATCGAGCTACTCTGCCAAGAACACGGGCAGGAAAATGATGACCTCGTGCAGCGACTAATGGACGTCCTGTATGCTTCAGAAGAACACGTAAGTGTGAGGAGCACGTGACTCCTGTGTTCTAAAATGACTCTCTTGGTCAAAGCACAGTAGATCGGCATGCCTTAGAACACGTCCCCAGGACCTCAGTGAGAATTAGCACTCAGCTGAGTGCGTTTGATAGTCCCAAAGGAATAAACCTCATTATCATCATGATCCATCGACCCATGCCTGTGGGACAGGCAGTCATACACTAATCTGGGAAGAGATGGGTGGGGAAGGCTTTGACAGAAGAATATGCTTATGCAGCCAAACTCCAAGTGGTCTGCAGTTCTCTGAGCAAATGAGCATTAAGAATTTGTATATGGATTCCTCCTTCTTCATGCAAATTCGGAGTATAGTTAAAGCAGAAAATAATCTAGATGCTTTTCCCAGCCCCAGAAGGCCCATAACTGACTGTTTTTACTTCGTAGCTAGTTGTCTTGGTTACTCATTGCCAGGACAGACCAGAGCTGTGGGACAGCCACATGCACACCTCCTTTATGGGGAGGACCTGCCACCAGAGTTGCTGTTCACAAGTGCTGATGGAGACCCAGGATGTGGCTGTGTCAGGGTGATGAAAAGCAGATGTGAGAAACGGGGGAGGAATAAGAATCTAGGAAGCAAGGAGAGGAAGGGGGCAGGATGCATGGCAGAGACTGAGGCAAGGCACCCCGGGTCTGCCAGTGGCAGGAGAGAGAGGCCCAGCAGCCAGAGGCGGGGGTGGGAGCCCGATGTGGCTTCACCTTCCACTGAGCCAAGTTGAGGGGTTGGGGTGTCCAGCTTCTTTTATGTCAGGCTGATGCCAGTGGAAGCGTCCCAGTCTCTGGGCTGGAGGCCTGTGATGTTCTGAGGGCCTCCAGTGGAATTGTATGTGTTGACATCTCTATAGGACGTAGCAAGCCATCAGCACGTTTGCTTTCTTATTCCAGCTGAATCCCAGGCAAATGTTTACTCCATTTATGCCTCAAAATACTAGCACTGAAACTCTCCTAAACTGTAAGGCACTATATCTGTGGTTTGGAAGCTCTCTACCACTTTATTTTTTTCATTTCTTCCAAATATTTTGGTTTAAATTATTTC
The DNA here is from genome assembly GCF_002776525.5 of Piliocolobus tephrosceles. Classification (NCBI taxonomy): domain Eukaryota; kingdom Metazoa; phylum Chordata; class Mammalia; order Primates; family Cercopithecidae; genus Piliocolobus; species Piliocolobus tephrosceles. The sequence continues at coordinate 47,109,896 of NC_045451.1, read as the reverse complement.
TTGGTTATCAATAGCTCAGAATTTGAAGCCCCGAGAATCCACCTGGTTTCCATGATGGCTTCATAAAATACAGTTCTCAGTATTTTCAGATCTGATGGAAGAAACCAGAGACTGATTTGTAGTGTGTCTGCAGCTGCCACAGCGTCACATATATGATGTCCTGTGTGTACACAGTGCTTGCCCTCTGTAAGCACTAGATGGACTATGGTTATTCTCTTCACAAGCTTGTTTGAGGCTAAATCAGCTGAGGTCTCCACAGCACCGTGAGGCTGAGCGAATGGCGCTGCTGTCTGTAATAACGCCTGCTAGTGGGAATAAGGCCAGCATGCAGGATCGAATCTTCTTCCCAGCCCTGTACTTCAAACGAGGGAAACCCTGAGTCTAACCTCATACCAAATTTTGTCCCAAGAGGGAGTCCATGTGCAGGAGCACTGTCTGACAGTGAACTCCAAATGAAGTGTTGGAGAGGTCCACTGAATTCCCGGCTAAGGATAGGTGGACAGCCTCAGGCAAGAGCTCTTGCCTCCTGGGTGTGATTTCCAGGGGGTCTACCTAGATGACCGTACTCAGTTTCTGTTCTGCCATACCCGTCACCACCCGACCCCCACACACATACATCCCAGCACCACCTTGCCACCATCTGGATTCAGAGAGCAATTCCTGCAATGTACATGCAACTAAAATGCAGGCATCCCAAGAAGAAAGAACACTTTAGGCCAGGCGCGGTGGCTCACACCTGTAATCCCAGCACTTTGGGAGGCCGAGGCGGGCGGATCATGAGGTCAGGAGATCGAGACCACGGTGAAACCCCGTCTCTACTAAAAATACAAAACATTAGCCGGGCGCGGTAGCGGGCGCCTGTAGTCCCAGCTACTCGGGAGGCTGAGGCAGGAGAATGGTGTGAACCCGGGAGGCGGAGCTTGCAGTGAGCTGGGATCGTGCCACTGCACTCCAGCCTGGGTGACAGAGCGAGACTCCGTCCCCCCGCAAAAAAAGAAGAAATAACACTTTAAGGCCTCATCATTCATTAAGACTGAATAATAAGTTTAGCAGACACCTCTTCTTCTGAGGCACCTGGGTTGGGGTTTGAGGAAGAAGGGCCTAGGGCTTGATGTGTATTAGCTTATTAGCTCCTGTAATTCTCTAGAGAATCCTGTTAGGATTGTTAGCTATTGTTGTCATCCCATTGTACAGATGAGGGAAACTAAGGCAGCAGAGAGGTTGAATAATTTTCCCAAGTCTAGGAGCAGAATAATTTCCATTTGAACCCTGAAATCTGAATCCTGAGTTTATGTTCTCCCTTCTCCAAGTCTAAGCCACCTTTTAAATGGTATTATGGCAGTAGTAATGGCTAATACTGATTGAGCATTTAGTATGTGCTAGGGATTGTATTCATGTCCTTTGTAGATTTCTGATCTTAACCACATCCCTGTGAGGTGAGTAGTTACTTATCTACATTTTATAGTTGAAATTACTTACCCAATGGCTCATGGTTAATAAGCTCCAGCACTAGGATTTGAACCCAGATTTATCTAACTCAGAGGCTAAGATCGTAAGGACTATGTTACCTCCCTCGCCGAGTATTGGTTACCGTGGAGCAGGGAGGGAATGGACATAGTAGCAACTGGGGAAAGCCTCAGCATTGACTGACTGTCCGCTTGACGGTCTTCAGTTGAACACACTAAAAGTTTCCAAATTTTTACCTGGGTTTTCTCTAAATGACTCCCCTTATCTCGTTTTATTGATTTGCACTTTCAAAAGCCTAGTTGTGGCCTCTTTTTCTGGGCATTCATCTGATTTTAAATCAGCATCCACGAAGAACTTCAGTTTTCTTCTAGCCAGTTTGTAACTTTTTTAAACCCACTTTGTTGTATCTCTGGCACTGCGCTGACATCATCAAATAGATTTAAGGGAAGGAAGAGAGAGGGGAAGAGACAGAGGCATTGCCCTGTAAGTATATGCTGGGGAGTACCCAAAATTCAAGAAGAGAATTACTCAGAGTAACCAGGCAGTTGAATCTGGCAGAGAAAACAGCCTTAACATAAATTGCATGTGTGGGTTACCAGAGCAAGATGTTCAAATGCAGTTGCTGGCTTAATTTTTCTAGTTCCAGGATATTTTTATTGCAACTTTGTGTCTGTAAAACTCCAAAAGAGACGCATCAGGCTATACTGAGTTTTCTACAGAGAGTAAGCCGTTTGATCTGGAATATGCCAGGTGTCCTTGTCTGGAATGTGACAAGACCCATTTTTTTAAACCTTGGTTTTTATGCAGAAAGCAAAGGAAGACTGCAGTGGGCCTGGATGCCGTGCTGGGTGCTTTCCATATCCTGTGCATGCGTGACTCTGCCAAGAGGCTCAGGAGCAGCTAGATACTCTTCTTTCTGCCCCCAGCACTCCACCTGCCATAGGTCCAAGAAATCATCCTAGATATCATAAAGCCTCCGAGCATTTTCATTTCTCCCTGAGAATATGGAATCTGGTTTCTCTGGAACCACCCAGAAGCACGTAGCCAGTCCTACTCTGGGGGAGTGAGCCTTCTTAAAGCTGTGCCCTCGCCTACCTTCACCTATGTCTATGCTCTGTAAAAGCATCAGTTTTGAAAAGAATGTGCTTAGTAGTTACGATGCCACCATACACCACTGCCCCCATCTCTGGGAATCCTGCTTTTGCCCCACTGTGCTTTCCCCTGACATTGTGTCCTATTTTCTGGCCAGCCCTGCACTTGGGTGACGGATAGATTTGCACCCATGTGCAGGGATGATGTGCAGGGATGATGTGCAGGGATGATGTGCAGGGATGATGTGCATGGCATCTGGGAGGAAGTGCCAGCACTTTGTTCATGATGCTGTTGGTACAGCTGTGTGTACAGAACTGAGATGGCACAGATGCCTGGTTGTCTGCCTTTCCCAGAGCCCTCCTGGAGATAGAAGGCCAGATTGTAGCTCGTGCTGTTCAGCTAAACATAGATGGACATGCTTTGCTTTGACATTTGAGGTAGGAGTATTTGCTGGGGAGAGATCTCTTCCCCTGAGTGATTACTTAACACTTTTATTTGGTGATGATTGGCCTCTGATTCTTATATTTAAGCCATCGCAGAATATGATGTGTGGAAGATGTGAAAATCCAGGTGGGAGTTTTGAGTAGAAAATAACAGAGGTGGTTCAATTCCCAGTTGTAGAAACCTAATGGAAGTTTCCAGAGCAGATACTTATTCTCATTATGTTTTCCCCTGATACTTAGCTTGGAGCCACAGGAGTCTGGGCTGAGGCATTGGCTACCTGCTCCCTGTGGATTCTGTCAGCTGAAGGGCACCAGCTTATGAACAGTTACTTGTTTCCTGCAGGGACAGGCTGTGCTTCTGTCACTGGAGGTCCTCTTGTCACTGGGCTAAGTGTTGGCTATAGAAAAAGACCCAACCCCACCTCAGAGGAGCTCCCAGTCCCAGTAAGGGAGACAGACAGGGACATGACTAACTAGAATATGTGTCAGATGATGACAAATGTGATAATGGAGACATAAATAAACTTGCGTGGGGAGCAGATAAAAGCTGCCTGGAGGACCACACAGAGACTTCACAGCAAAGTTGGCATTTGTGTTGGATGTTACACGGCAACTGGGAACATCGACAGCTATAGAGCTAAGTTAGGGAGAAACTGCATGAGCAAAGCAGAGAAGAAAGACCAGCAGCCACAGCTGGCATGGTGGCAGGAGACAAGGCTGCAGGGTGGTGCCTCCCACAGCTAGGAAGCCAGGAGCTGTTGGAGCTTCCTGATGGGCCTTCCTCTCTCCTTTGCCCCCATTTTCCTCCCACAGTGGCCAAGAGCCTTCTTCAATACCATCTTCCAGTTTGCCTCTCTATCTAATGATTGTAAGGAAACTAAAGAATGATAGTCTTCTTACAGTCACTCACAGCTGAACAGAAAGATGAGAATAGATTGATGCGCACATAGTAGAATTATTAAGTGATGCTCTGGTGCATTAGTCTTATATTTGGTATAGGTTTTGCCTGGCCTCCTACTTAGACATGGGTTTAAGTTCTTCTTTCTTGTATAAGGCATAGAAAAAGATTGTTTTTTCCCGTGAGCCTGCAGTCACATTGTGTGGGCTGTGAGCTCTCAGCTGCGATTTTGTAACACCTCAGAATTACAGATGTGTTCTGCCAGGCTCTCGTGCTGCCTTAACTTGCGTGCCAAGCATGAGCAATCCATTGATAAATTGGGAGCTTTGCTGGTATTTCCCAGTGAGAGCTGTCTGGGCTCCACAGTTCCTGCAGATGCATGACATCACAGAGGGGTCCTGTGACTGAGACTTAAGCTGGGTTTGCATGAGGAGCAGCTGCCCTGGGCATCTGGAAGCCTCAGAGCCATAGACAAGGCCAGCAAAACTGCTGTCTTGTTAGATGTGTTTGGAAAGGAGGCCTAGCCTAGTGACTTCCTGGCCCTCTAGTTTGTTATAGGCTCAATGATTACTTGAATCTAGGTCTTTCAACTTTAACTCCATTAGCCCACAATAAACTCCTGGTTGTGACGTGAGCAAACGAGAATTTCTGCAAAATGTAAAACAGATCCTCATATCTGAAGTCTTTTCAGCAGTCTTAACATGCACAGAAACAATTATATAAAGAAAAGCATACTTTAGACCAACTGAAGTTTGAGCAATACAATATGGAAGACACCACACTCACGTTCAAGAGTTAGGATGCTGAATAAAACAACATAACTCACCGCGGGGGGCTCAGAGCCTGGCTGGAGAGACAGATGTGCAGCCAGCCACCCAGCAGGAACACATGCAGGACTGTGGTGCGCCCTCCCACCGAAGCAGAAACCGAGGATAGGAAGCTTGGAGAGGGAAGCCATTAACTCGGGGGTGCAGGCAGTGAGAGAGGCTTCAGGGAGGAGTGGCTTTCTCGTAATTTAGAGGAGCATGTGGCAGGACAGACAGCCGGGGGTTCCCAGCCCACCATTCCTGTCAAACTCCCATGAATGTTAGTTTCATTCTTCTCCCCTGGATGAGAGGAGAGCACTGGCTTGGGAAGGCCAGTAACTGTTTCTTGTCCTGCGCTGGTCCAGGAAGAAGTTCTGTCCTGCTCCCGAGCGTGTATGGCCACACTGTCGGTGACGCACGGACTCTGAGCTGAGAGGACCAGCCTCACATGTGCCAGGCAGAGGGCAAAGCATTGTGCAGAGGAAGCGCCAAGAGCACAGCTGCTGTGATACCTAGCGGTCTGGGGTCGATCCGGCAGAAGGGGAGTAAAGAGGGGATCAGGGCTCTGAGATCTCCCCGAGGTCAAAGAGCACCTGCAATTAATCCAGGAGTGCAAGGGTCAGGAAGACACAGGATGTGGTCAGAGAGAGCAAGAGATTGGGCCTAACATTCCAGAGGTGGAGCCAGTTCTAGGTGGTGAACACAGGGTGGTCAAGGGGTAGGGAGAGCTCACATTTGCTGAATAAGGGGCCTGTCGGCACAGTAAGAGACAATGCCAGATTTTATCCCAAGTTTTCAACACAATGTCACTGTCTACTGTTGGTTGTCACAGAAAGGGTTACTTTTTTAAAAAATTACTTGCACTTCCAGAATATATTCCAGAGTTTTCCCACTAAGAAATAATAACCACAGCTCACATTTCTGTTTACCATGTGCCAAACACTCTTCTAGGCACTTTACCTATTTTAACTCATTAACTCCTCTATTGGATTCCAGGAGTCCTGTGATTCATTGATTAATGAAATGCATTGAAAATGCTCTTACATGGATACTCTATCCCCAACTTCACAGATGAGGACACTGGGCCCAGAGCAGTTAAGTTCTAGGCCCAAACCCACACAGCCTGTAAATAACAGAGCTGGGATGTGAACTTGAGTCCATGTTGTAACCTTAACATTCCACTTACTGGCTCTCGGAAAATAAGTGGCTTGTGACCTTGGCTGATGGTCTGATGGTCTCAGTCATTCATTCTTGAATCCACTGCGATTTGTTCCTCTCAACACAACATGGATTGAGTCTTACATAAGAAAGATGTGGCACCAAGAATCCTATCCCTGACTTCAGTAACCTCAGCATCCAGTGGATGGGGCCAAAAGAGTCGACAAGATTCCAAATCAGTGTCATAGCAGAGGAAGAAAATAAAGGCTGCAGGAGAAGAGAGAAGCAGTGATCTGGAGAGATGATCATGCCATGTTTGAATTGGCCAAAGATGGGTTTGTCCTAAGCTCCAGGGAAGAGGGGCCCGACAGAGAGGGAAGGGCTTGGGCAGTTCAGTGCTCAGGAGTCAGCATGCCAGGTGTGGGAGGCATGGGCACTTCTGTATGTCCCAGCACATGCTCCAGACTGCATCGCAGAAGCTGTGTGCCCTTCCTGAGGGAACACGAAACTCCTCTGATTAGCCACGCTCCGTCAGCTAAGGTGAAAAACAGCAAATATTTTGTGTGAGTTCAGACAATGAATGAATGTACAGATATGGCTGAGTGAGGCTAGTGCTCCCTGGAGTTGGTGTTCATGATGGGCTTCACTGGGTTAGGCAAAGGAATAAATAGGGCTGTTTATTTCTAAACAGTGGGAAGAGCATCTCACCTATCTGATTCTCAGTTAAGTCAAAAGGGCCCCAGGCAGTCTTAGTAGATGTCCCAAAGTCCTTGAGCTAAAGCTCCTGAGCACCCTCGTTGGGAGGGGTCTCCTTGCCTGGGGCAACCCATGAAATGTGCCTGCTGTCCTTTCCTTAGCCTGGGAGCCTCTAACACTGCTGCTCTAGTGTCTAAGCCTACATCAGGTTAGTAACATAACAAAGGGTCTCCTTCAGGCGGACACTAGGGAGCAAGAAAAATGACAGCCAGGGAGGGACTAGGAAATGGAGCAGAAGCCCACATCCCTATCCATTAGTGAGGAGTGGCACCCCACCCCCAACATACCACAGAGGCCGGGGTGCTGCTTTTATATTACAGCAGCTTAACTCATGGTTGTCATGATGCTCTAGGGTCACTGTGTTTGGTTGACTCTTTTACAAAGGTTAGGAAAGTATGCCATGTATTCTATGAAGATTTCCTTCGGAAACAAAATAGTTGAGCGCCTGAAGCCTGATGACTGTGCTTTCTAGAATGATCTGTTTTTTGATCCATGGAGAAGCTAAGGCGTCCCTGCACATGTATCGGCCATCAGAAGCTGGGAGACATTTGCATGGCGAGTTGTGTCTAACTAAGCCTGGTGCCCTCCACAGCCTTGAGACGCCATGCTGGCAGTGGCAGTGGGCTGGGACGCTGCAGGGCCCCATTCCCAGTCAATTATCTCAGCTGACACTTCTCCCTTGCCCACAGGAGGGCCACACAGAAGAGCCGGAAGCAGAGGAGCAAGCCCACGACCAGCAGCCCCCGCAGCAGGAAGAGTACTGACCCGCCCCGGCTGCTCTTGACACTTCCATTGTGCGTGGGAACGTTTCTTCTGGAGAATTGGAACATGTGTGGCCCCAAGCTCAACAGAAACCAGTTGTTCCCAATCTGCCGTTACCATCAACGCACTGTTGCATATGCCAGCCACTGCGCTTGGTTCCCATTTTCTTTGCCAAGGTGTATTAGCGGACGGCCCTCTGGCCGCCTACCCGAGAGATCATAGGGTCACATACATCCAACTTCACCACTTGGCTGCTTGAGATTGGTTCTGCTCTTTTCTTCATTTCTTTCCAGAACAACTCTTTCCCACCCCAACACCACTGCCACCACCCCTCTTTTTATCCTGGTGTGAAACAATGGTAATTTGATATATGGTATTTATATTGGCATTTTTCAACCCAGTGTCACTAGATGTCACACACATTTGTGGTGCTTTGATGTTTGCAAGTCTAACCTCTGAACATAAATTTGGTCAAATAATTGGAACAAAGGGAAACAGATACTTGATATGAAAGCCATAATGACGGTGACTTGTGTCATGGGGGAAAACATAAGGTCAGTTTCTCCCTCTACTCACAATACTAAAGGGAAAAAATGGATTCAAAGCTAGGATTTCAGGGCCCAGCAGTGTTCCTCCATCAGCATGTTAGACAACTACACAGTATGTTGTTAGTTTTGAAAGACATTCACTCAAGGAAAACACCATCTCAACTTTGCCCTGTCACCATGTCCTTTGCCCCCCATGTAGCCCGTTTCCCAGGTTATGCTGTTTTGTTTCTCAGGGTCCTCTTTGGTGGGCAGCCACTCTCCCCGAGATGTTGCCATCAGTTTTCTGCAGTCCAAAGAGGGTCTGGTTGGGTACAGGTCTTCCTGCCTCATTCCTCTTCCTCTTTGTGTAGGTTTCAGCCACAAAACTGTCATTCACTCTAGGGGATCCCTACTAAAGGGTAACTTCAGATGTGCAGCCCTGAGCTCCAAGGCCCTGCACCATGCCACACACTTGCTGTAAGGCTAGAAGTGAAGACCTTATTCATAGGAGCATAATTGCAAGGGAGAATCATGGTTCTGCAGTCTGGAGTAGACACTGGAATAACAGCACAGAAAAATCTATGACTCCAATATCTTCCAGAATAAAGAATTTTCCCTCTTTAACACAAGGGCCCTTCTTGTCATTGACCGTAGCTAAACCATGGCAATTCATAAATAGAGGAAACATTAATGAATTAAAAGCATTCCTTATTTTTTTAACTAATATTTGCACATTAGTCTCTTTCCAAGTCTTTGCCTCTTTTATTTCTTTATTTTTTCCTTTGACAGATGGTATCCCTTCCTGGATCATTCATTTCACCTTGGTTTCTAACTTTAGATTTACTTTCACTTGTTATTTGACTTAGCAGGTGCAACAAAAACAAGAAACAAATGTGCCCACCCCACTTTCCGCTTAACTGAAAAGCTTAAAATAAATTTCTGAATTATGTATCCTGAAGCTTTGAAATTTCTTTATTAATTGATGAAATATGAATTCTAAATTCTAGCATTGAAGCTTTTCACCAAAAGAAGTCTCTCCAAAATAAATCTTTTACAGCAAAGTGATATTTATTGAGTTATATGGAAAAGATGGCTTGTATTTTTGAGATTATTACAACACACTGTGCAGGATTGGACAGATGTTCCGTGGTGTTTGGTTTCCCTTTCTTCTCTCTCCTGCTCAGTCTGCATCGTAGCGGCAGCTTATTTCTCTAAGGCTGGACAGCCTGGCTCTCGGCAGTGACATCCTCCCACACCTGGTCACAAGTAGTAGTGGCATGTGCTATACACAGCATCATGCTTAACAGCGTGTTGCCCTTCTGAGCCTGTTGTACTCACTGATCTCTTTAAAAAAAAAAAAAAAAATAGCTCTTGTAAAAGGTCACAATAACTCTATGCAGCTGATACTGCAGTGGTTCCTAGGCCATTCTTCATCTGCTCTGGACATCTCAGTCACACCCAGTGCTCGGTGGATCATGACCAAACCCCTGTCATGTGGATGCACGTGAATGGGTAGCAGGGAGTCAGGATCCTGCTTTCTCCAGCAACCCCTTACTGCTGTATAGCTTGCATAAGCCTCCCTGGTGACTCTTGCAGGAACCACTCCATTGTCCTCCAGCTCCCCAGCCTTCTCAGTTATAAACATGCTGGTCAGATCTCTTAGCCTGCAAAGAGAACTTTCCCCAGTCACTATAGTCCATTCTCCTTCCCGAAGGCTTGGGGCAGACCATTCATTTATTTAGAGAAGAGCTATACAGTCTTCTTTCTGGCCCCATCTTAAAGTCTTCTGTTGTGCTGCACCCCAGATGATGTCTCAGATGCTTTGGGGAATCTTTAACAGCTGGATTTGAGTCGGTCTTCTTAGGCTGCACCTCCAGCCTCTGCGCAGACCCCCACCCATTTCCCATGGATGGTGGGACCCCATCATTCTCTCATCTCGGCATTCAGGGCACGCTTTCCTTGGCGGCCCCTGGTCACATGTCATCAGGCTGGGCGGGAAGTGTCCCTGGGTGCGTGCTCCACTTCTCCCTCTCAGGAAGCCCAGTTTCATCCTTAGTCCCCTCTCATGCCCACTCTCGGCTGGTTATAGCACTTCCACTGCTGCTGTCAGATAGGAAGTGATCGAAGCAGGGGGCAAAGAGAAAGTCCATGTTTGTTCTAAGCAGAAAAGCAGGAAAAAAAAAAAAAAGAAAAACACCTGTTGACCTGAGAGAAGTAAATTCCAGAAGGGAACCAAGAACTCTTCCCTTCCCTGGTGAGTATTTCCATTATTCCGTTAAGGTTTAATATGCATTCAGATTACTTTTACTAAATAGTACACCATAAAGCTTTTGTTATATATTAAATGTAAACTGAAAGGAATGTAAACATATGTATTGTTAATTATAAATATAGATAAGTAATGACATAATAGATGAAAAAGTCTTATTCAGATGTATCACGTTCATTTTACATTACCCACCTATTGTCGCATGGTAGAATAGTTTTTGTCTCTGAATATGTGAATAACTTGACTTGCATTGATCTTTTTACATATTTAATAAAAAAAAAGTATATGTTAAAATCTGCCTGGAGTTACAGATTCTTACATTTTTATGCTGAAGATTCCCTTTTCAGTCAGCATGCGAATAGGAATAGATTTGTGTGGATTTACACATCGACCCACATTTTATTATGATTTACACGGGGAGGTGTCTTTGTTTCTTATTGATGGCAAATGTTGTTAACAGGAGTTACAGACTCACATTTGATATCAAATGTAGCAGCTATAATACCTTTTAAAAACGTTACCAAAAAAAAGAAAGAGAAAACATTCCCTTGGGAAACATCCCACATGCAAGCAAACAGAATCGCAGCTCCTGCAGGTCCAGCATGCTCCATCTGGACGAGACAGTGCTGGGCAAATAGGAAACTGAGAGAGAAGCAGGCAGATGTTTCTAAGGACAGCTTTGTGGCAGAATGACCTGCTTGACAAAAGCCCTGTGAGTAAGTGTTTGTTGACTTTAAACGGCAATGATTTATCGACATGAGCTATAACCGTAACAACAACTTAACAGATACAGGAATAGGTGAAAAGAGAAATGTATTTCAACTGGCCCAGTAATCACCTGTGGAGACTGCAGAGCAGGTCACAGTGGGATACAGACGTTACCCTGGAGCCTGCAGGTTACTGGACTTCAGCTAATACCCTTTTCACCCTGAAGGGTGCCAGCCTTCCCTATGCTGCTTCCAAGCACCACCTAGAGGCCAGTTTGGTTTCTCTAATGTCCTTTGGCCACTATTTTCCAGTCGCTTGCCTTTAGGCACATTTCTATTAAAATAAGTGGGAAAATAACAGAAGGCAAAGATGTTACCCCTCTTCTCCATCTACATTCATTTCCTCCCAAGGTACACTTGTGACAGAAGTTTGTGAGCCATGACCTGGGTTTGAAATCTCATGCTCAAAGTACACGTGTTTCCCGTTTAGTCCACCAACTCTGGGGTTTTAAGCACTTGATCTTATACTTAGACATTTGTGCACAGACAAAAATACATGTGATTCAGCTTACAAAATGTACACTGGTGGACTCTAGTAAATGTGTCACTGATGGTTCAAAGGTGGTGAAATAATATGCTTGTTCTACATTATTAAATCTGACATCATCTCTCAAAATTGGTTGCTTCTGGTACTATGAGTAGGCTCAAGTCCAGAGACACCCCTTCCCAAAAAAAGTTAATGGAATTCCACTGAATTTGAGTTATAAAATGCCAGTTCTCTAAAACACAGACAACTTAGTTTCTGACTTTATTCCTTTTAACTGCTAGAACACAACTATGGTCATTAATTGAGGCTACTGTCACTCGTAATAACTTTTACTGACCCAGTTTCTCAGCACTGAGGCCATGTTGCCAAACAGCACAAATGATGGATAAAAACATATCCCTGGATGTCTAATAGCTCCTGTCTTGCTGAACCAGGAACTCATAAAAGATGTTTTCCACTCATTAGAGGAGTCCTGGCTTTACTTGCCTAAAGAAAAGCAAAGCTAAGGAGAAAATCCATTGATTCCTGGAGGACCCTCACGTGGCCCTGGGACTTTGGATCACAAGACTGCCTCATGGACAGACCCCCAACTCTGAGCCGGACCCCATGTTTTGTATAGATTAGGAGTACACAGAAGGTGCATTTACTGAGGCTGTGCTTCTGTTTTGGGTTTACAAATGTAATCAAAACGGAAAGCCCAGCTGAAGTTCATCTGTTGGATGCCTTTTTCTCTCAATTCACGGGGAAAAAAATGTTAAACTTTTTAGCTTCCAAGTTTTAATTTCTAAAACAGGTTTCTTGTGGTATTTTGCAACTATTTTATCATCAAACCTGGGAATAAATTGTTTTTAAAGGGTAATGATGTATTAATGTACCTTCGAATTTATGATTCTCAGTAGGAAACTAGCCCAAGACCTAAATGTTTTCTTTTCTAGAGAATAAAAAAGTTAAGTACATGTTTCCTTCTGTGTAGCTAACATCCTCATATTTTCACACTATGATATTTCTTTAGGTCTTGAAGGTTATCCACATAAAATAAAAAAATTTTAAGATATGTTTAATAAAATGTTTTTGTCAAATCTGAGAGCTTAAATGAAACTTTGGAAATTAAAAAGTAATGAAAAGGTTTCATAAATGTGTTCGGAACTTACTACTATGATGCTGTCTTCTAATCTGATATATTTATTATGCAGATGAAACATGAGCTTCTAATGGAACAGTTTTTCTTCCAGCTTGAACTTTTAGCAAAAGACCACAGAAAACCAGGCCAAATGTTAGTCTCTCATAGACTAAGTTATGTCAAGATAGGCTCAGAGGCCATCCTGTCCTGCAAACAAAGACATTGTCCAGTCACCTGAGCTTAAAAGAAAATACAGAGAAGGAAAACGTGAATTTTACTCCAGAACTTTTTTAAAAAATATTTTACTTTAAGTTCTGGGATACATGTGCAGAACGTGCAGGTTTGTTACATACGCATGCATGTGCTATGGTGGTTTACTGCACCTATCAACTCTTCATCTAGATTTTAAGCCCCACATGCATTAGGTATTTGTCCTAATGCTCTCCCTCCCCTTGACCCCCACCCCCCAACAGGCCCCGCTGTGTGTTCCCCTCCCTGTGTCCATGTGTTCTCATTGTTCAGCTCCCACTTTTGAGTGAGAACATGTGTTTGGTTTTTTGTTCCTGCATTAGTTTGCTGAGGTTGATGGCTTCCAGCTTCATCCATGTCCCCGCAAAGGACATGATCTCATTCTCTTTTATGGCTGCTTAATATTCCATGGTGTGTATGTACCACATTTTCTTTATTCATTTTCATTGATGGGCACGGTTTGATTCCATGTCTTTGCTATTGTAAACAGTGCTGCAATAAACATACGTGTGCACGTGTCTTTATAATAGAATGATTATATTCCAATGGATATATACCAAGTAATGGGATTGTTTGGTCAAATGCTCTTTTTGGTTCTAGATCCCTAAAGAATCTCCACACTATCCTGCACAATGGTTGAACTAATTTACACTCCCACCAACAGTGAAAAAGCATTCCTACTTCACAGCCTTGCCAGCATCTGTTGTTCCTTGGCTTTTTAAGAATCACCATTCTGACTGGCATGAGATGGTATCTCCTTGTGGTTTTGATTTGCATTTCTCTAAGGATCAGTGATATTGAGCTTTTTTTCATGTTTGTTGGCCACATAAATGTCTTCTTTTGAGATTTTTGCCCACTTTTTTTTTTTTTTTTTTTTTTTTCCTGAGATGGAGTTTCGCTCTTGTTGCCCAGGCTGGAGTGCCATGGCACAATCTCAGCTCACTGCAACCTCCACCTCCTGGGTTCAGACGATTCTCCTGCCTCAGCCTCCTAAGTAGCTGGGATTGTGGGCGCGTGCCACCACACCCGGATAATTTTTGTATTTTTAGTAGAGACAGGATTTTGTCATGTTGGCTAGGCTGTTCTCAAACTCCTGACCTTAGGTGATCCTCCTGCCTCAGCCTCCCAAAGTGCTGGGATTACTCCTTGATGGTTTTTTGTTTTGTTTTGTTTTTGTAAATTTAAGTTCCTTGTAGATTCAGATATTAGACCTTTGTCAGATGGGTAGATTGCAAAAATTTTCTCCCATTCTGTAGGTTGCCTGTTCACTCTGATGCTAGTTTCTTTTGCTGTACAGAAACTCTTTAGTTTAATTAGATCCCATTTGTCAATTTTGGCTTTTGTTGCAATTGCTTTTGGTGTTTTTGTCATGAAGTCTTCGCCCATGCCTGTGTCCTGAATGGTATTGCTTAGGTTTTCTTCTAGAGTTTTTATGGTTTTGGGTTTTACATTTAAGTCTTTAATCCATCTTGAGTTAATTTTTGTATAAGGTGTAAGGAAGGAATCCAGTTTCAGTTTTCTGCATATGGCTAGCCACTTTTCCCAGCACCGTTTATTAAATAAGGAATCCTTTCCCCATTGCTTGTTTTTGTCTGGTTTGTCAAAGATCAGATGGTTGTAGATGTGTGGTGTTTCTGAGGTCTCTGTTCTGTTCCATTGGTTTGTATGTCTGTTTTTTACCCATACCTTGCTGTTTTGATAACCTTGTAGTATAGTTTGAAGTCAGGTAGTGTGATGCCTCCAGCTTTGTTCTTTTTGATTAGGATTGTGCTGGCTATACAGGTCTTTTTTGGTTCCATATGAAATTTAAAGTAGTTTTTTCTAATTTTGTGAAGAATGTCAGTGGTAGTTTGATGGGAATATCATTGAATCTATAAATTACTTTAGTAGTATGGCCATTTTCACGATATTGATTCTTCCTATCCATGAGGATGGAATGTTTTTCCATTTGTTTGTGTCCTCTCTTATTTCCTTGAGCAGTGGTTTGTAGTTCTCCTTGAAGATGTCCTTCACGTTCCTTGTAAGCTGTATTCCTAGGTATGTTATTCTCTTTGTAGCAATTGTGAACGGGAGTTCATTCATGATTTGACTCTCTGTTCGTCCATTGTTGGTATAAAGGAATGCTTGTGATTTTTGCACATTGATTTTGTATCCTGAGACTGCTGAATTTGCTTATTAGCTTAAGTTTTGGGGCTCAGACGATGGGATTTTCTAAATATGGAATCATGTCTTCTGCAAACAGAGACAATTTACAATTTGACTTTCTCTCTTCCTATTTGAATACCCTTTATTTCTTTCTCTTGCCTGATTGCCTTGGCCAGAATATTGTGTTGAATAGGAGTGGTGAGAGAGGGCATCCTTTTCTTGTGCCACTTTTCAAAGGGAATGCTTCCAGCTTTTGCCCATTCAGTATGATATTGGTTATGGGTTTGTCATAAATAGCTTTTATTATTTTTAGATATGTTCCATCAATACATAGATTATTGAGAGTTTTTAACATGAAGGGATGTTGAATTTTATTGAAGGCCTTTTCTGCACCCATTGAGATAATCATGTGGTTTTTGTCATTGGTTCTGTTTATGTGATGGGTTACATTTATTGATTTGCCTTATGTTGAACCAGCCTTGCATCCCAGGATTGAAGCCAACTTGATCGTGAGGGATAAACTTTTTGATGTGCTGCTGGATTCCATTTGCCAGTATTTTATTGAGGATTTTTGCATCCATGTTCATCAGGGATATTGGCCTGAAGTTTACTTTTTTTGTTGTGTCTCTGCCAGGTTTTGGTATCAGGATGATGCTGGCCTCATAAAATGAGTTAGGGAGGAGTCCTGTCTTTTCAATTGTTTGGAATCATTTCAGAAAGAATGGTACCAGCTTCTCTTTGTCCCTCTGGTAGAATTTGGTTGTGAATCCATCTAGTCCTGGGCATTTTTTGGTTGGTTGGTAGGCTATTACTGCCTCAGTTTCAGAATTTGTTATTGGTCTATTCAGCAATTCGACTTCTTCCTGGTTTAGTCTTGGGAGGGTGTGTGTGTCCAGGAATTTGTCCATTTCTTCTAGATTTTCTAGTTTATTGCGTAGAGGTGTTTATAGTATACTCTGATGGTAGTTTGTATTTCTCTGGGATCAGTGGTGATATCCCCTTTATCTTTTTTTATTGTATCTATCTGATTCTTCTCTCTTTCTTATTAGTCTGGCTAGTGGTCTATTTTGTTAATTTTTTCAAAAAACCAGCTCCTGGCTTCACTGATTTTTTGGAGGGTTTTTTTTTTTTTTTTTTTTTTTTTTTTGTCTCTATCTGCTTCAGTTCTGCTCTGATCTTAGTTATTTTTTTGTCTTCTGTTTTGGATTTGTTTGCTCTTGCTTCCCTAGTTCTTTTAATTGTGATGTTAGGGTGTCGATTTGAGATCTTTCCAGCTTTCTGATGTGGCATTTAATGCTATAAATTTCCCTCTTAACACTGCTTTGGCTGTGTCCCAGATATTCTGGTGCATGGTCTCTTTGTTCTCATAAGTTTCAAGAGCTACTTGATTTCTGCCTGAATTTTGTTATTTACCCAGGAATCATTCAGGAGCAGGTTGTTCAATTTCCATGTAGTTGTGTGGTTTTGAGTGAATTTCTTAATCCTGAGTTCTAATTTTATTGCACTGTGGTCCGAGGGACTATTAGTTATGATTTTAGTTATTTTGCATTTGCTGAGAAGTGTTTTACTTCCAATTATGTGGTCGATTTTAGAATAAGGGCCATGTGGCACTGGGAAGAACGTATATTCTGTTGATTTGGGGTAGAGCGTTCTATAGATGTCTATTAGGTCCACTTGATTCAGAACTGGGTTCAAGTCCTGAATAACCTTGTTAATTGTCTGTTTTGTTGATCTGTCTAATATTAACAGTGGGGTGTTAAAGTCTCCCACTATTATTGTGAGGGAGTCTAAGTCTCTTTGTAGATCTCTAAGAACTTATTTTATGAATCTGGGTGCTCCTGCAATGAGTGCATATATATTTAAAATAGCTGCTCTTGTTGCATCAGTCCCTTTAAATGCCCTTCTTTGTCTTTTTTGATTTTTGTTTAAAGTCTGTTTTATCAGAGACTAGGATTGAAACTCCTGCTTTGTTGTTTTTTTTCCCCCCTCCATCCCTTTATTTTGAGCCTATGTGTGTCTTTTTACGTGAGATGTGTTTCCTGAATATAGCACACCAAAGGTGCTTGACTCTATCCAATTTGCCAGCCTATGTCTTTTAACTGGGGCATTTAGCCCATTTACATTTAAGGTTAATATTGTTATGTGTGAATTTGATCCTGTCATCATAATGCTAGCTGGTTATTTTGCACACTAGTTGATGCAGTTTCTTCATAGTGTCATTGGTCTTTATATTTCGGTGTGTTTTTGCAGTGGCTGGTACCAGTTTTTCCTTTCCATATTTAGTACTTCCTTCAGGAGTTCTTGCAAAGCAGGCCTGGTGGTGATGAAATCCCTTAGCATTTGCTTGTCTAGAAAGGATTTTATTTCTCCTTTGCTTATGAAGCTTAGTTTGGCTGGATATGAAATTCTGGGTTGAAAATTATTTTCTTTAACAATGTTGAATATTGGCCCCCACTCTCTTCTGGCTTGTAGGGTTTCTGCTGAGACATCCACTGTTAGTCTGATGAGCTTCCCTTTGTAGGTGACCTGACCTTTCTCTCTGGCTGCCTTTAACATTTTTTCCTTCATTTCGACCTTGGAGAATCTGACGATTATGTGTCTTGGGGTTGATCTTCTTGTGGAGTATCTTAGTGATGTTCTTTGTCTTTCCTGAATTTGAATGTTGGCCTGTCTTGCTAGGTTAAGGAAGTTCTCCTGGATAATATCCTGAAGTGTGTTTTCCAACTTGGTTCCATTCTCCTTGTCTCTTTCAGGTACTCCAATCAATTGTAGATTTGGTCTTTTAACGTATTCCCTTATTTCTTGGAGGCTTTGTTTGTTCCTTTTCATCCTTTTTTTTTTTTTTCCTCTAATCTTGTCTGCATGCCTTATTTCAGCAAGCCGTGGTCTTCAAACTCTGGTATCCTTTCTTCTGCTTGATCGATTCAGCTATTGATACTTGTGTATGCTTCATGAAGTTCTTGTGCTGTGTTTTGCAGCTCCATCAGGTCGTTTATGTTTCTCTCTAAACTAGTTATTCTAGTTAGCAGCTCCTGTAATCTTTTATCAAGGTTATCACCTTCTTTACATTGGGTTAGAACCTGCTGCTTTAACTCAGCAGTTTGTTATTATCCACCTGCTGAAAGCCTACTTCTGTCAATGGGTCCATCTCATCCTCTGTCCAGTTCTGCACCCTTGCTGGAGAGGTGTTGCGATCATTTGGAGGAGAAGCAGCATTCTGACTCTTGGAATTTTCAGCATTTTTGCGCTGGTTTTTCCTCATCTTCATGGATTTATCTACCTTTGATCTTTGAGGCCTATGACCTTTGGATGGAGTTTTTGCATGACATCCTTTTTGTTGATGTTGATGTTATTGCTTTCCGTTTGTTTGTTTTTCTTCTAACAGTCAGACCCCTCTTCTGCAGGTCTGCTGCAGTTTGCTGAAGGTCTACTCCAGACCCTGTTCTCCTGGGGATCACCAGTGGAGACTGCAGAATAGCAAAGATTACTGCCTTCTCCTTCCTTTGGAAGCTTTATCCCAGAGGGGCATGGGCCTGATGCCAGCCAGAGCTCTCCTGTATGAGGTGTCTGCCGACCCCTGTTGGGAGGTCTCTCCCAGTCAGAAGTCACAGGGGTCAGGAACCCACTTGAGGAGGCAGTCTGTCTCTTAGCAGAGCTGGTGCACTGTGCTGAGAGAATCTCCGTTGTCAGGATCAGCTGCTCTCTTCAGAGCCAGCAGGCAGGAAAGGCTAAGTCCACTGAACCTGCGACCACAGCCCCCCCTCCCCCCAGGTGCTTTGCCCCAGAGAGATGAGAGTTTTATCTGTAAGCCCCTGACTGGAGCTGCTGTATTTCCTGCAGAGATGCCCTGCCCAGTAGGGAGGAATCTAGAGAAGCAGTCTGGCCACAGCCGCTTTACTCCACTGTGGGGAATTCCATCCAGTCCAAACTTCCCAGTCTCCTTAGCACTGTCAGGGGAAAACCACCTACTAAAGCCACAGTAATGGCCGTCACCCCTCTTCCCACCAAACTCAGTCATCCCAGTCCGACTCCAGACTGCTGTGCTTCAGTGAGAATTTCAAGCCAGTGGTTCTTAGCTTGCTGGGCTCCATGAGGAGGGACCCACTGAGCGAGACCACTTGGCTCCCTGGCTTCAGCCACCTTTCTAGGGGAGTGGACAGTTGTCCTGTCTCACTAGAGTTCTAGGTGCTGCTGGAGAATGAAAAAATCCTGCAGCTCAGTGCATGCCCAAACAGCTGCCCAGTTTTATGCTTGAAAACCAGAGCCCCGGTGGTGTAGACTCAGGAGGGAATCTCCTGATCCGTAGATCGCAAAATTCTGTGACGAAAGCGTAGTACCCTGGGCAGGTAGCACAGTCCCTCACTGCTTCCCTTGGCTGGGGGAGGGAGGTCTCGGACTCTGTGCACTTCCCAGGTGAAGCGACGCCCCACCCTGCTTCTGCAGCTCTCAGTGGGTCACACCCACTGCCTAACCAGTCCCAGTGAGAGGAACTGGGTACCTAGGTTGGAAATGCAGAATCACCCCCGCCCTCTGCACGGGTCTCGCTGGGAGCTGCAGACCGGATCTGTCCATTTTCAGTTGTTCTTGGGAGAATGGTTTTGAAATATCACAAGATGTTTCCGAGTCATACCTAAGACATCATCACCACAGCGCCCAAGGTTTTGTTTAGTTTTACTTTCTCAAAAATTTGGATATCATTTACTTCTGGATGAGAACCATTCCTTTTAAGCCAAAGATTTAATAGGCACAGAGTGAATGGTTGTGTTCGTCATACCCACAGTAGATCTAAAAAGGCTCAAATATAAGAATTATCTCTGCTGAGAAGACAGTGGTAGAAATTGACAGGCATATTGTGTCTCCACCATTTTTTACCAAGCAAAGACTCTACAGTGTAGGTAACTCCTAGTTGGAACACACGATTTTGTTACATAATAGCCAGTTTACATACAACCTAAAAGCAATACCTTAGACCACACAGCTATGCACTCAACATATAACATTGTGAAATAACTTCATTTAAGTGCTAAAAAGAGTGATTATCAAAATCCAGCATGCTTCCTTGTGATGTTCTGTGACCCAAACTGGTTTCCAGGCTGCTGTGAATGTTTCTCTCATTTTCTTGTGTGACTGTCCTGCGTTCCACAAAGCCAAAAAAGAAAACAGTGGATTTATGTATAGAAGTGCCCCAAACCCAAT
Organism: Piliocolobus tephrosceles; assembly: GCF_002776525.5. Classification (NCBI taxonomy): domain Eukaryota; kingdom Metazoa; phylum Chordata; class Mammalia; order Primates; family Cercopithecidae; genus Piliocolobus; species Piliocolobus tephrosceles. The sequence continues at coordinate 47,089,754 of NC_045451.1, read as the reverse complement.
ATGTATGTGCCTGTAGGCCTAAACTTACTATAAGCTTTGAAAAACCTAGAATGAGGGCTCCTGAACAGTTTGCCGGTATAGGCTTCTGCTCCCTGGTTGACTCCCGTTTTCCATGGGGGTCCTTTTACGTAGTTTTCCTTCTTAGGGAAAGAGAGAGAATGGAAAAGGTGACAATGATATGAGATATGGTCCCTCTTGACTTCAAGATATTTTAAGAATATTCATGTGTCCGGGCACGGGCACTGGCTGTGGCTCACACCTGTCATCCCAGCACTTTGGGAGGCCGAGGCGGGTGGATCACCTGAGGTCACGAGTTTGAGATCAGCCTGGCCAACACGGTGAAACCCCGTCTCTACTAAAAACACAAAAAATTAGCTGGGTGTGGTGGCGGGTTCCTGTAATCCCAGCTACTCGGGAGGCTGAGGCAAGAGAATCGTTTGAACCCGGGAGGCGGAGGTTGCAGTGAGCCGAGATCGCACCATTGCATTCCAGCCCGGGCAACAGAGTGAGACTCTGTCTCAAAAAAAAAAAAAAAATTAGCTGGGCATAGTGGCGCATGCCTGTAATCCCAGCTACTTGGGAGGCTGAGGCAGGCGAATCGCTTGAACCCGGGAGGCAGAGGTTGCAGTGGGCCGAGATCGCCCATCGCACTCTAGCCTAGGGGACAAGAGTGAGACTTCGTCTCAAGAAAAAAAAAAAAAACATGTGACCTTCAAGTCACTTGTTCCTGTTTTTGAAATAGCATGCTGAGGGATTTGGTCATATCATTAGCCCAGACATAGCCTGACAAGACCAGCCCTTGGGTAATGAGATTGGTTTGAGGTAGGAACTGTACTTGCTTTGTAGGATGGGCAAGAGGAGACTCCAGGCTCTGGATGGGAAGCTGAAGGCTGACCAAGGGTGGATGAGAAAGAGGGCCTGCAAAGGGAACTCCACAGAGGCCACATGAGGACAAGAGCAGTACCCGACTCCAGGCTGCATCCATCATATGGAGGTCTGTGGTCATTTCTCCCATTCACCTTTCTCCTCTGGAGAACCCAAACCCCAGAAACCAGAGGGAATCGACTGCTGCTTCTCAGGTAGGGTTTCATTCATGGTCACATTTCTTTACCGAAAAAGATGGGTATATTGAAGCGTTGACTGCCTCCTCAAGAAGAAACAGGAAGTGATCATTACCAAACAGAGGCTCCCTTTAAATTTAAAATGTATAGCCAAGAAAGCGGCTAACACTACCCAAGAAAGACCCCAAATAAACGTTTAAGCTAAAAAAAACCCACAGGGTTGGGGATAGGGCATGTTTTTGTTTTGTCTTGCAATTTCGTTGTTTTTAAAGGCTGAGCACCAACTATGGGCGAAGCATAGGAGTCAAAAGTAACTTTACTCCTAAAATATATCATTATCCTTTTTTTTTTTTTTTTTTTAATTTTTCTTGCTCTGTCGCCCAGGCTGGAGTGCAGTGGCACAATTTGGGCCCACTGCAACCTCCACCTCCTAGGTTCTAGTGATTCTCCTGCCTCAGCCTCCTGAGTAGCTGGGACTACAGGCGTGTGCCAACATACCCAGCTAATTTTTTGTATTTTTTAGTAGAAGCAGGGTTTCACCATATTGGCCAGGCTGGCCGAAGTGCTGGGATTAAGGTGTGAGCCATCACACCTGGCCTCATGTCACGATCTTTTAAGTTATTCTAAAGGAGCTCTATAGAGAGGGGTACTCTGAATCCATTAAGTTAGATCTTGCCTTAATCCAAAAAAATAAACTAAAGCTGTCTGCATATTTTTAAGGCAGTATATTACATATAAATGAGGGAATCAGCATGAAGGGAAAGTAAGGCAGGGGGGAAAGGATGAAGCCACAGGTAAAGTTAGGAGCCTTATACATGCCCTGAGGTCTTCTAGACTTTACTAGGACTAAAGGAGAAAAAATGACCTTTGTCCTTCCTAGTAGCCAACAGAGAGGAAAGTACAACCAGCCCTCTGTATCTGCAGAGTCCACATCCACAGATCAACCATGTATCAAAAATATTTTAAAATAAATAGAAAATAATACAAATTTTTAAAAAATACAATATTAGAACTACATAGAGTCCCTGATATACAGTGGTTAAACTTTCAATTTTTGGACTTTATGATGAATTTATCAGGATATTGAATATATTTTCAACTTATGAAATTTTTGACTTAAAAGTGTGTTTATTGAGAAGTAACCCCATTGTAAGTGAGAGCATCTGTACTTACTTTTACATTGCATTAGGTATTATAAGTAATCTAGATATGATTTAAAGTATACAGGAGAATGTGTAAGGGTTGTATGCAAATACCATACCAGTTTCTATCAGGGACTTGAGCATCTGTGGATTTTGGTATCTACAGGAGCAGTGTCGGGGGGCGCTGGGGGGGGCAGAGGGGGGGTGCTGTTTAAACAAATCAGTTACTTGAGAGTACAGATACTTAGCCTAAGAGAAATTTCTCGGTGTTACCTCCTAGAAAGAAATTGAGTGATGTAGGGAGCCTGACTGTAACAACGTCTCACAGCAAATACAGTAACACTGTAATAGGACTGCTTCCAACTATCCCTGATGACATAATGCCAAGATGCGGTTCAGTCGAAAGCAATCTACCAGGGACTGGAGCTGTCTGTGCATGTAAACTGCTCCTGGGAGGTCGGGCTTCATCCCAGCATAAACTATAGAATCACGGGGCAATGATGGGGGCGAGGGGAAGGGCACTGCAAGCTACTCCCTGCAGCCTAAGTTTAGTAAATACTGAATGGCAGTGTGACCTTGGCAACTACTAGAGGACAGACGCGGAATGCTGCTGATCGACACCCGGTTCCTTTCCCAACAGTCAGCACATGGAGGGGAGGGGCTGTTCTCAGGCTACAGGCTGAGGAACCTGGCCAGGCCACAAGCCACAGGCCACCCCACCCCTGGCGGGTGGGAGGAGGGGGGCCACGGGCCGGGTCACACTTTTCCCCAGAAGCATCATAAGGGTTTGACTTTTGTGAGTCTGTTTTGCGTTCGGTTTTGGTTTTTCAATTATCCTTGGCAATTTACTGATAGGGAAATTTTCAGTGTAGATTACAGATATGAAGCTATTAGCTGTTCCACACTCCTGTAAGCCTTAAAATTGTCCTGGAGAAAGCCCACTGACAGATGGTATGCTTCCTGAATCAAAACACAAGTCTGTAGAGGAAAAGAGGATAATATTTTAATAAAAATCTTTTTATATCTATGAAACCTTTTACAGGTTACAAAATGGCTTCAAAGATGACAATTATTAGAGGAGAAAGAGAATAGGCTTTGAAAATTACCTAACTGGATTCCAATTCCAGCTACACCAATTCTACCTGTGTACTTTTAAATAAATTGCACATAATTTCTGAGCCTCAATTTCTTTATCTGAATATATAGATGATACCTACCTTGCACAGTTTTGAAAAATAAGTGAAGATGGTGTGTATAAAGTACCTTGAACACAGTTGATAATAAGCAGTGGCCAAGCGTGGTGGCTCACACCTTAATCCCAGCACTTTGGGAGGCCAAGGTGGGCGGATCATTTGAGGTTAGGAGTTTTGAGACCACCCTGGATGACATGGAGAAACCCCATCTCTACTAAAAAAAATAATGATACAAAAATTGGCCGGGTGTGGTGGCATGCACCTGTAATCCCAGCTACTCGGGAAGCTAAGGCATGAGAATTGAACCCAGGAGGTGGAGGTTGCCATGAGTCGAGATCGCGCCACTGCACTCCAGCCTGGGTGAGAGTGTGACTCTGTCTCCACAAAAAAAGTCCGGGCGCGGTGGCTCACGCCTGTAATCTGAGCACTTTGGGAGGCTGAGGTGGGCAAATCACAAAGTCAGGAGGTGGAGACCAGCCTGGTCAATATGGTGAAACCCCGTCTCTACTAAAAATACAAAAAATTAACTGGGCATGATGGCGGGCGCCTGTAATCTCAGCTACTCAGTAGTCTGAGGCAGGAGAATCGCTTAAACTTGGGAGGCAGAGGTTGCAGTGTGCCGAGATTGCAGCACTGCACTCCAGCCAATGTGACACAGTGAGACTCTGTCAGAAAGAGAAAGAAAGAAAGAGAGAAAGAGAGAGAGAAAGAGAGAGAAAGAGATAGAGAAAGAGAGAGAGAAAGAGAGAAAGAAGAAAGAAAGAGAAAGAAAAAGAAAGAAAGGAAAGAGAGAAGGAAGGAAGGAAAAAAAGTTAGCTATTTTACTAATTTTGGCTTCAATAGCAATCCTGTGAGGGAGGTAGTACAGATATTATGCATATTATAATAATAATCTTATTAGCCTGATGCTAAACATTTCCACACCTCCCACTGCTTTCACTGCACTGCAGCAAGAGCCGTCCTAGGCAGCCATATGTTATGTGGTTCAGAGTGGGCGTCTAACCCAGGGCCAGTTAGTATTTAGGGTTTTCAAGTGACCACATAGTCTGCCTCTCTGATGGCAATTAGATCCTCCCTCTGCTCTCCCCTCCCCTCTCATTTGCACTAAGGATTGAGGACCTTAGCAGTGAGTACCAGAGCTTGAAAGGATGCACAGGGAACGAAGCCACAAGGAAGGATCACAGCATGCTGATGTTATATATGAGCAGTTGCTCTGAAATAGAAAAAAGATGAAAGTGGTCAAAAGAAAAGAGAGGCCTGGGCATGGGGACTCCCACCTGTAATCCCAGCACTTTGGGAGGCTGAGGCAGGAGGATTGCTTGAGGCTAGGAATCTGAAACCAGCCATGTCAACATAGCAAGACCCTGTCTCTACAAATAATGTAAAAATTAGCTGAGTGTGGTGACACACACCTGTAGTCCTAGCTACTTGGGAGGCTGAGGCAGGAGGACAGCTTGAGTGCAGGAGGCTGAGGCTGCAGTGAGCTATGATTGTGCCACTGCACTTCAGCCTGGGAAGCAGAGCAAGACTCTCTAGAAAAAAGAAAGAAAAGAAAAAGAGAAGAGAATAAAAGAGGAAGGAAGGAAGGAAGGAAGGAAGGAAGGAAGGAAGGAAGGAAGGAAGGAAACACAGACACTCAGGAAAGAACCAAGGAAGGTTTTAAATAAGATTTGCTGGACTCTACTTGACCAGATTTATAGAGCTCACATTTATGTGTAATTAACATAAATCAGAGGTAACTTAAATGAGTCGCTTCCTTGCAACCTAAGACATTCTCATGAAGTGAGGCTCTTGAAAGAGAATAACTTTCCCAAGTTTATAGAACAAAAGGTACCTTCAAGGTAATCCAATGCCAAGCCCAGCTGAGCGCCCAGATGACAGCTAGCATCACCTGCCAGCCCAGTGTGGGAAGAAGCCAACCTGGACATCCAGCCCCCTTGGCCCTTCAGATGACTCTGAGCATCTGTCCATCTGACAGCAACCACAGGAGAGACCTCAAGCAAGAACTGCCCCACTATCCCATGGCACCATAAGAGATAATAATAAATTGGTTCAAGTCACTAAGTTTAGGGTGGCTTCTTGTGACACAGCAATAGATAACTAGAACAATGTAGTTGACAGTGAAGGATAGATTTCATTTTGTTATTTGTACAGGTATTATGCAAAAAGAATGTGAATTATGTCACATTTATGCTGTAACAGCTGTGAAATAATTTGAGCATATCACTTTGGTAAGCTTCATAAAATTAAGTGTATAATGAGAGAATGAGACGAGGTGATCTTTGACATCCCTTCTGGCACTGAAAAATTCTGATTCCCAATAAACTACACAATGAAAAACAACATGGCCCCCAGGGGGTAGTTCCCTGAGCTGGGCAGAGCTTTCCTCCCTGGAGTGGAGGATAGGAGGGGTGGGGAGAAGGAGAATAGGAATCAAGTACAAGTATTTTTTATAGGCTGCTTCCCAGCACACTGTAGATGCCCCAAAAAGTTGTTTGAATGAAATGTCCCTTTCCTGGGTGCTTTGATTTAATTTGTTTTTCTCACTCAGTTATTTGATCTGAGGCCACTTCCCACGCAAATGAAATAAGAAAGAGGAATCAGAAACACAGACAGGTCCAAAGTGAATTTTCGACATGAATTAGGTTTTAAATGATCTCCATTTTGTCCCTTCACTCTCCTCTATAGACTTGTACCGAAGTTCCCGAAGTGTTCCAGGCAATGGGCATGTCTGAGCAACCTGCTGCCTCTTGAGTTATCCCACTCAGGGGGCTGAGCAGGTGGAAGTCACAGAGAAGTCACACATTATATACAACACTCATTCTTCATACAACTCCCTCTCCGCAATAAGGAAGTGGCCGCATCTGCCTCCACCTCATTTGTGGCACTTTTTTTTCCACTTCCTGAAAAGAAACAAAGCATCGTATATTTACCACGCACACTGTGTCGTGGCCATTACTCAGTTTTTGATGCAGTGAACGGGACAAGTGTCAACTCCTCCAGCCTTTCCAGAGGCCCTGTAACTGCACAGAGGATCACAGGGCCAGGAGAAACAGGGCCAGTGAGAGACTCTGATGTTACTCCTTAGACCAACATCACTCTGCACTGTTGAACAGCAAACAAGCACACATTATGGTGACCAGGGAGGTAGGTAGGCTAAAAGAAGCTCATTAAAAATCACCCTTATCTATAAACATTTCCCCTTCTTCCTGCCCTGCTCTCTCCCCCAAACTTCCTTTTCCTGAAAATACCTTCCTTGAACTAAGAACTAGAAAACCTGGGTTATTTCCAAAGGGAAGGTCATGGGAAACGCTTCCTTTGGACAGATTTCTTCATTGGTTATGATTTAAAAAACAGCTCAGGGGTAATTTAAAACACATATGTTACTGTACATGCTGTTCACTTTCAACACAGAAATCACGCTGTATACCTTTCTCCATATTCCCAACTTCTGAATATCCAAGGAGGAAATCCAGTCATTGCCTCATTCATCAGGATAATGGCTCCCAATTGCCCAGTGAGAACCCACAGAGCACTCTGCTTCAGCCACCTCTAATGATAACAAAGGCAGTGACCCACAGATGGTCCATTCTCTGATCCTTCCCACATGCGCTGAGTCATTCTTCTACCAGCACAGTGAATAAGGACTCATCTTTTAAGTGTGGCAAGTTATTGAGTTATTTACTGAAACTTACTCAGCTTCCTTCTCTGGACCTAGAGACAATAGCAATAGTCTTGTTGCATGCTCACAGCCTGGTATATAATAGGTGCTCAATGAATAATAGTTACATACATGTGCAGGGCATAGTGTCTCATGCCTGTAATCACAGCGCTTTGGGAGGCTGAGGCACGAGTATTGCTTGAGGCCAGGAGCTGGCCAACTAGCCTGGGCAATGTAGTGAGACCCCATCTCTAAAAATACAACAATAATAATAATAATAATCAACTAGTCAGTCATGGTGGCAAGCACCTGTAGTCCTAGCTACTCTGAAGGCTGAGCCAGAGGTTCAAGGCTGTAGTGAGCCTTCATCAAGCCACTGCACTCCAGCCTGAGTGATCTCTTAAAAAAAAAAAAAGTTACATACTTGTGCACAGTGTATAATTAACTACCTATATATAATTACTAGTGAGATTATTTAGCTAATTTCTTTCTTTTTTATTTTATATAGAGACAGGGGTCTCACTATTGCTCAGGCTGGTCTTAAACTCCTGGCCTCAAACAATCCTTTCACCTCAGCCTTCCAAAGTGCAGAGATTACAGGTGTGAGCCATGGCACCTGGCCCGTTTGGCTAATTTCTAACCTTTTACTACTAAACTCCATGCACCATCACCATGTAGACTATGTCTGCCTGGCTCACCATCCTATCCTTAGCACCTAGCACACTTAACTGATACAAAGAAGGTACACAATATACTTACGAATGAATGGAATGAAAAGTGCCTAGATGTAAGGTTGCTAAGAGGATGTAATCAAATAATACATGCGAAGAGCTTATTATTGTGCCTGGCACATAGTTATACATTGTTACCTGCTGCGATTAGTGGTGGTGATGGTGGTATTGGTATAATTTATCTCAGTTCATACCCAAACTCAAGTGTGATGTGCAAGAGAGAGACTCTCTCTGTTCTCCAGAGACAGCCACCCAGTGATGGCCCCTACGCTGCTGCTCCTTGATAGGCCCCCAGCACAACCATTGGCACTTCTAGCTCTAAATTCCTGCCTCCCCTTCCCACAGTTCATCTGCCTGCCGTACATGCAACTTTCTAATGTATGTTGAGTCCCCAGAAGAATAAAGACTTTCATGGTTAACTGCTGGGTGGTAAGCCTTCTGCTCAACACTAGGCACTGGATCTATAGTGCTTTTGGGATCCACACATTCTAAATGGTCTCTTTTGACAGAAGGGGATTGGAGGTCATCAGTCACCTACCATTGTCTTAGAAGTGAGAAGTACCTTGCCTCAGGTCACCACAGGTTTCTCCTGAAGGGCTTAGATCTTCTCTCTTAACACATTAGGTTGTGATTCTGGTGCTGAAGACTGTGTTCACCCTAGGGTGTGATTTTAGGGGTGGAACCATTTTGTCTACAAATTTAATGTCCCCAGCACCTAGCAGTTTTGAGCACATAACAGAACTCAGTTTACCAAACAAAAATAAACGAGAGAAGGGAAAAGGTGCAGTTGTGAAGTTTAACATCAGTTATTTCCTGTATATTCATTCTTCTCTCCATTAACACAGAGGACAAAAATTTAATTTTACATTAGAGAAAATTTACAATCCAGGTGGTCAGAACAAGAGAGATGAAAATGCAGAATTGCAGAGAGCCATGAAGTGTAACTTGACTCTCACGAGCATGGAAGTTTAACATCATGACTTTTAAAAATCTGTCATTTATTGTATGATGTGTTTTCAAGCCTCAGAGACTGAATTCCATCAATGAATATTAGATTCTGACTGCGTGATTGTGTTTGATTTTTGAACCTTCCTTATATAAACCTCAAAACCAAAACTGAAAGGCCATGTACAAGAAAAATAAAATGTCAAGTTAGAAAAAGATTTAGCAATCTTTTTTGGTGGTACACCAATGATTTCAAATGTGATTCTGAGGCCCATGGGGAGTCCCCAAGAGCTTCTTAGGAAATCTTCCAAGTCAAAATTATTTTCCCAATGAGCCTGAGATGTTATTTGCCTTTTTCATTCTTATTCTTTCACCAGTGTACGGCAGATCTTTTCCAAGGTTACGTGAGGTGTGATATCACAGCAAATAGCATGCAGAAGCAGATATCACAGTCCAACTATCTAACAGTCCAACTGGCAGAGAAGTAATGCTTCTAGCAGTTGAGAGCAGCCACGTTGAGACTGGAGAAGTCAATGAACCCAGTGCTAGATGGCAGCTACTCAAGGTGGAGATGTCCTGCCGATATCAAGATACAGGACTGCAGTGGAGGTGAGTGGTCAGAACCAGTGATGTGGATTTGAAGGTTAGTCCTCTGTAATGACAAGTAGCACCCCAGCAGTGAATAAGCCTAGGGAGTAATGAATGCAGAACATGGAGCTGTCCAAGGCAGAACCTGTGGGGACAGGCACATTTTGGAGCAGGAGATAAATAAGAACCTAGGAGATGTTGGGAAAGACTCACTCAGTGACCAGCTATGCAGGGCCCTAAAAAAGTACCTTGGCATGACATAGATGATAGATGGAAGGAAGGACGAAAGAGAGAAAGAAGAAAACCAGAGGGGACAGCTTCAAGGAAGATTGGTCAACAATATCAAAGTCACATGAAAGATGCGAATGATAAACTCAGATAAGCTAATGGATTTAACAAGAACTGGGTCATTGTCAGCTTCAAAAGAGAATTTTTAGTATAGTAATGAGGTCAAAACAGCACATGAAAACTGCATGGGGAAAAGTTTAAAAGCAGAGCCCAGCACGATGGCTCAACTCTGTAATCCTAGCACTTTGGGAGGCCGAGGCAGGAGGATTGCTTGACCCCAAGAGATCCAGGCCACAGTGAGCTCTGATGGCACCATTGCACTCCAGCTTGGGCAACAGAGTGAGATCTTGTCTGTAAATTTTAAAACTTTTTTGAAATAAAAATATCTAAAAGCAAAAGGAAAAAATTAAAAATGATACAAAACCAAGCAAAGAAATATTTTTGGTTTAACCCAAGACCATATACGGACATGAAGGCAATCCCCAAGGACCTCAGAGCCACCGCAGGTGCTGAAGGCAAAGGGAGAGTACCAGGGTATCTTGTGGGTACCAGGACACAGACTCTTCTCTTAAAACCATCCTGCTCACAAAACTACTTCCTGGTCCATCAAAACAGAATCCTAAGGAATCCTATTATTCACAGGTCAGCAAATATTAAGATGATGATGTAATGGTTAAAAGATCTACTCTAGTCAGATATCATTTAAAAGGCAACATTCAGATTTGATCAGGTCTTTTCTTGACATGAAGTACAAATAATAAAAATCCAAGTATCAGAATTTCATGTAGGAAAAGAAATTGCTATGACAACCACAACTCAGTCTCCACAGAAAATATAAATAGGAACCAGAATGAGAAAATTATAGAGAATTTTTTCTGATTTGGAAACAATTTCAACTACGATTCTTTAATGTTTTGCTCATTTGGCTCTAATATGAGAACAAGAAAATATCCTTCCACTTCAATAGCTTCTTTGTATTACAAATTAAAATGACCAGACCAGCATGTATTGGAATGAAACTAGAAACCAACACCATCTAGTGACTTACTCCACCAAGATACCCCTGTTCCCTTCACTGCTAACTTCTAATATTTAAAGGACCACACGTAAAATTGAAGAATAACTTGCATCAAATGCGTTGTATTTATATTACAGGCCAAATAGTAAAAGCAGATAACAAGGGATGTGAAATCACTGCGTCTTCAACCACCAGGTTGTAAAGCTTTGAGTCAATTGTAAAGGACCAAAGTTCCCTACCTTTTCTCCAGCATTTTCCTTTAACCATGACTATCCTGGACTCCTGCTACGAGGTTTGCTATTATTTGGATGACGAGCGAAGGCAGAGTAGGGCAGAGTCCAATATTCCCACTACTCTCAGGATAACCGAGGCATTCCCTGGAGCCCACTCTCCCGAAGCCAGAACAATGAGACCTGCAAGCCCAGTTGGGGTCTCCAGGGATTCGATCTTTTGCACAGTGCTTTTGACTTAAGACATTTTCATTGCAAAGTGAGTAAGCGGGCTGTATATAGCTCTGTAATTAGCCAGGTTGTCCAATGCTGCCCAGGGCCCTTTAGAGTTCTGCCTCCGACCTTCCCTTGTATACGCACTCACTCAGTCCAGTGTCCTCAGATACAGTGCCCTTGCTTCATGCCTAGTTTTTCTCTCCCTCCACTGGCATGCTTCTCATCTGGTCTGGCACCTTACTCAAGCTTTGGCTTCGATTCTGTCATTTAATCGCCCATGACTCTGTGCTGTGCAGCTTACAGGCCAAGCCAGCCCTGCTCTTCCCCTAAACACATCTCCAGCTCCAGGAATCTGTTTGGAACTTCAAGCCGCTTCCTTGTTGGGTGGAGCGGTTTGGACATGGACCAATTCTAACTATAGGCATTCTCCAACAGTACCGAGCTTCCTCCCATCGCGCCCAAGTTCAACACCTTCCCAAACAGAAGGAAAATGATTCACTGATTCAGTGTGCCTGACAAAAACAATCTGGACATAAGAGAACTTTTGATACTGCTACTGAACCTAAGGAGAATCGTCCCCTATATTAGCCAAACTAATTAAAATCTGTCAGTTATGCCATAATAAATAAATTATAAATTAAAACATTAATGTCACTGTATTCAGAGTATATTTTGATAGATCTTCCATAAGTAAACTTCCATAACTTGTAATCATTAGCAGGTACAAATGTCAAAACATACAAGTCACCTGAATTAAGTTCAAGTTCTATGAATCCAAGATCTTTAGTTTTGAGAATCTTCTATACACCCACCCATATAAACTCCAAGTCTTAATATAGGATCATCAAAGCTCAGGGCATCCTGAGATAACTTCAGCCATCCCTAGCACCTGAAGTCCTGGGCAACATAGTAAGACCACCATCTTTACTAAAAATTGAAAAAAAAGAAACACCACGTAAGCAGCTAGTCATGGTGGCATGCGCCTGTGGTCACAGCTACTCAGGAGGCAGAGGTGGAAGGATTGCTTGAGCCTGGAGTTCAAGGCTGCAGTGTACCATGGTAGTGCCACTGCACTCCAGCCTGGGAAGCAGAGTGAGACCCTGTCTCAAAAAAGAAAAAAGATAGATAGCTAATAAATATGCAAGGTATATTCTGCCTGGATTTATCAAAGCAAGCTTGGTTCAAGGATTCACATCAAACTTTGGAAGAGCCTTTGCCAGGGAAATGATAGTAATGAGGCAACACCAGATATGAATATAAACATGGGATAAAGCCAAACATAAAGTAAGGACAAAGAACAAGAAGGCAGGAGACACCAAAGGGAGCAAAGCTTCCTGCAATCTATCTCTCTTCAGGTTTTTCTACAGATATGCCCTGCAAAGAAAAACACATACACTAGCATTAGAAGACTTTCTGGTGATCATGCTAACTCTCAGAAGTCTAACATGTTTCACCTTTGCCACACAGAAGTATTTGAGCTAAATACTATCTTTTAAAAACATCAGGATCAGGCCAGGCGCAGTGGCTCACGCCTGTAATCCCGACACTTTGGGAGGCAGAGGTGGGTGGATCACCTGAGGTCAGGAGTTCGAGACCAGCCTGGCCAACATGGCAAAACCCCATCTCTACTAAAAATACAAAAAAAAAAAAAAAAAAAATTACCCAGGTGTGGTTGCGGGCACTTATAGTCCCAGCTACTTGGGAGGCTGAGGCAGGAGAATTGCTTGAACCTGGGAGGCAGAGGTTGCAGTGAGCCAAGATCACGCCATTGCACTCCAACCTGGGTGATGGAGTGAGACTCCCTCTCGGGGAAAAGAAAAAAAATCAGGATCCCCATTGTTGAACATACTCTGGTTTTCCTGCCTCAGGGCTCTTTTCCCTTCCACCTCTGATCTCCTAGCAACCAGTGAACAAGGTGCAAGCCGACAATGGAAAAGAAAAGGGAGAATGGGAGAAGTTCAGATATTGCCCTTAATCTGCTTCACTGCTCTTTGTTCCCACTAAGGCAGCAGACCGGCTGGGAACTACGGTTTATCTTATGAAAGATCCCTCTTACTGAACACAGAACCTATGTCAAGCAGAATATCATGAGACTCAGTGTCTTTTTTTTTTTTTAAACACACCATTGCTGGCTTGAAGACTATGTCTTTTTCCAGAGGATCTAAGACAGAAACTGTGCCACACAGCTAGTGAGTTTCACAGCTGAGCTTCAAATTCAGCATGATCAGAACCAACAGCCCCTTACTTTTTCCTCTAGTACTTTCTATTTTACTTTTTAGGTTTAAATTTACCCGTAAGTGCTGTGCAAAGTCTACATAAAGGCAAGAAAGCCGACAGAAAAAAACCAGACATTTATAAATGAAGACTTGTTTTAATTCCACAATAAGTTGTGCCATAGTAAAAACAACAGAAATATTTTACTGTCTTATTATAAAATAACATAGTTCTTGACCAGACACACTAAATTGCTCCCTGTAGCAGTAATAGCATCACTAACATAATAATTGGTGTTGTTATATATATGTTATTTTAGAAGTACCAGCTAATACAGGTTGTTAAAGTTTTTTAAAACCAGATGCCCAGCATTCCTAATGAGAACATGATAGAAATCTTAAATTTCAAAGAAAATGTCAATGCCAAAACAACAAATGATTTTAAATGTTCCTCCCACAGAATGCCGATTCTACATACCATGGCCAAGTGTACACATGTAATCATTAGCAGGTTCGCTGGCGCACAATGGACCAGATGCGAACAGGACTCTAAATCGCTCATTTAAGAATTCTGCACATGTACCCCAGAACTTAAAGTATAATAAATAAATAAATAATTTTTAAAAATAAAAATAAATAAATAAAATTTTTAAAAAATCAAGCTCTCCAGACGCTGTTGGTCCTGAAAGACTGAATCAAATGAACCAATAGAGCACGTACAATGGGAAGGGGGATGTGGATGTTATCCAGACCAATTGCCCATTCCGCACATGAGTCTCCTTATAAGATCCCCAACATTCAGTCACCTGGATGCATGCCAGAGTGAGGCCAGTCACCCAGTGACACTGACGGGGAGCTCAATACATCCCCCTTTGAACAGCTCTATTTCATGATTCGTTGTAACCATCAGAGTAAACAAATCTGTGATTGGTCTGAGGGCATAGCATTGAGTTTATTTTCCTCACTAACACAAATAAAGAAGAATGTCTCCAATCAAGTAAATCTAAAGGTAATTGTGACACGTATGTTTAGCCTAGTTGAAACAGATCAGGTAACTGGGCCAGCGAAGAAAGGATACCTAAACCATATGAACAAGCTCACATGAGGCATCCACATTATGCAGAGTTTTTGTCCTCTTAAATAAATTTGCCACCGACATTAAAAAAAAAAAAAAAAAAAAAAAAAAAAACACGCAGATTGCTGATTCGGTACTGATCAGTAAATGCAGCATTTCAGCCAAAGGAGCTGGGTTTCATCGTTTGTATTAGGGTCGTTGGGTATAGTGGATCTTTCTCCAACCAGCTGACCTAGGGAGGGTGGATGCGGCATGGAGCTGACACTGGCAACGTGAAAGTTGCTGAACTACTCAAATGGTTTTTGCAATTCGCTGAAATAGTAGAACTAGCTTTCTAGATAGAAAATACAGGCATTGTGAACTTGGAATACAGAGTGTTAAAGGGTAATATCTTACCCATATTACAGGCTGCCCAGGTAATGAACTGACACTCATACGAGTTTAAAAAAAAAAAAATTAGCGAACCACTTTTTTAGTTCTTAAGCACTTTTTTCATCTTTAATATTTTTGTTTGTTTTTCAGTGTCTTTTTCTCAGAGGGAAGGTTTCTCCCTGAAATAGTGGAACAGTTTAAGGGTTTGTAATCTAAGTAAATAACCTAAATATATCTTCTCCACATGTACATGCTCAAGATTACAACTTGTATTCTCTGAGTTTAATAAGCACTAGAGTTTGACTGTTTCTCATTAAAAAGAGAATGGGAGTAAGGCAGAAATTCAATAAATGTTCAAGTAAAATACAGCCATCCTAACATCTGTATTATATTAGAGGAGACACAAGACAAAACATTGACTCTTGAGGTTAAATCTAAATTTCCTGCTGCAGTCCTGAAAGAGTTTGAGAGTCTAGATCAAAAAAGCAACAAAGAAAATGGGACCAAAAATGTCTTCAAGCATATTTTAAAAGCTATTAAATGCCTACACTTAGTTATTTCTTAGAAGCACCAACTTAATCAGCAATTACCCAACAGCCACAAACAAAAATCAATAAAAATTCTGTGCCATGCTCAAATCCTTTTCCAAGTCAGAGAATATGCACCTGGAGTCTGTGTATCATAGGAGGCGTCTCCTCTGATTCTCATCTCTCTTACGAGATGTTGAATTTCCACATCTTCTTCTGTAGTATATTTTTACATCACCCTTGAATTTCAAAAGATATTTTGTCAGCCTCCTTTTGGAATTGACTGATCTTTAATTTTATAACTCATACTGCAAGAAGAAAATCCGAGCTCTCAACGGGTCAGAGGGCAATAAGCAAGATGGATTATCATGGCAAAAACTAAAGAGCATGAAACCATGACCAAGATTCGGGATATTCTGTCCTTAAGCCTGGCTTGCAAGTCTACAACCTCTTCCTTGTCAAACTGGGGAGGGAAACTGAGTTTTAAGGAAGTAGTGTTGACCTCCTATTTGGCTATGTGGAAGCTTCTCTAAAATGTTGCAATTAATCAAAAGTATACAGAGAGAGAGAGAGAGAGAGAGATGAAGAGTTTGTTATTCTGAACTCAGAATGAAACAGCCTCTCATACCAAATTCCATGGTAGAGTGAGGTACATATTTCTAAACCTTGCACATTAGAAAAATTTTCTCAACCATGAAGATTCTGATTTAATCAAGAAGGAGAGATTTACCATGAAGTCATTTTAGACAAGTCTTACATCTTTTTTTTTTTTTTTTTTTTTTTTAGATGGAGTCTCACTCTGTTGCCCAGGATGGAGTACAGTGGTGCGACTTTGGCTCACTGCAACCTCTGCCTCCGAGGTTCCAGCAATTCCCCTCTCTCAGCCTCCCAAGTAGCTGTGACTACAGGCACATGCCACCATACCCGGGTAATTTTTGTATTTTTATTAGAGACAGGGTTTCACCATATTGGTCAAGCTGGTTTCAAACTCCTGACCTCAGGTGATCCACCTGCCTTGGCCTCCCAAAGTGCTAGGATTATAGACGTGAGCCACCACAGCCAGTCCTAAATCAATTTACATTTCAGTTTCAGCATCTAAGAAATCTAGATTCTATGCTTGATCTTCAAGATCTTTTACTAATTTATTTATTGTCCTATCTCGACAGATTATTAGCTCTCCACTGGAGCCAAACACATCCTATCACTATTCCTTCTACCTCTCTGGTTACTCCTTCTCAGTCTGTTTTGCTGGTTTCTCCCCGTAATGTTGGAAGGTCCCAGGGCTCAGCTCTTGGTTTTCTGCTCTGTCATTACTCACACCCTTGAGAGCTCATCCAATCTATAATGCCCAGACTCTCAAATTTATATTTTCAGCTCAGACCTCTCTCCTGAACTCCAGACTTCCATCAACTGCCTATTTAAAACTCCAATTGGATGTGTAATAGACATCTCAAGCTTAACATGTCCCAAATTGAACTGATTTCTCCCTAACCCATCCTGCAAACATACTTCCCCTACAGGCCTCCTGTTCTCAGTGGATGACAGCTCCATCCTTATAGTCCTCAAGACAAAAACCTTACTGTTGCACTTGACTCTCCCACTCCACATTTGATCCAGCAGAAAACCTGTTCTGGAGGCCAGAAATCTGAAGTCAAGGTGCTGGTTGTTGCTTTAAGCCATCCAGTTTGTTCTGTTGTTACAGCAGTCCTAGGAAACTAATACAGCCATTATTTGGATGCCATAGATTGAGCTGAGACCTGGTTAGATCTGCACATTTTGAAATTATGCAGATTGTAACACGTTCCCTGAAACTGAAGTTCTTCAACTGATTGTCTTATTTCTGAAGTGATTTGTAATTATTACTTTAGAATCATTTCATTGATATGATACATCATTGGGAATAAAGGAATTGTCTTTCTACTGTAGTTATCATAAAGATCCTCTCATTGCAAAGAAACGGGAACACTAATACACTGTTGATGGGAGTGTAAATTAGTTCAACCATTGTAGAAAGCAGTGTGGTGATTCCTCAAAGAGCTAAAAGCAGAATTACCACAGCAATCCCATTACTGGGTATATACCCAAAGGAATATAAATCATTTTACTATAAAGACACATGTACAACAATGTTCATTGCAGCACTATTCACAATAGCAAAGACATGGAAACTTACATGCCCATCAGTGACAGATTGGATAAAGAAAATGTGGCACATATACACCATGGAATACTATGCAGCCATAAAAAAGAACGAGATCATGCCTTTTGCAGGAACACAGGTGGAGCTGAAGGCTGTTATCTTTAGCAAACTAACGCAGGAACAGAAAACCAAATACTGCATGTTCTGACTTATAACTGGGAGCTAAATTATAAGAACTTATGAACACAAAGAAGGAAACAACAGACACCGGGGTCTACTTGAGTGGGGAGTGTGAGAAGAGGCAGAGGAATAGGAAAGATAACTATTGGGAACTGGGCTTAATACCTGGGTGATGAAATAATCTGTACAACAAATGCCCATGACACATGTTTACCTATACAACAAACCTTCATACGTACCCTCAAACCAAACAAACAAACAAAAAAGGTTAAAAAATAAAAACCAAAAACAAAAAGAACTTCTCTTGTGAGTCCAAGAGAGGATGACTAAATGGCCTTATAATTTCTACAGGCAAGCTGGCCTACAAAGCTCAAGGTTAGAAAACATTCCTCACTATTAATTGGCAAGTACATGTTTGAATTG
Organism: Piliocolobus tephrosceles; assembly: GCF_002776525.5. Taxonomy (NCBI): domain Eukaryota; kingdom Metazoa; phylum Chordata; class Mammalia; order Primates; family Cercopithecidae; genus Piliocolobus; species Piliocolobus tephrosceles. The sequence continues at coordinate 47,071,751 of NC_045451.1, read as the reverse complement.
GATTCACAAAGGGAGAGAAACTTTGGAAAATCCTTCAAATTTTCCAAATATGACTAAATTCAACCTAATTGGATCAAATTTTAGAAAAATGTCTGGCTTGAGTTACCTGGACCAACAGTCAACAGTTCCTTACTTTCTAGAATAACATGCAACTAAGCTTTTGGCTTTGACAGCATGGTACAAACCATATTCTAAAAGGTAACAAACAAGAGCTACTGTTTTAAAGTTTATACTTCAGGAAAAAACTCAGTTCCTTTGCAAGCTGAGCAACTCAGCTTATTAGACCTTTCATAGATAGGAGGATAAGAACGGAGTCACATTTGGGCATGAAGGACTTGGAATTGTTTTCTTCCTGCTGTGCCTTCAGATCAGATGACATCTGCCCAGCCTCATTTCTTCCTAGAGCTAAATGTCAATAACTAAGTTTTTCCACGACTGCACTGTGCACAGGTCTAAAAAGAGAATAGTTAAAGTTTAAACATGCCTGTCAGTTACTGGACATTTTCCAGCAAATGAAGAATCACAATTAGCAAATCAGATAAATAAACGTCTTACTAATACTGCAAATTACAATAATAAGTCTATCATCTATTGAGCAGTTTTACTAAAGCTCCAGATGTTTTTTAGACATTATCTCTAATCATCACAAAAACTATGCAAGAAAGATGTTATTCTCCATTTTACTAGGGAGAAAATGAAGTTCAAAAGGTTGACTGGCAGAATTAGGGTTTAAACCGAGAGCAGCCTGGCTGCAGTCTAAGCCACTGAACAACCGCCATTACAAAGAGCCAGTTCCCACTACTTTCCAGAGCTTTACCTGTATTACCTGGGTCTTTAGTTTTCAGAATAACCCTCACAGATGGGTATTGCTATGATCCTATGTCACTTATGACAGGACAGGAGCTCAGGAAGGTTAAGGGACTTGCTCAAGGTCTCACAGCTAGTGGGCTATGGAACTCAAGTTGAATTCCAAAGCGTTTCTTTTATTAACATAAATACTTCCTTGTATTGAGCATTGGCCTAAGCTACTTAGAACCATTATAACCCACCCTACAAGGTAGTCCGTCTTCTCCCCATTTGCCATATGAGGAAGGTGAGGTCCAGAGAGAGGACTTGACCTTTCGTGTCACCAAGCCATCAAGTGGCAGAGCTGGGTTGAGCAGCCAGGTCTGAGGATTCCAAGCCCAGGTTGCCACCACTGCCCCAGGGTGCCTTGCACAGAATATTTAATAATTAAGCCAATATCTCATAGACAGAACACCAGGCTAACTGTCAAGGGCCTATTAAGGCAAAGGAGAGCACTTGAGGTAGCATGAAGAATTCAAGTGAAACAATTTGATGATACAGTAACAAGAAAAAAAAGTAAGCCAAGGCAGCAGAAGGCACTGTCATTCACACTGCCAATGCACAGAGCAGCAAACATTCTCTATTTTCCAAGTAATCATGCTCTTAATTTGATTTGCATAAATTGAAATAAATAAATAAATAAGTAAGTAAGTAAACATACGTAAGTAGAGGAGGAAGGTATACCTTGCAAGAATTGAGCTAGGTATCAAGTGAGAGAGGCCAATATCAAGAATTTCTATTTGTTTTATTGATTTTACTTCAGTTTCAGAGGCTCACCCCTGCCCGTATTCCAGCCCTTGCTTTCAGTAACAGAATTCTCCTGCCTCTAACCCAAACGTTGGTTTGGCAGGAAATGAGGAGAAGGTTCCTTTTGAATTCAGACTATTGCTCTATGATAAACTCTTCTTCCTTGGGTGAGAATCCGAGGTCCCTTTGCCAAAAAGGCAAAGGAAAGAGTAAGTTTACAAGACAATACTATTCTTTCTGTGACATATTACAGTGTTACAAAATACTTCCACATACATTCTCTCACTGGATACATTCTCTTCCTTTAGCCTTAGGAGGCAGACAAAGCCTACATCATAATCCTCATTTTACTGGGAATAAAACTGAAATCCAATTAAGTGACTTGTTCAAGATCATACTGCCAGTAAAACCCAGACTGGGACCCAGATATTCTGTTACTAAATCTCAGGTCCTTCCCATCCCATAAGGGCACTAGGTTTTGTTTTGTTTCGTTTTGAGGCAGAGTCTCATTCTGCCGCCCAGGTGGGAGTACAGTGGAGCAATCACCACTCACTGCAGCCTTGAGCTCCTGGGCTCAAGCAGTCCTCCTACCACAGCCTACTGAGTAGCTGGGACTACAGACGCACACTACCATGCCTGGCTAATTTTTTTTATTTTTATTTTATTTTTATTTTTTGTAGAGATGGGGTCTCACTATGTTGTTGCCCAGGGTGGTCTCAAACTCCTGGCCTCAAGTGATCCTCCCACCTTAGCCTCCCAAAGTGCTGGGATTACAAGCATGAACCACAACACCTGGCCCAGCATCAGGCTTTAAATTACCTGTGATGTATCTGTCATCATTATTACTTTGGGAACTAATGTTACCTAGGTCTCTGTCCTCCACCACCACATTCACCAGCCTCTTCATGCCACCGCTCACTGAGCATGGGGTTCCCAGTCCTCTTACTTCTGTCTAAACCTTCACTAACTCAGAATGCATACATAGTTCAACTAGGCCAGACAGACTGGAGAAACTGAGGCACATTTCTTCAGGTTTTACAGCCTCACAGTAACTACTGTTGCAACATTATACTAATAATAGTGCTGATGCTATTAATAATAATGATAATAATAACTTTTTAAGTTCTGATTATATGTCAGGTACTTTACATATTTAATCCTCTCCAAAATCTTATAATAAAAGCTCCACAATCCTTATCCACAATTCTGAAATACAAAAAGCTCTGAAAACCCAAATGTTTCCCCTCAGTATATGGCAAACTCTTCTTGTAGTAAAACTTGACCTGAACCAACATGAATTTTTAAAAAATAATCTTCATTTATCCACTTAGAGTGAACAGTCAAACATTTTGCTGCCACACAGGTCACGTGTTTGAATCAGGGAGTGCTGCCCTAGGCCCTCCTGGCATGTCACATCTTATGTTCTATGGAGTATATACACTTTTTTTCTTTCTAAAGTCAAAATTATCTAAATACCAAAATACAACTGGCCATAAGAATTTCAAAGATCTCCACTTTTCAGATAAATAAACTGAGATTCAGAAAGAATGTATTTTTAGTACACATTTCCTCTAAGTCATCAGAGCCCTTTAACTAATGTAATAGTTGATACTTGTTATAGGCTGAACTGTTTCCTCCCAAAAGTTGTATGTTGAGACCCTAATCCCCAACATGACTGTATTTAGATATGGGGCCTTTGAAGAGGTAATTAAGGTTAAATGATGTCATAAGAGTTGGGCCTTAATCTGATAGGGCAGGTGTCCTTATAAGAAGAGGAAGAGACACCGTACCGCTCTCTCTCTCTCTCCCCCCTTTCTACCTCTCCCCCCCCCTTTCTCTCCCTTTCTCCTTCCCTCTCTCCTTCTCCCCCCACCCCTCTCCCACCAACTCCACCCCCCTCCCCACCACCTCCTTGCACAAACACAGAGGAAATGTCATGTGAGGATGCAGTGAGAAGGCAGCCATCTACAAACCAGAAAGAGAGGCTTCACCAGAAACAAATCCTGATTTTGGGACTTTGGTCCTCGTCTCCTAGCTTCCAGAACTGTGAGAAAATAAATGTCTATTGTTTAAACCACTCAGTCTGTGGCAGCTTTCTTTTTTTTTTATGGCAGCTCAAGCAAACTAATACAAAATTTATTTTTTTAATTGGGAAAAGGGGAGCTATTATGTCTGCATGTAAGCTAATAGTTGTAGTTAAGTGGATCACTTCAATGTACACCCCCTTCAAACTATTTTAAAGGCCACTGGCTCATGGGTGATCTGAGAGAGCTGGGCTTGCATTTATCATCTGTTGTCACCCTATCCAGTCTTTTGTGAGAAAAATTCAGCAAACAGCAATGATTTACTCTGTGCCAGGCACTGTTCTAAGTGTTTCATGTATATTAACACATTCAGCCTTCACAACAACCCCTTGAGATGGACATTATTACATCCACTTTACAAATGATGAACTTGAGGCACAGAGAGGTTACATATATTGTCTCGCTAGTAAAACTGGCAGAGCAAGCATCTGAATCTCAGCAGAAACCAAACAGGAAAAAATCCTTTTCCTCATAGTGCTTGTAGGGAGAGGTAGGGTAGAAGGCAAATAAATAAAATAAATAAGCAAATTATATAGTAAACTAAAAGGTTATAACTCCAATAGAGAGGAATTGTCTAAGCGTTTAACAATTAGACTGGGCACTGTGGCTAGCCGGGCATGGTGGCTCACACCTGTAATCCCAGCACTTTGAGAGGCCAAGACTAGTGAATCACTTGAGGTTAGGAGTTCCAGAACAACCTGGCCAACATGGTGAAACTCTGTCTCTACTAAAAATACAAAAATTAGCTGGGTGTAGTGGTGGGCATCTGTAATCCCAGGTACTCAGGAGGCTAAGGCAGGAGAATTGCTTGAACCTGGGAGGCAGAGGTTGTAGTGAGCCAAGATTGCACCACTGCACTCCAGCCTGGGCAACAAAGTGAGACCCTGTCTCAAAAAAAAAAACCTGTCTCACAGTGAATGGAATACCAGGTCTGGTGTCTGAAGGGAAAAAGAGAAATGTCAGCACAAATATACTAAATAATAAACTCAAAGTAATCAAAACAACGCCTAAAAATGAATGTATTTGTTCAAAAAATACATAAGAACGTTATGTAAAACTACAGAAGAACCATGATGGAGTCACAGGGACCAGATTATCCCCTCCTACCTGAAAGAATAAAAATTTTTAAAAACCAGACTATATATATGAAACAATGATTCTCAAGACACTGGATATCAGGTGCTGAAGAATGGTGATTCCTGAGAGATGAGAAACAAATAAAGTGAGCCCTGTGATTTATCCCGCCTACTGACTTGAGAGAAATTGCAGGCCATGGTGCAGGGATGAGAAACCACAGTAGAACCCATTATGAGATGCCACTAAAGCAGTACTTGAAGTCAGATGTGTAGCTCTAACTACCTATAAGAGAAACAGAAACGAAGAAAGGTTTCCTTTGAAAACCTTTGAATCAATGACCTCAGCTTCCACCCTAAACTGGAAAAGGAAGAGCAAATTCAACCCTAAGTAAGATGAATAAAGAAGATGATAAAGAATAGAGTTGAAATGATAAAGCAGAGAATGGAACAACAATAAAGAAAAATAGATAGAAATCAAAACGTGGTTCTTTGAGAAGATGAATAAAACTGATAAATCTCTAGCCAGGCTGATCGGGGACAAAAGAGAGAAGAATCAAATTATCAATAATCAGGAATGAAAGCAGGGCTATCACCACAGAGTCTACACATATTTAAAAGATTATAAGGGAATATTATGAACAACTTTATGCCAATAAATTCAACAACTTAGATGAAATTAACATACTCCTTGAAAGACATAAACTACCAAAGCTCACTCAAGAAGAAACAGATAACCTGAATACCCCTATAAATACTAAAGAAATTTAATTTATAGATTAAAATGTTCTGACCAAAAACAAAACAAAGAAACAAAACTTTTCAAGCCCAGCTGGCTTCCCTGGTGCACACGGATTCAACATTTTCTCAGCTACTAGGGAGGCTAAGAAAGATCACTTGAGCCCAGGAACTCGGAGCTGCAGTGAGCAGTGATTGTGCCACTGCACTCCAGCCTGGGCGACAGAGCGAGACAGTATCTCAGAAAGAAAGAAGTATGATAGACCAAAATATAAAACTAAAAACTATAAAACTTCTAGAATAAAACATAGATGAAAATCTTTATGACCTTAAGACAAAGATTTCCTAGATACGATACTAAAAGTATTATCCAGAAAACAACAAGTTGATAAATTAGACTTCACAAAAACTAAAATCTGTTGAGATTTTTTAAAAAGCCACAGACTTGGAGAAAATATCTGCAAAACATATATCTTATAAAAGACTTGTATGCAGAATATACAAAGAATTCTCAAAATTCTAAAATGAGAACACACATAACTAAATATAGATATGGGCAAAAGACATGAACAGACACTTTATTAAAGAAGATATACAAGTAGCAAATAAGTACATGAAAGGATGCTCACCCTCATTAGTGATTAGGGAAATACAATTAGAACAACAAGAGATAGCACTACAGACCAAATAGAATGGCTAGAATTACAAAGACCCACAATAGTGAGCGTTACGGGTGGTAATGAGTACCTCTCATATACTGCTGGTGGGAATGTAAAATAGTATATTCAATTTGGAAAACAGTTTGTTAGTAACCTGTTAGTAACCCTGTACAAAAGCTGGGAAGGATTTAAAGTTCTTCAAAAGATTTTTATTAATGTTATTAATGGGTCAGATTCAGAGACAATCGACTAATTCTAGTTCAAGTAGGAAGAGATTTGCTATCTTTCTTTGCCTTCCTTATAAAAAAAAAATCAAGATTTCAAATATTTTATAAACAACTTTTAGCATATTCAATAAATTTGTTCATTGTCTGATTATCTACTGCTACATCAAAGCCCACTCTAAAACTTGGTGTCTTAAATGCAGTTTGGACAGAACTCGGCAGGAACAGCTCATCTCTGCTTCACTCAGAGCAATTTAGACTGGAAGCTGGGACTATCCGAAGGTTCACTGATTCAGCTTTGATAGATGAAACTGGCTGTCAGCTGAGACCTCAGCTGGGGCTAGATCCACAACACCAAGCCTCTCCATGTTGCCTGGGCTTCCTTACAACATGGTGGCTCATCCCAAGAGAGTCAGTCAGAAGCTGTGTCACCTCTTTTAACCTAGTCTTTTAAGTCAAAGAATTTGCAGACAGGTTTTTAAACCACTATACTGTGCTTATCAAAAATGCAGATTCCTCATCATTCCTTTCAAATACATGGCCATATTAGGAGCTTTAATAAAAGGATCACTGCACCAAGACTCCGGGAAACTAGATTCAAATTCTGATACAGATTCAAGACTTTCAACATTTATGGATGTTAATTTTCCATGTTCAGAATAGGGACTAGAAAACTGGTATCTTACAAATGAAGTTGAAGTGGGACAGAAGAACAGAGAGATGCAAGGAGGCAGATTACACAGTTCAAGTATTTAGCAGAGAAAAGCAGTGAAGGCAACTGGCAAAACACAGTATGTAAACTCCAGTAAGACACTTAAAACCACTGATGGGCCAATCCCATGAAAGCAGAGTGGAGAAGAGTGGTAGGTATGTCAGCAGCCACCAGCAGTGACATCTTGCAGCAGGTAGCAGATGACTTTGAGGCCACAATTGGGTTTTGGTACCCCTGTCCCTGGGCAGAACTGTGCTTCCTCTGGACATTGAACTTCCTGCTATTATTGAATCAAATCAAAGCAGGCTTATATGACCAACTCTCCTACTAAACACATATGCTCCATATAGGCAGGGAATGTATTTTATTCATTTTTGAATCTCAGCACCTGGCATGTTACCTTCATTGCCTGGGACTCAGCAGGTGCTCATAAACAAATGGAACTGAACTATCAAGGTCAGAATGGAAAACCAGTCTCAAAGGAGTAAGAGTTTAGGGCAGGTTGTCAGGCCAGGATTTAGAACTCAAGATAATAAAGGCCCAGTTATTAGATGTTGTGTTGGTCTAAATTCTATAACCAAGACAGACCATCAGTTACCTGATTCAGTGCTGAGGTACTGAGTATGAGTGGCAACAAGGCCAATCTGCCTGAACTCTTAAATAAGGGCTCCTTAATTTCCCCCAGAATGAATCCTAAAGCCTGGAGTGTAAGCCCTCAGGAAGGGAACAAGTAGCAGGGATAGGAAGATCTGTAGCTATCCCATGTGAAAGAGAGCAGCAGGCAGCCTGTGAGACTCTTTCTGCTATTTGCTTCTAAGATCATTCTGCTTGGAAATGGGGCTGCCTAAGACCCAGTACACTCTGGATAACATGACTGGGCATCTCCCACTGTGCCATGAGGCTTCTCCAGGCCAGACCTCTCTGCCGTGAGCCCATCTATCTGACTGCTTCTAGACACCCACAGGCATCCAATAGAGCTGATCGCCATCCCCCAAACCACTGTGCTCCTCTGCGTTCCCTAACTCTAACTCTGAGCAACAGAATCGCCCCCTAACCAGCTGGCCAAGCAGAAGCCAGGCCATGATCATGACTCCTTGCCTCACTCATTCCCAATTTGCAGTCCTGTTCCTTATCATCACTCAACATGGTCTCCTCTTCCAAGACATTCTTCCCTGACCCTGAAAGAGTTGCTGTGCCCTCTCTCCTGTCTTCCCATGGCATACCTTGATCATGCCCTGCCATACTTCCAACTTCCCCACCGGACCGGAAGTATCTTTAGATCCTGGACCATGTGTTACTACACTGACCAAATGAAATGTTTGCTCCACAAATGTTTCTTGGCCAATGAATGAACAAACAAATTAATCCACAGTTTTTGTAAACCATGCCACCACCTAGCACTTCCTAACCCCTGCCCCTTCTTCGTTTTTCTCCATAGCACTTACTGCGTTCTAACATATCATAATTAACTTCTTTCTTTTATCTGTGGTCTCTTTGTCCTCAACACCACTCCTTGAATGTAAGCTCCATGACAAAAGGATTTTGTTGTTGTTGTTGTTTTACTTCTGTATCCCAAGGGCATGAATCTTGCCTGGCACTTAGTAGGCACTTAATAAATATGAATGAATGCTGAGCCTGTGCTGCCCAGCGAGGTTCAGATGGCCATGGCATTGTCTTGGCAGCTGTTACCCTAGGCTTTCTAGCAGTCATGCCTCCCAGTGTGCTACCCTTTCCCAACAACAGCTTATTTTAGGGCAGCTGCTACTGCTGCAGAATCAGCTACCAAAGAAAACACTTCTCATCTTAGCATCTGGAAAACTCACTTTGGGTTTCAACACTTATGTGCTCATGTGCCAGGAAAAGTACCTTTTTCATTTTTTACAGTCAAATACTCAAGTGACTAGAAAATATTATTTTCAAAATGCATTTATGAGGAACTTGTTTGTCCCTGAAAATTCAAATGTTTGTCAAATTTTAAGATTTTTTTAAAACTTGGTTTCAGGGAATATTAAATTTTGATATATGTTCCAAAGTCAGTGCTAGGAAAATCACCTCTATTTTTATAATTACAAAGTCAAGGTTAGGGACTGCCTATAGTCAGGAAAAGTATGTTCCCTATCTTTTTAAAAAATTCATAAGAGGTCTAAAATGCCACTAAAATGATGTTTTCATGATTCCTTACATAAGAAAGGAAGAAACTGATTTTCAGCACTTTAGATTTGGCATACTGTTTAATTCTCATGACTCTGGAATATAAGTATGACTACACCCATTTCGTAATTGAAGAAGCTCTAAATCAGAGCAGTTTAGTAATTAATGTGATACGTTAATCCTCAACAAAAGAAAGAGATCTGAAATTAATATGGTAAAATAAGATTTGACACAGAGAAAGGGTGGGTACATAGTTGTTTTCATATATATTTTTCTGTGAGCTTTGAGATGCTTCCTAACAAAAAACTAAATCAATAAATGATGGCAATACTTCACCGTCATTACAGTGCCAATTAGGAGCAGAGCCTAGACACAAAATTCACACCTGTTTAATTCAGAAGTTATGTTTTTTCCACAATATTGTGCTGCCTCCCCCGAGTAGAAACTATTATATATGCTTGAAATAATACAAAACCAAGTTGGAAGACCTGCAAGGTCGGTGTAATTCATCATTAAATAGAATTCTTATTAGCAGTACTAATAATACAAATGTGACAAATATTTTGGATTCATATACTACCTTTTATCCAAATCATTGAAGTGATTCTGTAACCCTAGACAAGGAGATTTGGAAAAGCATCACCTGTTCCTAATAGCATCTTAGGTTATTGCCTATAAGCTTAAAACCAGACTCTCTAACAATTCAAGACAGAATTAAAAATAAGGAACATTAAATTTAGGAAATGTTATGGTCATGAAGAAAATGTGAATAAACCAAAGAAAGTAAGTAGGTAGGAGGTAGCTGAGAGTGAGTTCTGGAAGGGGAATGAGAGAGAATTTTGAGACTCAAAGAATAAGAATAGGAAAGAGTGGGAGGGAAATGATTATATAAAGAAAAAAAGCATTAAAATAAGCAGAAAGTGAGGTGAAGTCTGAAGGTGGAGAAAGACAAGAGTTAGAGAAAAGAAGTATAGAAGAAGAAAAATTAAAAATTAAAGAAAAGAGAGGGGTAAAGAAATCGTGAGGGAAAATGAATGGCATAAAGGAAAAGGCAGACACAGTCTGCCAATCATTTCAGAAATGAGTCCCATGTCCTGCCATGTGGGTTTTTCCCTCCCTTTACTGATAGTAACAAGATAACAACTTTGAGTGATACATTTTGCAATAGCAAGGTAATAAATTAAAAGCATCAGTGAGCAAACAGACCTCTCACAATGAAAATTAAGCACTGAGGAATGCTAATTCAATTCCTACACGACATAATGCTTAAAATGTGGCGTGTGGCACCGAAATATGATGTTGTTCTGGAACCATTTTCAATTCTGCAGCGAGCCTCCAGACCGCAGGCTGCTGCTACGGACTTGATTTCTTCCATCCCTAGTCCAGTCCACCAAGCTGTGGATTGGAATCTGACTCCATCTTTACTACCAAACAGGCAGGAGGAATCCTCATAGCATACCCCTAAACCCACACACGTTCCTGCCAGCATTCTTAACCAGCATGATGATGCGTGGAGCACCGTGTTACATCAGCAGGAACACACATCAGTGTAAAGGTGCACTGTTATGAATGAGTTTTTCTTTCTCTTTTTCAGGGGACATTTTTTCCCCCCAGAGATTTGCTCTGTCATACATACAATTATAATTTATCAATTTAGAAAATTTTTCAAAAAAAATCAACCATATGCCAGATGATCTATTAAAGATGATCTTTATGTATAAGCAGTTTCTTTCTTTCTTTTTTTTTTTTTTTTTTTGAGACAGAGTCTCGCTCTGTCCCACAGGCTGGAGTGCAGTGGTGCCATCTCGGCTCACTGCAAGCTCCACCTCCCGGGTTCACGCCATTCTCCTGCCTCAGCCTCCCGAGTAGCTGGGACTACAGGCACCGCCACCACGCCCGGCTAATTTTTTTGTATTTTTAGTAGAGACAGGGTTTCACCATGTTAGCCAGGATGGTCTCGATCTCCTGACCTCATGATCCGCCCGCCTCTGCCTCCCAAAGTGCTGGGATTATAGGCATGAGCCACCGCGCCCGGCCCTGTATAGTAAGTTTCTAAGGAAAAGTGACATAAACATATGTACAACATATATACACATATGTGACCATATAAGCAATAAGCACATCTCACCCACTTTGCCATTATTTCAACCTCCTACCATTAACTTAACTTGTTAAGTTAGTTAACAAGTGGGAGAACCACTAACTCCCAATCTCCCATTGTGATGGTGAAAACTACCCTAAGCGGTACAACCACCAGAGCCCTGGATCTTCACTCCCAGGCCCTTTCCTTGTACCTTCAGCCCCATCAACACTGCAGCCCCACTTGGCAGATCACACCCATCTCCACGACTGACCCAGCCTCCCACCTGCCCAGCCAGCGCTGTTCCCTGCATGGACACCCTGTGTGAAGCCCTGAGGGCTGCACTACTGCCGTAGGTCAGGAGCGGAGTGGACGCTATCCTCAGGCTCAGAAGAGCTGGGTTGGAGCCCTACTTACTAATTGTCTGGCTGTGGGCAATTGATTTAACCTCCTGAAACTTCAGTGTCTTTACCTTTAAGAATGGGAACAGGATCTCCTCTACTGTCTTCATAGGATTATAGTGAAGACTCTGTGAGCCTAATATATGGGAAAGTATTTTCTAAGTGCTAAAGTGATATATACCTACTCACAAGCAACCTTTTTACCAATATAAGGTGGTAAACAGTGGCCCAGTTCTATAAATTACAGTATAGTGGAAAGGTCACTGACTTGAAAGACGGGAGATGTGGATCTGGTCTTGCCTTTGCTGGATAACCCTAAGCAACTGCCTTAACCTCTCTGATCCTCTGTACAGTTTAATGGTGTTACTAAATTTGAAGATCTCTGACAACCCCGCAAGTACCAATAATCTGTGCGTTTAGAGCAGCATTGTTCAACTGCGCATGTGTTAAGTAAGCTTTTAGGAGCCAGCCTGGGAACGGAACTAACCCTATAACATTGCTTATATGGAAAAATGAGTTCTGAGCGCTGACAACTAGCTTTCACGTGAATTTCTGGAACAAAATCAATTCACAGTTTGGAGATTGCTTTTGTCACTATGATAGATTTCCATTACAAACAAACAAAAGACTTTGGTGAACTTGGGAAATATCTCCATGCTGTTCTGGAGTTGATTTTCCACAACATTGGTGCTCTGACACTGGATGAGACTCAATTTTTAGTTAACCAAACCACCACCATTTCTAAGGACAAAGTGGATTTCCCCTTTGGCAGATGATTGTGTGTGTGTGAGTGTGTGTGTGTGTGTGTAAGTGTGTGTGTGTGCGTGCGCATTGCAGGGGCAGGGGAGGGGACTGACATAGGATTTTATTTAAATGTGACATTATACGAAATTATGTTATAAAAAGTGCCCTGAATTTTTAGAAAAAGAATGCTGCAATAGCCAAACACACTTTTATTGCTAATCTTTATATTTTTCCTTATATTATTCTGACATTACTGTTTAAAGTGAAAAAAGAGAGTGGGTAATGTATCCCTTAAAAATTCTAATAAAGGCAATGGGATTATTACTACTCTCTGAAATTAAAAATTAATATAAAATTAAAATACTTCCTTCCTCAGTTGCCCTCCTCCTAGCAGGGAAGATGTGGACTTACATTAACCCAAGGGTCCTGAGAGCGGCAGAGAATCTCTGGGCTGACTGCCCTTATTACAGTGATGAACAGATAAGAATGTGCTAATGGATGGAATCCCAAAACATAGAAAAGTAAGTCTCTAATTTGGCTGGCCAGATTGATCAAAATTTCAGTGGGGTTATTTTCTTACTATAAGAGAGATTCAAACAGTCATAGTAACTGTTTGAAGGTACGAAGGAGGTTGGAGATATCCTAGGATATTGTTGTCATAGAAGCTTAGGGATATAGAACAAAATCTTACCCTTGCCAAGCTCTGAATGGGGGACAACCCAGATGGAGGAAGAACCAACAGACCCAGAAACCTGATTTTAAAACCCACGTAGAGTGGCTCCCATCCAATTTCAGAACCCAGTTCAAGTGCAGCCTCCATTCTGCCATTGGGCCATGTCTAACTCAAGGAGATCTGGCACAAACAAAACAAAACAAAACAAAACCCTTTTGTTCCTCCTCCAGAATCAAGAATCCAAGGAGCAATGAAAATGTCACAAAGCAATATAAAGAAACCTCACTATTATGACACTGGAAAATAATTCATTTACCCGATTATCGATCTATTCCCTTCGAGGTCCTAAAGATCCCAGGCTCTTCCTGCTCCCCCCATCCATCATAAACCTCCATGGCACCGGCGAAGTCTCCCTGAATATTCATGGCAGAAAGCCATTCCATCATGACCCAGTTATCACAGCTGCTGACTGGCAGAGGCACCAAATATATCATCAAAAAAGGAAAGTTGATGGACGTACAGGGGGAAATAATAGACACTGGGGACTCCAAAGTGGGGCGTGGGGTAGGAAGGGGGAAAGGGTTAAAAAGTTACCAATTGGGTACAGTGTTCACTATTTGGGTGACAGGTACACTAGGAGCCCACACCTCACCATCATATCATATATCCATATAACAAACCACACATGTAACCCTTGAATCCACAAAAATTTTTAAATTTTAAAAAATTAAGGAAAGGTTGTAAACACTGCTTCCAATGAAGATCTCATAGCTGTTTTGTTACCTAAATCGATGTGAAGATGGCAAAATTTCAGTGGTCATTTTTCATTATTCTGGAAACAGAAAAACATTCTCCACAGAACACTATTGGAAATAATTAAATCAATGCCCCCCAGACACAAAGAAATTCTAACATTCTTTTTCTAGTGTATTAGTTTATTTCTCTATGCTGGATTTCATTCCAGAACGGACTTGTGGTAATCAGAATGCCTTACAATCACGTGTTAAAGGCTCTGCTCCTGAAATGCATTGAGTTGGTTCTTCAGGGTAAAACTACTTTGTTCTTGGCATTTCTTATGGGAACTGATGACAGGCCAAAGTGTTGCCAAATGAGAGCTCAGAATCTCTGGGCTGAATGCTCCTCCTACCGTGATGAACAGGTAAGAAGGTACTGATAAATGGAATCCCAAAACATAGAAAAGTGAGTCCCTAATTTGGCTGGCCACATTGACCAAATTTCAGTGGGGACACTTTCATATTATAAGAAGAGAGAATCAAACTGAAAGAAACACAGAAAAAGCCTGTTGTTTATAATGGAAAAATTGAGTGTATGTAATAAGTAGCTAAAATGCAGTGTTCATGGGCTCATCTTACATGTTCCAAAATGAATGTTTTGGTGGATGGTTTTAGGATAAAAATAATCACAACCTAAGAAATCACAATTATGAAGACATGTTACTGTAAGACATTTTTCTCACATATTTTCTTTCTATTGTGGATTAAGCTGTATACACTGTTGAGAAGTTAATGCTTTCCCATTTAACAAAATTTTATGTTCTACTCATTTTGTGGCTTATGATGAGATGCACAGATGTTTTTTCCAAAGTCATGTTTAAAACATCGTATTTCTAAACAAAAATAAAATGAACTATCCATGGTTAGGTTCCAGAAATAGTCCACCACACAGTTTTTCAGAAACAGTGCCAAGAATCCTGGCAGCTAATGTATAAAAGTCACTGTGCTTTTGCCTACCATGGTGGTATTCTGTGTCTCATGTGCTTTCCAGAAATTATTACCATCAAGTAGATATTAACATTGTCACCCTCTGACAATGTAATGAATTCATGGAAATGAAAAATCAAAAACAAAAAAGGTGAGTAATATCATTTTGTCAATTGTCAGACCTCTAATAGGAATCAAATTAGGGCTTCCAAGATTTAGCTGACTGGGCACAATGCTAGGCAAAGCGACAGCACTAGCTGCTACTTCCCCTCTGCAAGAGATCAAAACAGCCCCTCAGGGGAATCTTTGTCTTAGTCAATAGATCCTTCTGAGACTAAGACCAAAGCAGGCATGTGTTAAAAATATGATCGTTGGAGGATTTGATAAGCTGATCACAACAAAGATGACACTGAAGTGGCTAGCATGTATTGATCACTGCTATGAGTGAAGCATCATACCAAAGGCTTTATATAAATTAGTTCGTTTAATCCTTACAACAACCCCTTGGGATAGGATTATCAACACCATTTTACATATGAGGAAGTAAGTGTGTAATGACTCACTACCTTGCCCAAAGGTACATGGCTAAGAATTAGTAAAGCTGTGATTCAAATTCAGATGGGTCAGTGTGCCGACCTCTTCATTTGCCAAGTTCACTCTCCACCTAACTGCAGTGCCAGGTGGTCGACCTCTGTAAACTGCATCCCTGGGTATCAGTGTCCTTCCTTCTGGATTCAAGTTGATTCATCCAATGGGAGCCAATCAGGAGATGAGAGGCTGAGGTGCTTATTCCCTGGGCTTCCCTGCTGTGGAGTCACCTCAAGCGTCTATGTCCCTCAACTGAAGACCACTGTGCTTCCCAAGATGGCACTCTCTACAAGACTCTCTCCCTCAACTTCCAGGAACCAGTCTCTCCACTCCTTCACCACTTCAAGTCAGAGGCAGTAACAGCTATACTGTTGCTAGCTCTGAGGTTCTGCACCATCCAGTGTGATTTCAGTCGTCTGGACGGAGGGAAAGGAAAACAAAGAACAAAGGTGACTAAGATGGCGTACTTCCGGGTTCTTCATCACCAACTTTCCCGAGCCAGGGAAAGGCACAGGTCAACTGCATAGGCGCAGCATGACGTCAGACCGAGGAAACTGAAACCTACCTGGCCGCGCCCACCGCAGGGCCCTCCACCGGCCGCATCCCCCCTACCGCCCTCCCACTCCCGGGCCCAAGACATAAAAGCCACTCCCAGCAGGCACACAGCGCGAACTTCCTCCGCCCCTCCTCATATGCAGACCTAGGAACCTCGCGGGAGAATGCCCGAGCGACTTCCTCAGCCTCCGCCGCCGGAGACTGGTGAACCTCGCCTCCTCTTTACATTGGCTACGTAATAGTCTCCTTTTTATCTTGCCTACTTGCCTTTTCTCTGGCGCCGGCTCTGGCGGTCGCATAAAACAAACCCGGAGGAGACCCCTCCTCAGGGCCCCCCAAGGTCCGAGGAGCCTTCTCCTTCCACCCCAGGGACAGACCAGGACCTAGACATGGCCTTCCACACTGCCAAGTCTCCTAGGGGTGAGTACCTCTTGCCTCCCTCTCATACTCCTTGGCCAGAAGTCCTGCACAGGCCCAAGACTTTTTGATCACCAGGTGACCCACAGGAGAGTTCCCAAAGGCAGAGACGTCTGCCCAAAGGAACTCCATTCTGTTCAGTGGGAGACCCGTCCAGGACTGAGACGTCTACCTGGAGGTAATCTCCATTCTGGCTCCAGGAGCCTCCCACCAGTCTCTAGTGGCTCCAAAGGAGGCTTTGTAGCCAGGTAGAGTTCGGTTTCCTTTTCTGCCTATAGGTGAGAGGAAGGCAATGGGAAACCCCCAATCCAAAATACCTAGAGACTCCCCTTTAGGGTGTCTTCTAAAAAATCTCAAAACTTTACAATTAGAACAAGATCTCAGGCGAAAGCGACTGATTTTCCTCTCCACTGTGGCGTGGCCACAACATAAATTAGACAACCAGTCTCAATGGCCGCCTGAAGGCACCCTAGACCGTAACATTTTAATGGACCTCAGTAATTTCTGCCAGCGCTTAAGCAAGTAGTCTAAAATAAATTATATATAAAAGTTTTAAGACTTGTGTAGCCAATGTTCCTTGGCCCAAGTCAAGTTGGCTAAGGTGCGGACCTAGCAAAGTCAGAAAAGAGTCATCTTTCCTGTCTGCCTGTGTCAGCTTCCCCCCTCTTCCACTCCCGCCATATACTCCACCTCCCCTCCTGCTTCCACTGTAGTTCTGCCCTCCTCCTGGGTCCCGCCTACCATTGTTGAGGCTGCCCCTCCTTCTATCCCTGGGCACTTCCGCCTACCCACCTTCCACACTCCCTCTCATTCTTGCCTTAGCGGTAGCTGTCTCTTACTCCCATTCTGCCTTCCTCTTCAGTCTATTCCTGCCCTCCTCTTCCTTGGCTCCTTCCTAACTATTCTGTCATCATTCTATTACTGTCATCATTCTATTACCTACTTCTTATATCTCCTCTAATAATTGTTTTAGACCTTTAGGCACCTAAGGCACTAGGCAAACCAGTGTCTAATCTCCGGCTTAGTCGTAACTAAAACCAAACAATATTCCAGACACTAGGTAAACCGGTGTCCTTACATCTAAGTGGCGGACAATACTGTCTCCTAGCAACTACCTCTGCTAGGTCACCACTGTTGCCTATCTAATACCAGGTAAAACAATTACTGTTATCTAAATTCTTTTCTCTTTATACTTCCGCTTCTTCTCTATCAGCTACAAAACTCTCCGCTGTTGACTAAGTCAGCGTCCTTCTCTCCCCCTTAAAAAACACCAAAATGGAGTCCTACGTTATACTTACATTACTACTCTTCTTATACACTCCAACCGCCAGTGGAGTAAAAGGAGGACTCTATGGAGATCCTGTTTAAGATTCATATCTGACTGCCACCCTCTTAATAAAAAGGACACTTGTCCAACAAAAATCCCTCCCTAAAAATATACAAGTCCCACAAAATTTAACCTTAGCCATACAATCACAAGAACAGGCCCTACAAGACCAACTACACCGCCCCCCCCCACCCCCGATAACGACCCCTTCTCATAGTTAAACCTTGTCCGTCAAGGGTTAAACCTAACACAGGCAGCTCACGTAACAAATCTCTCCCAGTGTTTCCTCTGTGCAGCCCTTGAAAGAGCCCCCTTAGTGACAGTCCCCTTACCTACTGCTTTCAAGGCTACAACTAACCCTACAGCCACCTCCCAAAAACCGTTCTTACTCCAAGTCCCACTATACCAAAACCCAGAAAATCCAATCCTTCCTTTCTGCTACTCTGCCCCAAACTCCTCCTGGTGTAAGCACACCCAATTGCCCAGTAAGACCCAGACAGCCCCCGTTGGAGGTTATTTCTGGTGTAATAAAACCCTCTTCAAGGTCCTTAACCATGCATCCGTCAACCAATCCCTCTGCGTCCCAGTGTCCCTAGTACCTAGCTTAACACTATATAGCAAAACAGAAGTGGCTGAACTCACCCTACAATTTAACTCTTCTCCTAATAATCTCCAAAAACAGGCCATCTTCCTTCCCTTAGTCATCGGGATTTCCCTAGCCTCCTCCTTAGTGGCGTCAGGACTTGGAACTGGGGCTCTTGCCTACTCTGTACAATCTACCCGATCTCTAACCGCCCAAATTCAAGAAGCTATAGAGGCATTGGCTGAAAGTCTAGCCTCTTTACAATGTCAAATCACTTCAGTAGCTCAGGTGGCAGCACAGGAGAGAACTAGATCTTACAGCTGAGAAAGGAGGAACATGTCTTTTCTTAGAAGAATGTTGCTATTACATAAACGAATCAGGTCTAGTTGACACTAATATCCAAACCCTAAATCGGATTAAAACAGAACTAACGAGCTACAACACTCCCTTAACCCCAGGTCCACCTATACAGTTATTAC
The DNA here is from genome assembly GCF_002776525.5 of Piliocolobus tephrosceles. NCBI lineage: Eukaryota > Metazoa > Chordata > Mammalia > Primates > Cercopithecidae > Piliocolobus > Piliocolobus tephrosceles. Next base: position 47,052,949 of record NC_045451.1, on the reverse strand, counting down.
CGGTACTGCAACAGATGCTCCCATTCCTCATTCCTATACTAATTCTCTGTCTTATCCTATATTTTGCCCCCATTTTAATCAAATTTCTCCAAGCCAAAGTTCAAGAGATCACCCGTGTCACCTTCAACCAGATGCTCCTACATCCCTACGTCCAGGTGCCAACCATAGACCTTCATGACTACGCCCCCTGACAGCAGGAAGCAGCCGAACAGACAATGACGCCCCAATCATCATAATCAATAAAAGGTTGGACTGTCTGGATGGAGGGAGAGGAAAACAAAGAACAAAGGTGACTAAGATGGCGTACTTCCGGGTTCTTCATCACCAACTTTCCCGCGCCCGGGAAAGGCACAGGTCAACTGCACAGGCGCAGCATGACATCCCACCGAGGAAACTGAAACCTACCTGGCCGCGCCCACCGCACGGCACGGCCCTCGAACCCCCCGCATCCCACCTACCGCCCTCCCACTCCCGGGCCCAAGACATAAAAGCTGCTCCTGGCAGGCGTGTGGTGTGAACTTCCTCGGCCCCTCCTCATATGCAGACCTAGGAACCTCGCCCGAGAAGGCCGGAGCGACTTCCTCAGCCTCCGCCGCCGGAGACTGGTGAACCTCGCCTCCTCTTTCTTTACATTGGCTACGTAATAAAGTCTCCTTTTTATCTTGCCTACTTGCCTTTTCTCTGGCGCCGGCTCTGGTGGTCGCATAAAACAAATCAACTCCATCCTTATATATAGTCTGTGAATTAAATCTCTCATAAATTAAAATAATTTGAATGCATCTGTTGATTCCAGCTAGGACCCTAACTAATATTGTCTGATTCCAAAAATCATGCTCTCAACCACAAGGTGAAACTCCCCACTAAGTTATTTCAGAGTCTCAGGTGGTCATGCTCTAGGATAAAATTAACTGGACTCCAGTATTAACAGTATAAGGTGAGGTCCCTGGAATTAGGGTCTCTGTTAAATCATTTCCTTACACCTTCTTTGTATTACTTTATTCCTTTCTAAGTCATATTATATTTTATATTATGGATGGAATTATCAGTTTAAATATTAATAAATACTTATAAAATCAATAATTTCAACTGAAATTTGATCTTTCAGAAAAAAATGGCATGTGTTTCCTTTCTAGGTCTCAATTGTCTAGGACTTGATTTTCTTTCTTTTGTGAGAATCTAAGCAGTAAAATAAAGACTGCTGTGAATATTCGTGTTCAAATTCTTTAGAATATTGAATGGCAAAGTAGCTTCTGCTGTCTCTTCCTCTTTCTTTTAAGGATAGTGGCCATATTGGATTAGAGCCTCATCCTTATGACCTCATTTAAGCCTAACTGCCTCTTTAAAGGCCTTACCTCCAAACACAGCCACATTCTAAAGTACACATAATTTAATCCACAACAGACACATTATAGACTTTGTTGTTATAACAGGTTTTTATTGTTATAACAATGCTGCAATGAACAGTCTTGTAAATATATCTTTGTACATGTGTGAGTATATCCATATAACAAACTCGTAGAAATAGAACTGCTGAGTCAAAGAAATACATGTATGTATGTACTGCCAAATTGCCCCAAATTTGAACCTCCATCAACTGTGTCTGTGAGCAGTCATTTCCCCTCACACCCAACACATGGCATATTATTGAGCTCTTTTTTATCTTTTCCAATCTGTAAGTGAAAAAAATACCTTATTTTGATCTGCTGTGTTTAATTATAAGTGAGGTTTTCTACAATATAATTTTTTATAAGATGATACCATCCTTTTTTATACATGTTATCATATTTATAGTGATTAAGTGCTTACATTCTATATATTATTTTAGGGAACTAAAACTGATAAAATATATTTACTTGAGTCTTACAGGCCGCTATTGGCACTTTGGTTCCAATATATCTAATCCAATATAAAAAAGGCCAAACATGCTTTGCATAGAGTCTGTTCCAAATAAGTACTTGCTGAATGAAACTGGTAACTGATCCCATTTACTATCAGTTCTCAGTGCTAACAAAACAAGTCCCTAATTATCAGTTCATTGTTGAGTGGTTATGCGTCTCTCAATATCTTTACATTAAGTCAAGTCTTTTTTCCTCTAGTGATTATTTTCCAGTTGGCATGTAGGTATGACCTAACCTAGTGTTTTCAAATTGGTTGAAAGAAAAAAAAGATTGGTTTTAACTTTAAACTTACCTGGAAAAGTTGGGCAAATGCATCAAATTTAATGTTTAGCCTGGGACTAGCACACACTAAACTGTTTTTGTGCACCACTGTGTTTTTTTTTTTTTTTTTTTTTTTTGAGACAGAGTCTTGCTCTGTCGCCCAGGCTAGAGTGCAGTGGCCGGATCTCAGCTCACTGCAAGCTCCGCCTCCAGGGTTTACGCCATTCTCCTGCCTCAGCCTCCCGAGTAGCTGGGACTACAGGTGCCTGCCACCTCACCCGGCTAGTTTTTTTGTATTTTTTTAGTAGAGACGAGGTTTCACTGTGTTAGCCAGGATGGTCTCGATCTCCTGACCTCGTGATCCGCCCATCTCGGCCTCCCAAAGTGCTGGGATTACAGGCTTTTAGAGCCTCTGTAAGACATGATGCAAGAGCAGCCTCAAGATAGGAGTCCCTATTGGAAATGGGCATTCAATATGCACCAGGACAAGTTCAAATGAATAAGCAAGTTGTTGGGAGAAAGATAAGTATGTTTATTATGGAACATAAAATTTTAAAAAGAAAAAGACTTTTTAAAGACTTCGGCGTGGGTGTATTTATTGGGATGGGGGCCCCATAGTGAAGGAGGAGATCGTTTTTATATTTAATAGAACTGTCCATGTTTCCCAAGTGCCTCTTAATAGCAGCAGTAATATTTACGAACAGATACACTAGTCAATTCTGTTTGCCACATGTAAATCTAAAAGCGCATGTTCAGTTTCCCATGTTCCAGGATTTCATCATGTTTTTGGCAAGCACACATACACATAAGGAGACCTTTTGTTAAACCACATAACTCTGATCTTGTTTATGAGCTCTAAAATTAAATTATCTTGCATAAATGCTCAGAAGGTAATTTTCATATTAGTCTCAATGGTCCACAGTACCACCACAAAAGATTCAGTCACAATTCATTCTGTGACACTGGGCAGCCTGTCAGCTTCATTGGTGGTACAATGTGCTGCTTCATGGGAGTTTCATGACCTACAGACTCTCAGGCATTTGCAGAGGGAAAGAGTAGCTGGAAACACTTTTGCCAGATCTGTGGCAAACACATTTACTATTGAATAAAGAAAATATACTACATACCAATGCAACAGAAGGAAGACTATAGTTCAGAGCCTGCAAACTTTTTCTGTAAAGGGCCAAATAGTAGCTATTTTAAGTTTTGCAGGCCATACAGTCTCTGTCACAGCTACTAAACTCTGCTTTTGTATCACAAAAACAACCATAGACAATACATAAATGAACAGGCACAGGAGTGTTCCAATAAAACTTTATTTACATAAAATGCATGGCAGGCCAGCTTTGGCCTGTGTGCCACAGTTTAACAACTCCTGCTTGAGACTATATTGATCCCTCTCTTCTCTGGGATTTTCCCTCGTAAACATACACAGTTACTATGTGTCAAGCTCAACTGAGCTTTTTAAAAATAATTCCATCCTCAAAACAACTCTGCTATTATTATCTCCCCAATTTCATAGATGAGAAAACTTAGACACAGAGAGGTTGAGTAACTTTCCCAAGGTTGTGCAACTAGTAAGTGGCAGAGCTAGAATGCAAACCCTGGCAATCAGATCTCAGAGACCACAGCTTGCCACCCTCTCCTGTGAGGTTTTAAACTCTGCTAGAGTTTGCAAAATTTCATCTGCCCTTCCAGGTTCTTCAACTCTGGCTGGTACCCAGAGCAGATTGTTCTTGAGGTCCCAGGTTGACTCTAATCCCTTGTTAGACTTCTAGAAAAGAATTACAAGGAGATTCTGAGGTTTCCAAATCTACCCTGGTATTTGGAGGTTCTCAGATGCCTTGTAATGGGCTCTGGAACTTTATCCAGCACCTTTTCTCAATTTGCTATAAGTCAAGACGTTACTGTGTTGCCTAAGAAATAATTTAGGACAATATTATGCTACCAAAACATACTATTTAAAAAACAAGAGAAGACACTAGAAACTTGCCATATTTCAGGTAAAATTAATGACTATAGAAATAAAAATGCAGGCCCGTTCATCATGTGAGGACATAGCTAGAAGGTGCCATCTATGAACCAGGAAGTAGCCTTCAACAGACCCAAATCTGCAGGCATCTTGATCTCAGACTTCCCAGCATCCAGAACTGTGAGAAAAAATATCTGTTGTTTATAAACTAGGAGGGAGAAAGAGATTTACCCAAAGTTCTCCTATAACCCAAAAGTATGGTTCATCTGAATGAAAACAGATGAACTTTGTCATCTTAAGTAAGGGGATACCATGGTGAGGTTTGGAATTTATCTCTTGTAAATCTGAAAAAAGTAAACAAATCCTAACTATTGACATTCTGATAGCACTGAGGACAGGAGTTGAATTGTAAAGTGCTGCTTACCTAGCATTCTGCATGACTTGGTCTTCCCTCACCACCCTATCTTACCATTGGAATTTTTCTTTTGATTGACACTTACCTCTTTCAGTAGGATTAAAACCACCATCCCAGATAATTAAAGATGAAAGTAAACTGAACATTCCCTTTTGGAACTCGGAAACTCCCTGCGGTTGCCAGAAAGAACTTGAAATGCTTTAAGATTGAGATTATACATTCAGTCAAATCAGCAATTATAAATTACTAGCTTTGTGCAAGGCTTGAGAACATAAGTCGAATGAGAAAAGAGGTTATTCTCTGAAACAGCCTCTGGGAAGGGGAAGTGGGTGGGTGTTTTCACATCCCATTCATAAAACCTAAGGACAAGTCCATAAACTGTTCTCTGGCTTTTACTGCACAGCAAAGAAAATCCACTGTTTCTATTTGTTAAAAAGCTTCAGCTTTTATGTCTTGTGAGAACAGAGAATGCTTGACCCGAAGGGGCCCACAAATCTTACGCAGAACCTTTTTTGTAAGTTATACAACAAAACGAGGATATTTTATCATGCAAATGTGTCTTGTCATTCATTAGAAAACACCACTGTGGTATTGTGACCTGGGTTCCTAATAAGCTCTGAAGTTTTCATCGAATAGGAAAGATATGAAAGAGTGGAGGAGAAAACATGTGAGGCCTACTATGTGCCAGATGCTGTGCTAGGAAATGTAATATGCATTGTTATACTAAGAAAATAGCTAGCTGTGGCCTGGCTCAGTGGCTCATGCTTGTAATCCCAACACTCTGGAGGCAGAGATAGGCAGATCGCTTGAGGCCAGGAGTTGGAAACCAGTCTGGACAACATAATGGAATTAAATTAAATTTCTTTAAAAGAAGAAAAAAAAATAGATAGTTGAAAATATCTTCTGTCTTCACTTTTTTTTGTTTCGTTTTCATTTTCGATTCATTTGAGGTGCTCAGGCACCATAAAGAGAACTCTTGGTCTCGAACTCCTGGTTCAAGGGATCCTCCAGAGTAGCTGGGACTATAGGCACACACCACCACGCCTGGCTGTGTCTGCAATTGTTGAAGATTGCTGATGATCATTTAAAATACTTTGTCATTTCACCTGCTCTCTGGAAAATATTAATTTTATAGGGAAAGCATTTCTTTCTTTTACACGAACACCTTCATTTAAAGCAGGCCGAGGAAGACTTCACTTGGAAGTCTTTGTCCTGCTCGAGGTCAAGGATTGTACCTGCCCATTTTGTAACTGCTGTGAGAGCAGTGGAAGCTCCGCAGCACTTTTAGTTATCAAGCCCTTCCTTTCCATCTCCCAACTCCCATTATAGACTAATATATTTTTCAATATGAAGGCTCTTGTGTGTTCATGACTGTGATAAATGAAGCAGGGCTGAAGTGGCTTTGCAAGCAGCTGGAATATCCCCTGGAGAAGTCATTTACATAATTAAACCTTGGAGCATCTGAACATGGTTCAGACTGTGACCTACTCTTGCATCTGAGGTGCCTCAGAAGCAGTGTCGTATCAAACACGTCCTGCAGCTGCTTGATCAGCTTTGCTTCTCTATCAAGCCTTCTCATTGTGACTTGGAGAGCTTCTTCAAATACCACCTACCAGCCGCCTTTTCTTCCCATTTCCCACTTTGATTTTGCTGAAAACTCACTTTCCTTAACTTAAACTAATTTAATCTTTTTGCTATTTTCTGTGTGCCCTGGATATTGGAGGGATTATTTAAGCTGTTTTAATTTTTAAAATAAAGAATATGGGCCTCTGATTATAATCATTTACTGAGCACCTAGGAATGAATGTCATACTCTTTGCTTTGTTTGGACAATTTATGTTTTCTTTATACAGATAATTCAACTCCCTCATATAATCCCCATAGCAAACCAGAAAGGTATATATTATTATCCCTATTGTACAGAAGAGGAATCTGACCCTTACAAGTTAAGTTAGAAATGGGTGGGACAGTGATAATGATTGAAACCTAAGTTTTGACTCCTGAACCCCATTGCTCTTAACCTTTAGGCAATATTGCCCATCAACTTCTCTTTATTCAAAGTGCTGAACATAAAACCACACTGATTATCTTCAGCTCTGTATTTAAACTATATTTTTTTAAATTACTGTTGTAAGGCTACATGTAGATAAGCTAGTTCTCAACATTATTTTGTTTGTGGATGCCATAATTTGACAAACACTACGGACCCTCCACCCAGACAAAAGCACACATGCCACCCATGCAACAGGTCTAGACGGCTGCCAACTTTAAGGGTTTCTTTCTGATGGATTAGAATCCTTCTCAATCGCAGGCTAACGTTGCCAGGTCATCTCTCTGCAGAGGTGACCAGCAGGCACTCCCATTGTTCGCTTTTATTTCTACTGAAGTGAAATGTACACTTTCCATTACTACACCCTGGCCATGACACAGGGAGATGGCTCACAATAGACTTTCACACTGCTAAGTCCCCATGTCTTTAACAATGACATTAAAAAGAGTGTGACTTTCTGCTCCATCAACCTCAAGAATGTGGTGTTGTTTTGCTATGCCAGTACATTTTTCCCTCCTGTTGAAATAATCTTGACTTGTATATTACAACACATATAATAATAAGGCACAATTCGTTTTCCTAACATAGAAACTTTCAGAGAGAAACAGTTTGACCACAGGGAATAATAATAATAATAATAAAAACCTAGATATGAAAGGCAGTCTAGAATTGCATGGTAGTTAGGAGACCAAGTTTTGGCTTAAGTTGGCTACGAATTCAAGTCTAGGTTCTGCCACCTACTTCCTATGTGACCTTGAGCAATTTACTTAACCTCTCCGAGTTTCTTAATCTGTGAAACAGGGACAATACTACATTCTGCATGGTGTGAGTTAATATTAAATGAGATTTGATGAGAAATACACGGAGCATGGCATAGAGTAAGCACTGAATGATGGGTGCTATTTTTATGTTATTCATAACAACAATTTTCAATGTGCTGGCTATCTGGTATGACTACAAAAAAAGGTATTCTAGTCAATAGACATTTTCCATATATATATTTATCATTGTTAAACATAATATGTGGATTTAACCTGTGAACTTTTTGCCTGTACCCAAAAGGAAATTCAATTAATTGAATTACTTCTTTTTATGGAATTAGAACATAACAAAAATACTTAAAGATGAAATTATATGATTACCGTATATTTTAATCATTTGGAAAGATCCTCTGGGCCTAAGGGTATAGTAAGAAATATTAATCATCATTATGATATAACAGATAGGAAGAAGTACAGAGTGAGAGAGGCTACCTGATGACAAAATATCAATTATTATTTTACTGTAGTAAAATATTCTATGATGTATCCTTTCATTAAGAAGTCATCTGGAAGATTTACTTGTATTGAATTAAAGGTCAAATTGAAAACCGTAGATACCAGGCACTGCCTGAGCAACTTTATGTATTCCCTGTTATCATGCTCACAGCTCCATAGCAGGATAAAGATTATTATGACTCCTTTATGTTTAAAGCAATTGTGTAGTACACTACACAATTGTGTAGTATAAAGTAACTAGTACACTTGGCCCTCTATGTCAAAGTAACTAGCACAGTTCTTCCTGGATATTCATGGGGAATATCCTCTGTAAATACTAAAATCCAAGGATGCTCAAGTCCCTTATAAAAAATGATGCACTTTTTTTTTTTTTTTTCTTTGAGATGTAGTTTCACTTGTCACCCAGGCTGCAGTGCAATAATGCCATCTTGGCTCACTGCAACCTCGCCTCCTGGGTTGAAGCGATTCTCCAGCCTCAGCTTCCCAAGTAGCTGGAATTACAGGTGGCCACCACCATGCCCGGCTAATTTTTGTATTTTTAATAGAGAGGAAGTTTCACCATGTTGGCTGGGCTGGTCTCAAACTCCTGGCCTCAGGTGATCCGCCTGCGTCAGCCTCCCAAAGTGCTGGGATTACAGGCATGATCCACCATGCCTGGCCTAGTATTTGTATATAACGTACACATATCCTACCATACACTTTGTTAAAATATAATAAAATATAAAGAAGAATCTCTAAGTGAAAGGTTTTATTTGGGAATATATATAAAAACAGAATTACAATTCGGGGCATACTCACAGACCAGGGTGGTCTTCAGTATGTCCAAAGGACAAAAGAAAAGATTGAGGTTTCACTGGGAAAGAGAAATGTAAAACATTTCGAAAGAAAGTTCATTGGCGCTAATGAGGTCTTTCTGAGTGCACAAGCTGTGATTGGTGAATGATGGCCCTAGGTAAAGCTCTTAGAGTCACGGCAGGTCCATTCCGCAGCTACTAAAGCTGGTCTTAAGATTACAGCTGGTCATTTCAGCGTCTGGGCTTGCAAGACAGTTCCTGCAGCAGGTACTTTGTGCCCTGGGTACTTTTTTTCCCTGTTCCTTCGACTTCGGTTTAGTTGGTTATGAAAAGCATAACTCCAATTTGTATAATCAAATTTCACAACTTTATATACTCGCTATATTACTTACAATAGCTAATACAATGTAAGTGCCATGTAAATAGTTGTCATACTGTATAGTTTTTTATTTGTATTCTTTTTTATTGTTGTATTTTTTTCCCAAATATTTTCCATCAGCAGTTAATTGAATCCATTATGAGAAATCCACAGATACAGGAGGGCCAAGTGTAATTAGTACATCAAGATTCCAATCTTGGCCTAACTTCCAAAACCATGCTGTTGCTACCATTCTCTGCTGCCTGCCAAATTGTACAAAGAAAAATATATAATTTTCAAACCCATCAGGAACTCTGCTAACAAAATGTCTTATTGGTTCCATCATCAATCTGATAACCTCCTGAGGAGGGAAATGGCAAAGTTTAAAGAATATGTATACAGAATCTGCTCTCTCTAGAATAAAGTGGGAGATTTCAAATTCGGAAAATAGAAGGTAGGAAGTTCAATAGAGGCTGAAGTGGTGGCTCACACCTGTAATCCTAGACCTCTAGGAGGCAGACAGTGGAGGACTGCTTGAGGCCAGGAGTTCGAGACCAGCCTGGGCAACAAAGTGACACTTCCTTCCCTACAAAAAGTACAAAATTAGCTCCGCATGATAATGCACAGCTGTACTTCCAGCTATTTAGGAAACTGAGATGGGAGGATTGTTTGAGCCAGGAGTTCTAGGTTACAGTGAGATGTGATTGTACCACTGCACTCCAGCCTGGGTGACAGAGTAAGAACTTGTTTCAAAAAAAGAAAAAGAAAAAGTTCAATAGAACTCTGATCTAAGACAACAATTCAATTCAAAAATACAACACTCTTTTCCTGGTTTATAAAGTGGCTTCATATGAATGAGCTGCCATCCCAAACTAATTAAAACATCAATTGTAAACCAAACTTGGCAATTTGATTACTTACTAATTTGAATAAAGCATCGCAAAGGGCCCATGATAACTGTATGCACAAATCACAAGAATTTCTCCAATTTTAATGAATCATATTTTTAGGCGATAATCCACAGTTAAAAGTTAGTTTACGTGCCAATTAAGGAAGCTATAATCATAAATAATTTGCCTGAACCCGGAATAAAATTTAATCAATTTAGAAACATTTCCTTTTCATCTGTGCAAAGAAAAGAGTAGCAACTTATTTATGTAATTATCACCAAGAATTTGAAAAAATAAAAAGCATTAGAATTCAAGGACTAGAGTAGAACTCAGCATCAACTGGCAATCTAACATGAACTAATAATTCAGGCACTTCTACAGGTGCTGCTTAGCCCTTGAAGTGTCTCCTGTATAGCTACATAGCCAAGAAGGCTAATGAAAGATAAAGATCTGTTATGAGTTTTGCTAAGTCTCAGAGAATACAGAGAATAAAGAAATTCTGTAGATTTAATTGATTTTATCCCCTTGATACCCCTGGCTTCTCAAAATGGTACCAGGCCCCTTTGTTGTTGATGTTATCTGATTTAATTTTTCCATTAGGATCAAATTGTTATCAAGAGCCAGAAGTGTAGGTACAAAATGAGGTAAAATGTCTAAAGGTAAAATAATGCAAGTTAAGGCTCAGTTGGAAAAGCCAAGAAAAGTACTTAGATGCTTTGTTTTATTCAGGAGACTGTGCCAGCAATCACTGACAGAAATGAACCAGTCAGGAAATCTCAGCCAAAGCCAAATATTTCTCTAGAATTCAGTCTTCTCTCTTGAGCATAGCTGTGTCATGCAACCTAATAATAAAGTCCAGAAACCATATTTTTCATAACTTTATGACAATACACAGACATGTTCAATGCTATAATGACTGCATTAATAGAAACCAAAGCATAGCACTGTGTCTCTGAATATAACAGAGGCAATGAAAACTTGCAGCCTGGACAACTGTTCTTAACTTTAAGTAGCAACAGAATTCAATAGTGGAGGAAGAGGTGATCAGAGTTTAGGAAACCTCCTCTCATAGTTGCTTAGGCATTCATTTTTCCGGCTCTTCATTTTTCCTTAATTTTCCTTTTTAAGCCACAGAAGCACTAAAGAAAGTTTGGGAAATAATTAAAGATCATCACCCATATCCCTGCCACCTTAAAGCAATTACCACTTGTAATATTCTCATGTAGTCTTATTTTTTCATATATATAAAACCCCACTTTTTATATCAATAGGAATGTATTACATGCACCTTGCTTTTTGTCACCTAAAATGTTTCTTAGAGAGAATTTAATATTGGCATGTAGAGTTGTCTCATTCTTTCTAACAGCTACATATTTGTTTGATGTATGGATGTAGCATAATTTATTTACCCAATTCCTACAGAATAAAAGGAATTGGGTACATTTTGCTATGACAAATAACACTGCAACAAGCATTCTAGTACCTAAATCTTTATGCAGATATGCAAGATATTGGTGGGATAAAATCCTAGGAGTGGATCTTTTGCTTGAAGTTTTATGTAATTAAAGTCACTGAATAGACACATAGTGTCTATTCAGTTTTGCATCCTGGATATCTCATATTGGATATTACACACAGTGAACATTTTCCATGTTGTTGTATAGCCTCCAAGATTAAAGTTTTAATGGTTTGTTATTTGTTATTAAGCGGATACACTCAACCTTCCCTCTATTGTTAAGACAGTTCAACTGTTTCTAATTATGTGCCTCATAAAGAATGCAACGACTCTCCATATCCCCTGTGTCTTACCCTTGGCCCACTTGCACTCTCTTCTCACTGTATTTTTCTTCACAGGGAGAGGAACCCCCATTCTAGAACATGGGTGAGGCACCCCAATCCTAGAACATGCTCCAGGTCCCCATGACTCTGGAATTCCCAAATTGATCCCAAGTCCAGTTTCTAGGCCCATGTATCCCTCTTCCCTGTTTGCCAGGAGTGGCTGTTTGGGGAGATGCAGAGGATGTGGAGCTAGGGCTGCCAGCTGGGTCTCCACTTGCATGAACACAAGGCCTATGCCCAGTAGGACATAAACTAGGAGTGTCAGGAGAAGCAGGGAGCAGTCCCTGGACCTCCATTTATACTAGTTTACCCAGGCCCCCTAAATGTTGGAAAGGTTCTGCTGTAACACCCTTACCTTCTTTTCCCAGATTCAATAGAGTTCTCTAAAGCAGACCACTGAATTAAAAGTAAAACGGACCAACTAACCAACAACAACAACAACAACAAAAAACACCCAAAACTTCATTTTCCAAAGTTATTTGTAAACTTACCTCTTTTGCACACCTGTCATATATTGCCAAAAATTATCATTTGCCAAATTTAAAGTCCTGTGCCATGAGAGACGATTTGAAATTGCGTAAGGGACAGTGGCAAGAGGAGCAGTTGACTTCACTTCTGATCTATACTATCAAAATCCTGCTATAGGGACAGGCAGAGTGGCTCACACCTGTAATTTCAGCACTTTGGGACGCCCAGGTGGGTGGATCACCTGAGGTCAGGAGTTCGAGACCAGCCTGGACAACATGGTGAAACTCCATCTCTACTAAAAACATAAAACTTCGCCGAGCGTGGTGGTGCACACCTGTAGTCCCAACTACTAGGGAGGCTGAGGCACAAGAATGGCTTGAATCCAGGAGGCAGAGGTTGCAGTGAGCCGAGATCACACCACTGCACTCCAGCCTGGGCTACAGAGCAAGACCCTGTCTCAAAAACAAACAAATAAACCACCTTGCTCTATGAATTAGAGATCACTTTTCATGACTGCATTTTGTTTGTTTGTTTCTTTTTTTTTTTTTTTTTTTGGAGGTTTTATTAGATGAACTCCAATGTCCTTTTTTATTTTTAATTTCTATGATTCTACATAGCCAATTCAAACTTAAATTTTAAAATGCATTACTTTTTGTTCAAGCTCCTGGAGACTTTTACTGATCCCCTATTTTGTATACAAATGTTTGGGTGTTTGTTCTTCGCTTTTCATAGTTCATTTGAACTTGAGTTCCTCTTAAGTGAAGAACATTATGGGGAAGAGAACAAAGAAATAATGAATGGCTTCTCTCTCAAAATACTTACAATGAGGCTTACATTAAAAATGAGGCTCACAACCTGACACTTAGCTTTTCTACACCTAGGCAAACAGGGGGCAATGTACATCTAGTGCTAATTAAATTAAATATCCAAATACTGGGTTTTCAACAAACACAAACAAATTCAGAAGCATGAACTATACTACTTTACTTGGAATATCAATGACAGCCTGAGTAACAAAAGAATAAACCTGGATAAGGAAAATGCTCTGCTTGCGGACTTTCCCTGGTAATATGCTGATTACTATCGCAGTTGATGCTGATGGGTGGGGTTTTCATCCCTAGGAAAGGAATATCTATTTCCATCCCAGGATTCAGACTTCTACTAATGACTACAATTAAAGCCACTGTTCAATTAAGGCTTGAACAGTAGATGGTAACTACATAGTATAACTATTGGCCAATTTGGAGAATTTAGAACATAATCAATGAAACAATATCAATATTTACCATCCTAATTGTAAGTGACCTCCGAAAAACAACACGATGTTACATAATCTTTAGATAATCCCTTTTTACTCTTGAAAAGTTAAGAGAAATTCTTAGATTATGATTTCTGTAAATTGTTAGCAGAAACATGATTTTCTCTGAATCTTGCTGCTTGGTACAGACCATAACCCTAAGGAAAAAAGGAGCCTCCAGTGTTGTCTTTCTCTGGTGGGAAGTTAAATAAGACAGTGCTCAGTAAGGGACCATCATAGGCATAGACATTTGTTCTCCCAACACAGAACTAGACTGAGATCTCCTCACATGCTTCTATCTATGGAATCTAGAATGAAAAAGAATTTTAAAAACAAGTCGAACTCGAGAATGTTTTAAAAAATTCTACTTCATGGATTTTTACAGTCAATACAAAATAGTCTTATGGTTCTTTCAGCATGTATACTTAAATTCAGCCTATTAAAATAGAACTATATGAATTAGACTTATTAACCAAAATTAAGAGTACATGGTGCTAAAACAATTGGTTGATTCAGTGGCAGTATTTATAAGTATACTATAAATAATTCCCAAACTGGCGATCATCTTTAGAAACTTTAAATTTTTAATGTAGCTCAAGTCTGACTCTAAGCTTTTGGGTTTTCCATCTTAAGAAGCTCCCCTCCCTTACTCCTACATTGCAGCCCACTACATTATAGAAATATTCTCATATAGCTTTATTTGTTACATTTATATCTTTATTGCATCCCACTTATCTGTATTTGAACAAGCATTGCAAAAAGAAACACAGCAAACTGTTAGCTTTGGTTATCTAGACTTTGCCTTTACACTGTATAACTGGATCCATTATTATATATATATTGCTTAATAAAGAAAGAAAGCAGGCAAGGTGCAGTGGCTCACGGCTGTAATCCCAGCACTTTGGGAGGCAGAAGCAAGAAGACTGCTTGAGCTCAGGAGTTCCAGACCAGCCTGGACAACATAGCGAAACTCCATCTTTACAAAAAATAAGAAAAATAGCCGGGTGTGGTGGCGTACACCTGTAGTCCCAGCTACTAAGGAGGCTGAGGTGGGAGGTTCACTTGAGCCCAAGAGGCGGAGATTGCAGTGAACCGTGATTGTGCCACTGCACTCTAGCCTGGGAAACAAAGAGAGACCCTGTCTTAAAAAAAAAAAAAAAAAAGGCAAGCAAGAAATGAGAAGAAAATGAAGAAAAAAACCAAAAAACAAAAAACAAAGAATACTGTCTAGCTTTAAAAAACCATAAATGTAAACATACCATGTTCACTGCCAAAATGAGAAAAAGAATAGCATAAAACAATTCATTGGGGAATATTCAAATGTAAAAGCCAAATATTAATCCAGGTTCTAAATAACCAGTCCTTGTAAACTATAGAATAGTAACTTTTATTTTCTTTTCCCTCAAATGATTTGACCAAATGGAACAATAAATAAACCCATATTCCATGCCAGATAAAATTAAACTGTGGTTCACCTAAAGATCAAACTTAGGCTAATTAGTAAAAGGGGCCAGACCAGACGGTGATAACCAGCCCAACAGAAAGAGAAGCACATGATTAAGCAGGCAGATGGCCACTTGCAATTTAATGAGCAGACACTTTTTGATTTGGTTTGATGGCCCAACTAGGGAAGGTCTTTAGCTTAAGCTTTTCCCTTGAGAGCCCTGTATGGCTGGACTCCAGTGATTTGTTCAGGTTTGAGCCCTTTTCCTCCCAGAAATGGCTTCCACAATTCATAAAAAGCTTAATGTCTATATCAAACAAGCACAGATCAGGGCGCCACACTCCTTTAGATGGTATGCTAACTTACCCTTTACTTCCGGCTTCTGGAAAAAGCAGAGTAGAAGGAAAAATAAAATGGTTTTTCATCTTCCAGCGATCCTGTTTAAGGAAAAAAAAAAAAAAAAAAAGATTAAACAAAACTATATCTTACTTAAATCATTTCAAGACCCACCTTAAGTCAATGTTAGCAAAAATTTGTTGAGAGCCATATGAAGGTAGAATCAGCCCACAGGACAAGGCCCAAGGGTAGAAATGGATGAACTCAGGAGAGAGAAACAAGGTACAGATTTAAGAAGGGGCCAAAAACATGTCTTCATATTTCTCAATTTTATTTAAAATGAGCACATCCTGTACCATTTATGATCAGCTCCAAAAGGTCTTCCCCGGAGCAAACTGTCCATACAAATAAAAAAGTGCCTGTTTCCTTAAATTGCAAGTGGCTATATATATATTAGAAAGAAATACCAAACAAAATCATAGATATTTCTGACAAGATATAAGCAGAATATATACACCTTTAAGTATTTTCTCTTTCACATAAACATTTATAAAAACCAGGTGAAGAAACAAATGTGTAGAAAAGGGATTATGGCTCAGTCCAGCTATGAGTTTGTCAAGAGGTTGCAGCTCAAAAAGTATTTAAACAAATAAAAACTGGTGGTTTTTAAAGTCAGTCTGAAGTTACTGTCATAGTATCTTGGGTTTTGTTTTTGTTTTTTGTTGTATTTTTCTAGATTTACATATATTCAAAGCTAGGGAATGTAAAGAATATAATATATATTATAATATATAATAAAGTATATATTATATTCTTTTTCTAGCTTTATATGTGTACATATATGTGTTACATATTTATATATGAACATATATAAAGCTAGGAAAAGAATATAATATGTATTTTAAGTGTATATATAAAATATATATGAAATAATATAATGAAATAATATAATACATACGTAATAATAAATATATATATTTATTCATACATATATATGTGGTTGTCTGCATTAATTCCCCTTAAAAACCAAAATTTTCCAAACTATTTCTGCCAGAGTCAATATCCTTTTCATTCACAGCAAGTTCTAAATTGAAGACTTACAAATTAAAACTCAAACATTTTTTTACCAAATAACTTCACAAACATGTTAAACAGGAAAAGGAAGTTAGAGTTAGGAATTGCGAGGCTATAAGAATATTTCTTTCCTAAAGGATTGGATATGACTGCCAACAATTCCGTGGTTTTAGCTGCTTTCAAAAAAAGGAATGTGATAATAGCTCCTGGGTGGAATAATTTTGGCTGGACTTGATTAAATCTAAGCTTAAAACTTACAGAGAACAGCTTGGACTGCATTTTTTTTTTTTTTTAAGAAACAGCATTGCATTTCATTTGACTGTGTCTTTGTCAGATTTGGGGCCTTTGGGGAGTCTGGCACTAGATTAGACACTAACAAAGCGAGCTGTAATACCCTGGGTAATATGAGTTACATAACTCCAATCAACACTAATGAGTGTGTGTCTATCTAAAACCCTGCACGTGTAATTTTGGAAAGGAGTTCTAAATGATTTTAAGGCCCCTTCCTTTCACAAAGCGCTATCTTATTCAGCTCCCAGAAAGTAATCATTCCAAAAAGCACTGGGCACACCCAGCTGGTATTTTTGTTTGTATTCTATTGTCTTTTTCTTTTGGTCAATAAATCATCTTACATTCCCTAGAAAAGCATCTACATTTTGCATCCAATATCTTAAACTTTGTCCTTGACATTTTTCTGGTGACTTCAGGACACATACTTTTAATACCACTGGTGAGAATTTTAGAATACTTGAAAAAAATCAACTATATATTAAAGAGCTCCTCAACTCTTTGTTTTCCAAATTCTAATACAAATAATATTCAATATGGAGTATTATTCTATGAGTTTCTGGGTCCAGGACAAGACGGATTTCTCCCCACTCCTTCTGCTAAGTACAGCTAGAATCTCTGGATATTATATATTAAATACACATAAAAAGACTCTGGAGGTAGAACAAAAAAAGCAGCCTGTCTATGCACCTCATGATTCAAGAAAGATGCAGTGATAAGTTTCTTGGGTTTTCTTTTTCTTCACATATTCCAGACTTGGAGCTGGAAAAGCCAGCAGCTTAGAAACACTGAACAGCCCAGAAACAAACAAACAAAATCTCTCAAGAAAAGCAAGCACTCTCTAGCCAAAAGACCTAGAAGAAGCAGCCTGAAAGGAGAGAAAAGAGAAAAAATTTTTAGACAATAACTACTCCAACCAAACACCGTGAAAAAAAAAAAATGTGAACCCCGCCAAGCCCCATTAGCAAAGGCCAAAGGGCAAATGGGAAGCCTACACTTCCATCCTCATCCAGCTGTAATAAAGTATCACTCCCTCTGCCAAGCCTGTGTCAGACAAGAATAAGTAGGGAGCTGGAACTTTCAGCCCTGCTTGACAGTAACAAGGTACTCTTCTCTCTACGTGGGTAGTTTCAGAGAAGGCTGAATGAAAAGCCTGGACTTTCACCAGCACCCAGAGTTGATGACATCCTCAACATACAGCATCTGTGGAGGTCACCTAGAGAACAGTAACAAGACGCCCTTCCCTGTCCCAGCCAGTGTGGTGTCAGCAGAGGTCTAGCAGGAAGACTGAACTCCCATCTCTATCCAGCAGTAACAAGGCAGCCTCTCCATCCTGGATGTCAACAAATGTCAAGTGAGGAACCTGGACTCCAACTCCAATATGGCAGTAACAAGGTGGTACTACTCTTGCCCACCTGTGTGGTTTCATAGGAAGGCTACTGAAAATACAAGATTTAAATAGGATCCAGAGTAGTCTCATAACAAAATACCTAATATGTGCTGGATATAATTGAAAACTCACTCATCATACCAAGAACCAGGAAAATCTCAACTTGAATGGGAAAAGATAATCAATAGTCACTGACACTGAGATGATACAAATGTTGGAATTATCTGACAAGAATTTTAAAACAGCCATCACAAAAATGGCTAAGAACCTGCTTGAAACAAATGAAAAATACAAATGAAATAAAGCAAGTCTCAGCAAAGAAATAGAAGATATAAAGGAGAACAAAATGGGAATTTTAGATCTGAAAAATACAATAACAAAAATATTTAAACTCACCAGATGGACTGAAGAGCAGAATTGAGAAGACAGATTAAAGAATGAGTGAATTTGAAGATAGAGCAATAGAAACGACCAATTTACCAATCCAAACAACAGAGAGAAAATAGACTGAGAAAAAGATGAAGAGAATTTAAGAATTTGTGGGACTATAACAAAAAGATCTAACATTCATGCAACTGTGGTCTGAGGAGAGGGAAAAAAGGGCAGAACTGAAAAGGCAGTTTTTAAATGTATGCCTAAAAATTTCCCACAGTTGGCAAAAGACATAAACCTACAGATTCAAGAATGTAAATAAACTGTAAACAGAATAAACACAAAGAAATCTATACTGTGACACAGAATGGTCACACTGAAAACTAAAGATAAAGAAGAAAGTCTTGAAAGCAATGAGAAGAAAAAACATCTTACCTATTTTGGGTGGTTGAGTGGAAAGCAGTAGAAGAAACAATTTCATTAACAGCAGATTTATCATGAGAAACCATGGAGGCCAGAAGGAAATGGCACAATATTTGTCAAATGCTGAAAGAAAAAAACCCTTATCTAGTAAAAATATCCTTCAAGAATGAACAAGAAATCA
The DNA here is from genome assembly GCF_002776525.5 of Piliocolobus tephrosceles. Taxonomy (NCBI): domain Eukaryota; kingdom Metazoa; phylum Chordata; class Mammalia; order Primates; family Cercopithecidae; genus Piliocolobus; species Piliocolobus tephrosceles. The sequence goes on along the minus strand of NC_045451.1, from coordinate 47,033,922 downwards.
AGATAGTCTCCGATGAAAGAAAAGTAAGAGAATTTATTGTTAGCAAACCTTCTCTAAAAGAATAGCTAAAAGAAGTTTTTGAAACAGAACAGAAACAATAAAAGTTATCTTGAACATCAAAAAGTAAGAACAAAAAAAGTAAAAATTGGAGTAAATACAATAGATGTTCCTTCACCTCTTGAGTTTTCCAAATTGTGTTTGATGGTTGAAGCAAAAGAAATGTTAACATCGTTTGATTTGTTTCTTAATACCGGTAGAGGAGATATTTAAGATCATTACATGATAAATGGGGGTAAAAGGGCCTTTAAAAAGTAAGGTTTCTGTACTTTATTTGAACAGTTAAATGTCAATACCAGTAGACTACAATAGGGTGTGTGTGTGTATATATATATATATGTGTGTGTGTGTATATATATATAAAACATATACAAATATGTGTGTGTGTATGTGTGATATAACACCCAGAGCAACCATAACAAAAGAAAACAAAGACATACAATTAAAACACCACAGGTAAATTAAAATTGAATTTTTAAAAAAGTGTTTTAATAACTCACAAGAAAGCAAAAGAGAAAAACAGAGGAAACAAACAAAAAATAAAATGAAATAATTAACTGCTAACATAGCAATAATTGCCTTAAATAAAAATAGTCTAAATTTACCAATTAAAGAGATTGGCAGAGTAGATTTTTTAAAAAAAATTAAAAGGAAAAACATGACCCAACTATATGCTGCCTACAACAAACTGCACACAACTTGGATGATACTCAAGAACATTATGGTAAGTGAGAAAATCCCTTCTTGAAAGATCACATGATATATGATTCCATTTATAGAACATTCTAAAAATGGCAAAATTATAAATACAGAGAACAGATTAGTGGTTGCCAGGGGTTAGGGATAATAGGGTTGGAAGGTGGAGTAACTATAAAGGGGTAGAATGAAAGAGATCTTTGTGGTGACAATTAGTTCTTTATTTTATTTTATTTATTTTATTTATTATTTTTTAAGTCCTCTCTCCATCTGAGCTGAGGGAGGCAGGAGGCGAAGGGCTAATTCCTTAATTGCAGTGATGGTTACACAAATCTATACATTATAAAATGGTATAGGTCTATACACACACATTGTATCAGTGTCGATTTTCTAGTTTTAATAAATTTTTCCAATTTTTTATTGTGGTAAAATACACATAATACACAAAATAAAATACATGTAAGAATAAAAATCTTAACCATTTTTAAATATACACTTCAATGGCATTAAGTACCATTCACAATGTTATGCAACCATCATCTCCAATAACTTTTCATCTTATAAAACTGAATCTCTACACCCATTAAGCAATAACTCCCCATTTAGTAACCCTTTCCTCCCTCTATGCCTTGGCAACCACCATTCTACTTTCTGTCTCTATAAATTTGACTACTCTAAGTACCTCATATAAATGGAATCATGTAGTATTTGTCTTTTTGTGACTGGCTTATTTCACTTAGTGTGATGTCCTGATGGTTCACCTATGTAGTAGTATATGTCAGAATGCCCTTCTTTTTAAGACTGAATAATGTTCTATTGCATGGATATATCACATTTGTCTATCCATTCATCCATGATGGACAACTGGGCTGCTTCCATGTTTTAGCTACTGTGACTATTGCTGCTTGAATATGGGTTGAGAAATATCACTTCAAGTCTGTATTTTCAGTTCCTTTGAGTATATACCCAGAAGTGGAATTGCTGGGTCACACAGTAATTCTATTTTAAATTTTTGGAGGAAGCCACAATATTGTTTTCCACAGCAACTAGACCATTTTACATTAACACCAACAGTCTGCAAAGATTCTAATTTTTCCACATCCTCACAACACTTGTTATTTCTGTTTTTTTTTTTTTTTTAATTAGTAGTAACTATCTTAATGGGTATGAGATGGTATCTCATTATATTTTTGATTTGGATTTCCCTAATAATTAGCTTTTCATGTGCATATTGGCTATTTGTACATCTTCAGTGGAGAAATGTCTATTCAAGTCCCTTGCCCATGTCTGAATTGGATTGTTGTTGTTGTTATTGAGCTTTAGGAATCAGAATCTACTTATTCTGAATATTAATCTCTTATCAGATATGTAATTTGCAAATATTTTCTCTCATTCTGTAAGTTACCTTAGTTTTTTGTTTTTTGTGTTTGTTTTTGTTTTTGTTTTGAGATGGGATCTTGCTTTTTTGCCCAGGCTGGTCTCAAATTTCTAGGTTCAAGTGATTCTCCTGTCTCAGCCTCCTGAGTAGTTGGGACTGCAGGTGTACACTACTGTGCCCTGCTGTAGGTTGCTTTTTCACTCTTTTGATATTATCTTTTGATGCACAAAAATCTTTAATTAAAAAAAATTCTTTTTTTGAGATGGGGTCCTGCTCTGTCACCCAGGCTGGAGTGCAGTGGCATGATCAAGTTCACTGCACCCTCGGTCTCCCAGGCCCAAGCAATCCTCCACCTTAGCCTCCTAAGTAGCTGGGACTATAGTCCCATGGTCCCATACCCAGCTAATTTTATTTCTTAAGTTGAGATGAGGTCTCACTATGTTGCCCAAGCTGGTCTGAACTCCTAAGTTCAAGCAGTTCTCCTGCCTTGGCCTCTCAAAGTGCTGGGGTTATAGGCATGAGCCATCATGCCTGGCCAATTTTTAAATTTTCATGTAGTCTAATTTGTCTATTTTTTCTTTTGTTACCTGTGTGTGTTTTACATATCAGCCTACAGAGTTTCTAGCTCTTCTGCTAACCCCCAAAGTTTCTAATGAGAAATCAGCTGATAATCTTATTGAGGATCCCTTGAATGTGATGAGTCTCTTCTTTCTTACTGCTTTCAAGGTTCTCTCTTTATCTTTGTCTTTTAATGGTTTGATTAAAATGTATGTTTCAGTGTAAGTCTCTTTGACTTCATCTTACTTGGAGTTTTCTAAGCTTCTTGGATGTTTATATTGATGCCTTTCATCAAATTTGGGGGACTTTGAGCTTTTTTTTTTTTTTTTTGAGATGCAGTCTCACTCTGTCACCCAGGTTGGAGTGAAATGGCACCATCTGGGCTCACTTCAGCCTCCACCTCCTGGGTTTGAGCAATTCTCCCGCCTCAGCCTGTCTAGTAGCTGGGATTACAGGGCCCACCACCATGCTCAGCTAATTTTTGTATTTTAGTAGAGATAGGGTTTCACCATGTTGTCCAGGCTGGTCTTGAATTCCTGACCTCAAGCAATCCACCTGCCTCAGCCTCCCAAAGTGCTGGAATTACAGGCGTGAGCCACCGCACCCGGCCACGCCATTATTTTTTCAAATATTCTCTCTGTCCCTTTCTCTCTTCTTCTTCTAGAACTCCCAAAATGTGTATAGTCATCTGCTTGATGGTGTCCTACAGGTCCCTTAGGCTCTATTCACTTTGTTTCAATCCTTTTTCTTTCTGTTTCTCAAACTCAATAATTTCTATGCCCTACCTTCAAGTTTGCTTATTCTTTCTTCTTCTCGCTCAAACCTGCCTGTGAATCCCTTCAGTGAATTTTAAATTTGTTATTGTATTTTTCAGCTCTAGAATTTATTTATTTATTTTAGCTTTTCTATTTCCTTACTGATACTCGATTTTGCTCATGCATCATTTTCTTGACTTTCTCCACATCTTTCTTTTGTTGTGTGAGAATCTAAGACAGCAGTTTTTAAATCTTTGTCTAATAGATCTGCCATCAGGTCTTTTTTCAGGGACAGATACTGCTTATTTTTTAAATGAGCCAAACTTTCCTGCTTCTTTGTTTTCCTTGTGATTTTGTTGTTGTCAAAAACTGGAGGTTCAAATCAAATAATGTGGTAACTCTGAAAATCATATTCTCCCTTTGCTGTTTGTCTGCCATTGTTTCTGTTTTTCTTTTTGTTTTTCTGATTGTTGTAGGCTGTTCCAGTGCCTTTTTCTAAGCAAGTGTGGTCACTTTCTAATTGCGCTCATATATCCAGTTGCTTTTGAATGTTCCAGTCTTTAATGTCTGGCTCCCAAAAGGGAAAAATGAAAAGAAAACAAAAAAACAAAAAACCTCAAGAGTAGGGGAAATATAGAACTGGCTCTTTAAATCCCCTGGATGTCACTTCAGCCAGAAGGAGAAAGGCTTGCAACCATGGGGGAGGTGTAGCAGAAGCAGCAACAATGGAGCGAGGTGATCAGAAGCAGCACTCAGCAATCAGAGCACAGATCCCCTGTATTTGTAGAACAGGGTCCATTTTTCCCTCCCTGCTTCCACAAGCTATGTGCAAGCTGCTCCATCCAGGAATACATAAATAACTATCACAGGACTGCAGGTGGGGGATATGAACTGTTACTGTCCTAAGAGCTGAAACTGATTTAACTTAACCGCAGTTTACTTGTACAAGCCATTCTATAGAAATTGTAAACTTTCAATTCAATAGATGCCAGAGTTCCAAAAATATTTACATCAGACAGATTCTGCCAGTGCAGTTGCTGTCTAGGTGAGGAGACAGATTCCTGAGACTTTTTACTCTGCCATCTTCCCAGAATCCTCCTAGTTTTAATATTGTACTCTCTAATGAGATGTAACTCTTTACCCAGTTTCCCCAATTGCTACAACTTATGGTTAAATAAGACAGTTATATAAATTATATAAATGTTGACATCTTATGTGCATCTTCTCCAATGACAAAACCACTGGGGAAAACTTGGTAAAGTGTACCTAGGACCTCTCTATCATTTTTGCAGTTAACTGTGATATTTAGTTATCTCAAAATCAAAACAAAAAAAAAAAAAACAGAAAATGAAAAAAAAAAAAAAAACCTTGCTGAACTTGAAATTCAGGCTCTATCACTGTTTGTGTGAACTTGGGCTCATTTAACCAATCTGTGACTTGGTTTTGTCATCCACAACATAACCGTATCTACCAAGTTATGGTAAGAAATAACTGAAATAACATATCAAAAGAGAAACAGTTTAGTTAGATCCCAGTTGTCACTGTTTGCTTTTGTTGCAATTGCTTTTGGCGACTTCATCATGAAATCTTTGCCTGTGCCTGTCTTGAATGGTGTTGTCTAGGTTGTCTTCCAGTATTTTTTACAGTTTCGGGTTTTACATTTAAGTCTTTCATTCATTTCGAGTTAATTTTTGTATATGGTGTAAGGAAGCGGTCCAGTTTCAGTCTTCTGCATATGGCTAGCCAGTTCTCCCAGCACCATTTATTGAATAAGGAATCCTTTCCCCATTGCTTGTTTTTGTCAGATTTGTCAGAGATCAGATAGTTGCAGGTATGTGGTCTTATTTCTGGGATCTCTATTCTGTTCCATCGGTCTATGTGTCTGTTTTTGTACCAGTACCATGCTGGTTTTGGTTACTGTAGCCTTGTGGTATAGGTTCAAGTTGAATAGTGTGATGCCTCCAGGCTTTTTCTTTTTGCTTAGGTTTACATTAGCTATCCAGGCTCTGTTTTTGTTCCATATGAATTGTAAAATAATTTTCTCTAGATCTGTGAAGAATGCCAATAGTGGTTTAATAGTCATAGCATTGAATCTATAAATTGCTTTTGAGCAGGACGAGCCACAGACAGAACCCCTCAAACACCAAGATAGTGAAGGGAGTGGCTTTAATCAGCTGGGAGCATCGGCAGGCTAGCATCTTAAAATCTGAGCTCTTCAGGTGCTCAACTTCTGTGCCTTTTAAGGGCTCACAACTCTAAGGGGGTCTGCGTGAGAGGGTCGTGATCGATTGAGCAAGCCAGGGGGTACGTGACAGGGGCTGCGATCACCGGGGGTCAGAGTGAAACAGAACAGAACGGGAAGTTTCACAATGTCCTTCCATACAATGTCTGGAATCTGTAGATAACAACAGTTGCTAGGTCAGGGGTCGAATTTTAACTACCAGGCTTAGGCCAGGCAGGCACAGGCCTGGTTTCGGGTCTGTTTCCTTGGTTTGGGGTATGGTTCCTAGGCACCGGGCTACCTGCCTTTAGTTTCGCTTCTCTTTCCTTTTCTGAATATAAAACAATATAAAACAACATGAGAGGGTCTCTCTCTTCCTTCATTTCCCCCCTTTGAGATTCTCACTTTTTATTAGTGGGAGTTCTCACTCTTAGTTTTGCTACTTATGTCTTCTTGTGCAATAGATTGATAATGATTCATATAGTACACTTGTGCTGAAGCATTTTGGTGAACTAAGGTAGCAATGAAGCTTTTTATCATTTGAAGTACAGGTAGCAAACAAGGGAGCAGTAAGCAGGTTTCTATTACTATTATAACTCCTATTATAAGAGTTTTAAATCTTCCTAGTGCTGGGAACCACCTTCTAAACATGGCTTCAGGGTCAAATCTGTGCTACACTTGTACAGGCACATGTGCCAGTTTTGTCATATTTCTAACTATGTCTTTATTTGCCTTCGATTATCTATGTGTAGTCAGTAATTAGTAAGGTTAAATTTCTTATAGATTTCTCTTTCAGCCTTCTTGACTATTAGCAAGTAATTGAGAGCCAATCTATTTTGATACATAGCATTTCTTATCTGAATTTCTTGCTGGGCCAGAATAGTCAAGGCTTGACCGGTTTTATTAGTGATGATTTCTAAAACAGCTTGCAACCGTATGCTTCAGGTAAGCATGTAAATGGGGGTCCAGTATCCCCATGAGCCATCTTCTAAGTGGCAGGCCTATAGTATTGTATAATTTTTTAGGAGGCCATTCATCATCTTTTTAATTACCTGTGGCTACATTTCACTTTTCACAGGAAGCATAGACAGGGAAGCCCAAGAGTTCACCTGTTTTTATGGGCAGTAAGAAGAAAGATGGTTTAATAGTGCCAATGACACAACCACTTGTCCACTGGTCAGGCAGCTTAGCATAGGCTCTATGTCTATATATCCAGTATAGCCCAGTGAGGGCCGTCCAGTTCCGGTGGGATTCTGGGTGGGCCCAAATGGTCTGCAACTTTGGAAATTTACTGAATGGGTTTTTATCTGTATGGTTTGAACTCCACCATGTAACTGTTTTTGTGGTACCATTATACAGTTTTTATCCTAGGGAACTAAGTCATCCTACAGAAAAAGTGAATTCTTTCCTTTTTTTAGCTATGCAATATTGTCTAATAATTGAGACTTCTAGAACCTGTAAATGATCAGGGTGATTCTTTTGGGCCAGGAATTTATCAGGAACTGGGTCTATAGGCACTAATTCTCGGACTTCTTATGGCCATTGATCTCCTACTACAGTTTCTCCACAAATATAACATGAAGTGACATTTAGGGACTGGGCTACATACTTGGCTAATTGCAAAAACAAATTTCTGGTTTTTCCCGGAGTCTCTGGTTCTGGCACATTTAGTTCATCATAGAAAGTCTGAAATACTGGTTCTGGAGAGAGTTTATGAACCTCCTCTTTTACTAAGATATTTACTCTAGGATCTAGTCCTTTTTTGATTGATGCCCAGAGATATCTGTTCTCCTTTTTTCTACCTTGGGTTTAAGGGATTTTTAATTACTAATTTCAAGGGGTTGGAGCTTCCACTCGTACAGGAGGGGCTGCCTTCTCCTTTTTGGAGCTAAACAGTATCTTTTTCATCCTTTTTCTAAGTAGTCCAGATGACACAAGACCAGTAATTACACACATTTGCACATGAGCTTAATTCATGGCAGATATACTTATTTCCTGCCGTGTACCTTTTTTTTTTTTCAGTTTAAAGAACCACATCTTATTCTATGCCGATTGCTATTAATAGTGGCACAAGCATTAAATTTCAGGGTTATATGCTTGGGGACCCCTATTTCTTCTGTCCTAGCTGTTACTTTACTTGTGTCACCTAGAAAAGGACCAGTCCTTAATTTTACTTTAAAAACTGTGATCAGAGAAGGCTTAAAATGCATCATAACACGCATCAGGTTGGTTGTTTCCTGGGCTACATACCTTGGATAGAATAGCGTTATACAAACAAGTTTCTTTTAGAGTCCCGGTACACTTATAATAACCATAAAATAATAGGACTGTAGCAATCTTTTGTCCTACCTCAGTGACTTGATGTATATACTGTAAACAGTCCTCAGTCTGAGGAAGGTCAGTTGAAGTCCTTACTGTACAAATCCAAATTTTAAGGAAAATGAGTCCCGCAATGAGTTTTCTCATTCTTTAGCTGTGCGTAGACCAGTCAGCTTCCAGGTGTGACTGGAGCAGCGCTTGTTGTCTTTTTCAGAGTCACTTTGCAAGGGTTGGCAAAGCTGCTCCCATCCACATACAGCTCCTAGTTTACTGATGTTTAAGGATGGTCTCAGAGGTTGAGCCCACTAGAATAAACTGAGTCCAATATCTCTGCACAGTTATGTTTAACTGGGCTCTCTGAGACCAGGAGCAAGATGGCAGGGTTTAGGGCGTTGCAAACTTCAATGGTAATGTGGAGATTTTCACAGAGCAAGCTTTGGTATCTAGTTAGTCTAGCATTCATTAGCTAATGATGTCCTCTGGTATTTATTAAAGTCACCACAGCAAAGGGGGACTATATGTTTAGGTTTTGCCTAAGAGTTAGCTTATCTGCTTCTTGTGCTAACAGGGCCATTGCTGCCAGAGCCCTTAGACGGGCAACCAGCCTTTGGAAACCCCATCTAGTTGTTTTGAGAGATAGACCATTGACCTTGGCCAGGGCCCTATAGTCTGGTTTAAAACTCCAACTGCCATGTTTTTTTTTTTTTTTGACACATAGGTGTAAAAAGTTTTGTCAGGTCAGGTAGCCCCAGAGCTGGGGCCAACCTGAGTTTTTCTTTTAACTCATGAAAAGCTTGTTGCTGTTGGTTGTAATAGATGTAGATTATCTAATTTATATTTTTATTGACTGTTATCTACCAAAATATTGACTTAAATCCTGTAACTATTTTATTTCAAGCTTCAAATTGATCTGGTATTCTTTGCGGGGCTCCAATTGCATCTAAATAGATGTGAGAGTTGAAAGACCTATAAGGGGCTTCTCTCGCTTTATGACGTCTTATTTTTTTTCCTTCCTCTGGTTGATGAAATGCCAGGGTGAAAGGGATAGCCAAATGGACTGAAGTACAAGTGCCACTCTAGTTACTTGGCAGAGTGCCCAGTAAAGGTCCACCACAATACCACCACACATCCACTTGGGGGTGAACAAGGGCTGACTGACTGATGAGCTCTTGAAAATTCTTAAGCTCACCGCATCCTTTCAGGTCTCCAAGGAATGCTAAGTTTCCTCCCTGTCGTGAGAGACACAAAGTGAACTTAGTGTTGGGAGACGGAAGCTGGATGACCCTCGGGGGCTGACCCGCAGGGTGCTGGACTTTAGGATATAGCAGGGAGAGCTTGGCACAACTTATTACTTAAGGCTGTAGAATCCTGGAAAAGAGTTACCATGGAGCCCATGCTTGGTCGACTGGAGGACCACCTAAGTGGAAAGGGGACAATCAGGGCCTCTGGCCTGCCCTGTGCACAAGCATAACAATTGCTTTTGTTAACGTGCAGATGGAATATTTGATCCATTTCAACCAGGCATTTGCATGGTATGCTGTCTTAATTGCCAAAGTTTGTTTTAAATTTTTAACTTTTATGATCTTCTAGTAAAATGAATGTTTTCTTTAGCACCTATTTTTATTAGTGTTTAGACCAAAGAAAGCTAAATACCATTTTATATTTAATAATGCTTTTTGTCAGTGTGTAGAGGGAAATTTATAGCACTAAGTGCCCACAAGAGAAAGCAGGAAAGATCTAAAATTGACACTCTAACATCACAATTAAACGAACTAGAGAGGCAAGAGCAAACACATTCAAAAGCTAGCAGAAGGCAAGAAATAACTAAGATCAGAGCAGAACTGAAGGAGATAGAGACACAAAAAACCCTCCAAAAAATCAATGAATCCAGGAGTTGGTTTTTTGAACAGATCAACAAAATTGACAGACCGCTAGCAAGGCTAATAAAGAAGAAAAGAGAGAGGAATCAAATAGACGCAATAAAAAATGATAAAGGGGATATCACCACCGACCCCACAGAAATACAAACTACCATCAGAGAATACTATAAACACCTCTATGCAAATCAACTAGAAAATCTAGAAGAAATGGATAATTTCCTGGACACTTACACTCTTCCAAGACTAAACCAGGAAGAAGTTGAATCCCTGAATAGACCAATAGCAG
>NC_045451.1:46999357-47023372 GCF_002776525.5 Piliocolobus tephrosceles | reverse complement strand
GTATACATATGTAACAAACCTGCACGTTATGCACATGTACCCTAGAACTTAAAGTGTAATAAAAAAAAAAAGAAAAAAAATAATGCTTTTTGTATGATTTTTATACCAAATAAGCTAAATTTTACCTTTATATTAGTGTGCTATTAAGGTTAATCTTAGTTTTAATAAAACTTTGTATACATATTTATTCAATTTTTAATGTTGGACCATAAGGTAAGATTTTCAGACTCTTTTTAACCTTTTATAATCTTTGTTACAGAGCAGGTTAGTGCTTTAAGAAAAACCTGTTGCATTTTTACTTTTATGTCCAGTTCACAGAAAAACTGTATGATACCTTTTTAACTTTAGCTAATATGTTTACACACAGAATTTTCTTTACAATTAACGTTTTAAAACTTGCTTAAACTTTCAAAACAGTAATTTTTTAAATCTTTTAATATAGGTAAAAATCCACATTTTTATGCCTCCTTATAATCTTTTTACCAAAGGTATATTTTACTTTCCTTATACACTTTGCACATAAACTGTTTCTACAATAGTACTCAGGAGACCTTATTACTTTTAAACTATACAACATTTTTTGCATAAAATTTTTTTATAACATCTTCTTTCACGACTTTTGCAGACAATTCTTCAACATGTCTCAACTTTCTGACTTATTACAAACGTTTCTTTCTTTAAACACCAGTTAATTTATTTCAGGACAAGAATTTACCACATAACACTCTTTTCACATAAATTCTGCCTCCCCCCTTTTTTTTCCTTTTTTTTTTTTTTTTTTTTTTTCCTGTTAGCAAAGCAGCTGCTGCTACAGATTGAATGCATCTGGGCCATCCACAGGTTAAGGATTTTTGATAGGAAGGCCTCATTGCTTTCGGGATACACCCTTGTTTACACTGACAACAAAGTGGTATTAGAGTGTTACAGGGTTACTGAGAATACCTTTAAATATCAATTATAGGTTTTAAATTTACCTTGGCTTTTAAAGGAATAGGGTATACTGTTTTTTTTCTTAACTACTTGCATATTTCTCTCTTTCTCTCTTTCTTTCTCTCTTTGACTTTCTCTCTCTCTCTGTGACTTTCCTTTTGCCTCTGTCTCTTCCTCTGTTTCTGCCTCTCTCTTTCTCTGTCTCTTTCTCTCTGCTGGTCTTTCCTTGCCTCTGCCAGCCGCTATGCTGCTGTTCTCTTAACTACTGTCGGTGGGGAGGGGATCTGGGAAGCAGTCTAAAACCAGCTGTAATTGTCTATGTACGGAAACTGGTCTGAGTTCCTTGGCTTACAGGTTACCTTGTGCCATACCTTTGAAACAATGGACCTGTCCAGGCTTCCTTCTGATGGCCAACCCACCTCTAATGCTGGCCAGTCTATTTCACACAAAGTTCTAAGTTTTCCTGGTGTCATAGTAACACCGTAATCTCCCTTAAATGCTTTCTTGAAATTTTTCAACATAGTTCCTAGTGGGTGGGCTTATTTGTGCTTGACCCATGCTTCTTCGAGACAAAACACCACGCTCACACCACACGCATACCACCAAACAAAGAACAGGTAAAAAGGGCACACACGCACTTTTGCAGTTTACACCAAATCAAAATCAAAGCCAAAATCAGAGTATCCAGAAATCCAAGCCAGGTCAAAACCAAAACCAAAGTATCAAGCAACCTAAGTCAAGTCAAAAACAAAAACCAAAGTGCCAGTACAGGCACACGGTGGGTGATCAGGCTACTCTTCCACTCAAATGGAGTAGGCAAGTTCCCAAAACCAGTCTTGTCACGCAATTCAAACCAAGTCAAAACCAAAACCAACACCAAGGTGCCGATAAAGGCACGCTGTGGGTGATCAAGCCACTCTTCCCACTCAAATGGAGTGGGCAAGTTCCAAAGACTAGTCTTACCAAGTTTCAGATGTCTGGACTTCAAGTGCCAGTTCCTTCCCGGTGTTCAGCCACTGCATTGATCCTCCACGGGGGCCTGCCACACACTGCTCTGGCGAGGCTTCCCACCGGGGCAAATGTCTACCCGGGAGCGCTCTCAGGATCTGCGTTGCTCTGACTGGTTGGAGTCCCCCGCAGGGATGTTCCACAGGGCAGGCTAAAGCCGCCTAAGGAGCTGCCTCGACCGTCCGTTAATCACCTCACTTCCCAGTCAGGTTACTAAGAAATGTAGCAGGATGAGCCATGGACAAAACCCCTCAGACACCAATACAGTAAATGGAGTGACTTTAATCAACTGGGAGCATTGGCAGGCTAGCGTCTTAAAATCCCGGCTCTTCAGGTGCTCAACTTCTGTCCCTTTTAAGAGCTCAAAACTCTAAGGGGGTCCACATAAAAGGGTCGATCGATTGAGCAAGCCAGGGCGTACGTGACAGGGGCTGCGATCACCGGTGGTCAGAGTGAAACAGAACAGAACTGGGAAGTTTCACAATGTCCTTCCATACAATGTCTGGAATCTATGGATAACAACAGTTGCTAGGTCAGGGGTCGAATTTTAACTACCAGGCTTAGGTCAGGCAGGCGCGGGACTGGTTTCGCGTCTGTCTCCTTGGTTTCGGGTCTGGTTGCTAGGCACCGGGCTACCTGCCATTAGTTTCGCTTCTCTTTCCTTTTCTGAGTATAAAACAATATAAAACAATATGAGAGGGTCTCTCTCTTCCCTCACTTTGGGCAATATGGCCATTTTAATAAAATTGATTCTTCCTATCCATGATCATGGGATGTTTTTCCATTTGTTTGTATCTTCTGTGTTTTTTTGAGCAGTGTTTTGTAGTTCTCCTTGTAGAGGTCTTTCACCTCCCTAGTTAGCAGTATTGCTATGTATTTTATTTCTTTTGTGGCAATTGTGAATGGGAGTTCATTCCTGATTTGGCCCTTGGCTTAACTGTTGTTAGTGTATAGGAATGCTAGTGACTTTTGCACATTAATTTTGTATCCTGAGACTTTGCTGACGTTATTATTTAAAAAAAAATCAAAAGATAACAGATGCTGACGAGGTTGTGGAGAAAAGCGATAACTTATGCACTGTTGGTGGGACTGTAAATTAGTTCAGCCATTGTAGAAGACAGTGTGATGAATCCTCAAAGACCCAAAGACCGAAATATCATTCAACCAGCAATCCCATTACTGAGATCCCATTATACCCAAAGGAATATAAATCATTCTACCATAAAGACACACGCATGCGTATGTTTATTGCAGCACTATTCACAATAGCAAAGACATGAAACCAACCCAAAAGCCCATCAATGACAGAATTGATAAAGAAAATATGGTACCTATACACCACGGAATACTATGCAACCATAAAAAAAGAACAAGATCATGTCCTTTGCAGGGACATGGATGGAGCTGGAGGCCATTATCCTTAGCAAACTAACACAGGAACAAAAAACCAAATACCACATGTTCTCAGTTATAAGTGGAAGCTAAATAATGAGAACATATGGACACATAGAGGAGAACAACACAAACTGGGGCCTTTTGGAAGTTGAAGGGTAGGAGAGGGGAGAAGGTTTTTAAAAATAACTAATGGGTACTAGGCTTAATACCTGGGTGATAAAATAATCTGTACAACAAACCCCATGACACAAGTTTACCTATGTAACAAATCTCCACTTGTACCCCTGAACTTAAAATAAAAGTTAAAATAATAAAAGAAAAAAGAAAAAGAAAAAATAGAAGAAAAACCATTCTGTGAGTACTTAAGTACTAAGTGATTACTCTCATATTTCTGTTTTCCTGTGTTGTAGAGCTTCTTTCAATCTGATTATTTGCAAGACCTAGTGCGTGTCCAAATTATATAACTATTATCCAGAGCCTACAAGACAAATAAAATGTTTTCAGCATTTCTCCAACACATCTTAGAAAACATTGTCCTTCAGGATAAACACAAAAGGACTAGACACAGAGTATACCAAGGTGCAGGAACAGGCAGGCTTGTCATCTGACTTTATTCACACCTTACCTTAATGATCAAAATATGCCTTCCAAAACACAGGATGTTTACAACCCCATGTTATTCATCAAACAAAAATAAACAAAAACTGTATTAATGTTTAATAGATCAAAAGACAATGAGGAAAACTGGCATACGTATAGCCAGACAAATCCAGAGAAAAAGAATAAAATATGAAGCCAAGAAATCAATCAAGCGCATATGGGGAGTTAGTACATGAAAAGGGTGTCATCTGAAATTAATGGGGGGAAACATGAACTATTTAATAAATGGCATTGTAATAATTAGCCACCTAGAAAATTATGTATGTTATACCCACATTCTACATCAGGACAAATTCTAAATGGATCAAAGATTTAGATGTGAAAATATAATAATAAAAGTGCTAGAAGAAAATAGAATATTTTTTATAATCTTGAAGTAAGAAAGACTTTTCTAACCATGACACAAAATGAAGAACCCAAAGAAGAAACAAACGATAAAATTCACTATATGAAAATCAAAAAGTTCTGCATGGTAAAAACCAAACAACAAAAACAAATCCAAAAACCAAAAAAAAAAAAAATTGAGGAAAAAATACTCATATAACACAATAACAGAAGGTCAATAATCTTCTTTTAATATGCATATGGTTATTTCTTATAACATTGCTTATAATAGTAAAATATTAGAAACAGCCTAAATTTTCATCACTAGGAGGCTGATTGAATGAATAAATTATGGTTTAATAAATTATATGTTATAGAATATTAGGCAATTGTAAATAAACTGAGAAAGCTCTTTAAGTAAATAATATGGAAAGATCTTTAGGTATATTATTAGCTTTCTAAAAAGCAAAGTGAAAACCGGATGTATAGTATGCTACCTTTTGAGTAAAAGCGGTAAAATAAGGAAACGTACTTTTTCATTGCTTCTGTAGACATAAAGAAACTCTGGTATGATTTATAATAAACCAATTATGCTGGCTATCCAGAGGGTAGGCAGATAAGTGGGAAATGAATAGGTAATCACAATTTTTTATCTTATACCTTTTGTAATTTTTTGAACCATTAAAAAATGTATCTGTTCACAAACTGGATTACAACAACATTTAAGCAGATGAGGAAAATATTATTTTATTCATTTTAACCTCCACTAAAAAATATCCCAAGAGATTCTTTTTTAGACTGAAAATATTCTGGAAAACACCATCTAATCAGAGACCAGGAGACTTAAGATACTACAAAAAGCCCCTGGATTAAAATGCTGAAAGATGACTTCCCATTCAGTTGTCTAAGAAATTAGTTAAAATTTACTTTAAAATATGAACAATGGGCTGGGCACAGTGGCTCACGCCATAATCCCAGCACTTTGGGAAGTTGAGGTGGAAAGATTGCTTGAGTCCCGGAGTTCAAGACCAGTCTGAGCAACATGCCATGACTCCGACTCCACAAAAAATACAAAAATTAGCCAGATGTAGTAGCACATACCTCCGATTTCAGATACTTGGGAGGCTGAGGCAGGAGGATCCTTGAGCCCAGAAGGTGAAAGCTGCAGTGAGCCATGATTGTGCCACTACACTCTGGCCTGGGTGACAGAGCCAGGCCTTGTCTAAAAAACTATTAAGGGTAAGGTAAAATAAAATAAAACATGAACATCATATAATTTTTTGCAAATCTTAAAGGCATTAACAACTGAACCATATAAAATTCTGAGACCTAGCAATGCCATACTATATTAAAGGGACATAAAATATAAGAAAAAGATAACAATGAAGGTAAGCAATTATGGGAGAGGAGAAAAAGGCTTTGCAGTAGACAGGTGAATAGTAGAAAAATATCAAAGATTTGTAGCTCATTACAGGAGTAACTAAAGTTTGAGAAAAATATTCTAGCAGGTCATTATATGTGTGTATTCTGTGTGTGTGTGCTCTTATGTGTTCATTTATTTATTTATTATATTCATTTATTCATTCCAAACTGGCAATTTTTCATTTTAAATACACAATTTAAAAGCAGGAGGGAACTGTAGTCACAAAACTTATAGACTTACAGAAATAAAAATTGACTTAGAGGCCAGGAGCCCTGGCTCATGCCTGTAATCCCAGTGTTACTGGTGGAGGGTGTCCAGGTTCTTGGCGTCCTGAACAAAGAATTGGACAAAATGCACAAAGCAAGGAAAGAATGAATCAACAAAAGCAGAGATTTATTGAAAACGAAAGTACACTCTACAGGGAAGGAATGAGCCCGAGCATAGGGGCTTAAGAGCCCCAGTTAAAGAATTTTCTGGGGTTTAAATATCCTCTAGAAATTTCCTATTGGTGAGTTGGTGTACACCCTATGTAAATGAATCCGTCCTAGTGGTTGTAGAAAGCTGCCCATCAGAGGCTGAAGTGAAGTTACAAAGTCACATCTTATACAAACATCTCATTAGTTGTAGAAAGCAACCAATCAGAGGCTTAAATGAAGTTACTAAGTTATACTCCTATGCAAATGAAGACTTGGCCCACTACCAGCCTGATTGGTTGCATGAGGGGACCAATCAGAGGTATTTTCAATTTTTCATCTGCCAGGCAGAAAAGCAGGGGCAATAGAAAGGGAATAACCTCTGGTCCTTTTGTTACTTGGACATGAAAAGTTTGCGTTTTCCTTTTGCTTTACTTCTAGGAAGTCAGTGTGAATTGGCCTTAGGTTCTCTGCCTCCAGACCCTATTCTTCTGCCTCGCCAGCACTTTGGGAAGCCAAGGCAGGCAGATCCCTTGAGGCCAGGAGTTCAAGACCAACTTGGCCAACGTGGCGGAACCATGTCTCTAAAAAAAATACAAAAATTAGCCAAATGCGGTGGCACATGCCTGTAATCCCAGCTGCTCGGGAAGCTGAGGCATGAGAATCACTTGAACCTGGGAGGGAGGTGGAGGTTACAGTGAGCCAAGATCATACCACTGTACTCCAGCCTGAGTGACAGAGTGAGACTCTGTCTCAAAACAAACAAACAAACAAAATCTATTTAGAGAAGCTGTCTTTACAAAACATTAACCTAAATTGTAAGATGGGGTACAGCATAATTATACTATTGGTAAGTGACCACAAAAAGCAAACATGATCATTCCTAAAACACTGACTATTAAGTCCAGAGAGATTATAAACATACACACTTTTATAACTGCTAGTCATTTGTATCTAAGCTTTAGTTATTAAGTTAAATTATTTACATCTAAACCATAGAAAGAATTCACAATTTTTCTGAAGTTTTTTCTTCAAGAGAAGAAAGAGAAGGAAATTTTACGATGAGTAACACATACTTTGGATGGAAATCTAACAATATAAAATTGGAGTTTAAATTTTTTGTGGGGCTGGGCACGGTGGCTCATGCCTGTAATCTCAGCAGTTTGGGGGGCCAAGGTGGGTGGATGACGAGGCCCGGAGATTGAGACTTGCCTGCCCAACATGGTGAAACCCCATCTCTACTAAAACTACAAAAATTAGCCAGGCGTGGTAGTGCACACTTGTAGTCCCAGCTACTTAGGAGGCTGAGACAGGAGAATCAATTGAACCTGGGAAGCAGAGGTTGCAGTGAGCCAAGATCCTGCCACTGCACTCCAACCTGGGTGACAGAGCAAGACTCCGTCTCAAGAAAAAAAAAAATTGTGGAAGATGTAAATTTAAGTCTGTAATTTTCAGCTATAAAGTAGCCTACCAATTAAAAAATATTTACATTAATCTGGTGATATGGTTTGGCTATATCCCCACCCAAATCTCATCTTGAATTGTAGCTCCAATAATCCCCACATGTCATGGGAGGGCCCCAGTGGGAGGTAACTGAAACATGGGGGCAGTTACCCCATGCAGTTCTCATAACAGTGAGTGATTCTCATGAGATCTGATGGTTTTAAAGGGGGCTTTTTCCTCTTTGCTTGGCACCTCTCCTTCCTTTCATCATGTGAAAAAGGATGTATTTGCTTTCCTTTCCTCCATGATTTTAAGTTTCCTGGAGGCCTCCCCAGCCATGCGGAACTGGGAGTCAATTAGACCTCTTTCCTTTATCAATTATCCAGTCTTGGGCAGTTCTTTATAGCAGCATGAAGATGGACTAATACATGTGATTTGTCTTTTATTTTCCATAATCCAAGTTAGAGTTCAGAGTTCTTCCTCAATTCTCCCCAAGCACTCTCTATATATTGTACCTTCTTTTGTCGTTCTAGAATACTCTTGATGTCTCTGTCTTACCCTAGATGGATTCTAGAGGCCTAGACCCTGTGTCTTTTATTTACAGTTGACCCTTAAACAAAAAAAATTTGTGAACTGTGTGGGTCTGCTTAAATGTGGATTTCTTCAACCTTTGCCACCCCTGAGACAGCAAGACCAACCCTTCCACTTCCTCCTACTCCTCAGCCTACTCAACATGAAGATGAGAAGGTTGAAGACCTTAATGATGATTCACTTCCACTTAATGGATAGTAAATATATTTCTCTTCCTTATGATTTTCTTAATAACATTTTCTTTTCTCTAGCTTACTTTAAGAATACAGTATATAATCATATAACATACAAAATATATTTTAATCAACTGTTTATGTTATGGGCAAGGCTTGCAGCCAACAGTAGGCTATCAGTAGTTAAGTTTGGGGGGAGTCAAAAGTTATATGTGGGCTGGGGCACGGTGGTTCATGCCTGTAATCCCAGCACTTTGGGAGGCTGACGCCGAGGCACGAAGAGCACTTGAGGCCAGGCATTAAGACCAGTCTGAGAAACTTAGCAAGACTCCCCCATCACTCTCGCCACAAAAAAATATATATGTATATATGTTAGTCTGGCCTGGTAGTGCACACCTATAATCCCAATTACTCAGAAGCTGAGGCAGGGGGGTCATTTGAGTCCAGGAGTTCAAGGTTGCAGCGAGCTATGGTCATGCCACCGCACTCCAGCCTGGATAACAGAGTGAGATTCTGTCTCAAAAAAAAAAAAAAAAAAAAAAAAAAAAAAAACCCGGTTTATTTTTTTTTTTTTTTTTTTTGAGACAGATTCTCTCTCTGACACCCAGGCTTAAGTGTGGTGGCATGATCTCGGCTCACTACAGTCTCGACCTCCTGGGCTCAGCTGATTCTCCTACCTCAGCCTCCCAAGTATCTGGGACTCAGGTGTGTGCCACCACGCCCGGCTAATTTTTTGTATTTTTAGTAGAGATGGGGTTTTGCTATGTTGCCCAGGCTGGTCCTGAACTCCTGGACTCAAGCAATACTCCCACTTTGGCATTCCAGAGTGCTGGGATTACAGGTGTGAGCCACTGTGCCTGGCCGATATGCAGATTTTTTACCTATATGTAGGTGCATGAGTTCCCCTAACCCCCAAGTTGTTCAAGGGTCAACTGGGACTGTGGTATTCACAGAACCTAGTACACTGCCTGGCTCACTGATGCTTAATAATTTTT
This sequence comes from Piliocolobus tephrosceles, assembly GCF_002776525.5. Classification (NCBI taxonomy): domain Eukaryota; kingdom Metazoa; phylum Chordata; class Mammalia; order Primates; family Cercopithecidae; genus Piliocolobus; species Piliocolobus tephrosceles. The sequence goes on along the minus strand of NC_045451.1, from coordinate 47,014,017 downwards.
TTTTGTATTTAATTAAGTATTTAAAAATTAAGACATAGTAATATTTTATATATTAATGACATTTTAAATACCCAACGTTTTCATTTAGGCCAAAGTTATTTAGTTTCCACATACACCATCACTTAATAAGTGATACTGAATTTATAAGACTAAATAAGTATAAGAGAAATTCAGCCTTAGGAAATTCACTGTAAAATTGTAGTAAACAAATTCTTCAGGGCTAATTTTCTTTCTCTGTTCATGTAACTCAAAAGTAGCAATGATAAAATTTGTTTTTTTGTTTGTTTTTTGTTTTTGTTTGGACGGAGTTTCGCTCTTGTTGCCCAAGCTAGAGTGCAATGGCACAATCTTGGCTCACTGCAACCTCCGTCTCCCAGGTTCAAGCGATTCTCCTGTCTCAGCCTCTCGAGTAGCTGGGATTACAGGTGCTCGCCACCATGCCCGGCTAATTTTTTGTATTTTTGGTAGAAATGGGGTATCACTATGTTAGCCAGGCTGGTCTTGAACTCCTGATCTCAGGTGATCCGCTGGCCTCAGCCTACCAAAGTACTGGGATGACAGGAGTGAGCCACCACACCCGGCCATAAAATCTATTCTTTTATAGCATCTTTGTATTCAAGTGTTTTGTAGAAAGTATTCAAGATTATTTGGTTCCTTGGGATGTTATATAATTTTTATTTACAATTAAAATATTTGATAAAGCCTTTAGACATTTAAAATCCAAATTTCTATGTTCAGAAATTACGTGTTACTGGGAATGAGAAATTACACTGCAGGCTTCACCAGGATCCTTCTGAACGTGCCCTGCTTTAAATGGCCAACAGGGGGCAGCATGTTCTAGGGAAATGTCGAATCCTGCAACAGTCTTTGTGACGAAAAACAGTCGCAGAACTGCCACCAGAACTCTTGGACTGTGGAATGCAGGGTAAACAAAAATCTATTTACTCTACTGTCTCCAGTCAAACTACTTCTAAAGCAGTAGAGGTCATCTTATGGTTTAAATCATTTTATAATTAGTTTCAGTATCACCACTAATTATCACCTGCTTGTTAATGCATAATAATAGGTGAATGTAACACAAAATAGCAAGTTTCCTGTCAAGCCAGAGAGGAGAGAAGAAAGAGCTAAAAGAATCTTGGGAACATGAAATACTTAAAAATGCTTAAGTAACCTGGAACAATTATTATTTGCACACTTAACGACCTTTCAGTCTAATAAATATGATGTATATGTGATTTTTTACTGTTTATAATACTAACCCTTTATATATATTATTAACATAAATACTACTAATAGTAATGCACTCAAATAACTAAGAACTAGTGAGGATTTTTAGGCTAATTAATGTATTCATTCCTTGTACAAGTAAATTCTATAAAAACAGAAAAATTTATCCTATGAAATAGATTGACATTCAATATCATATATTTTACTATAACTGTAGGATGTTACTAGTATGGGGTCCTTTTATGGGCTAATATACAGTAGAAAAAATTGTGGTAAAATTGTAGGCAAGTTAGATGAGAAAGATAATTACTTTTTTATTTTGTTCAGTTTGGTTAGATTTGTTCTTTAGTAAAAGGCATTCATTTGTGTATATTCTTAATTTTACTCTGCTGTGTTGTCATGCTTACTTACACAAACTGTTCATTAATAGTACCCTTGATTGTGAAGCTTGAAGAGATCCTGACATTCCCTCTATTTAAAGAGCCTTTGAGTCCCTACTTTTGATGCAGTTTCCTAGGATACTGAGAAATCAGTTGCTATTTAAACATTGGCTAGACTTGTCTAACTTCATGTAATTTCCTTGAGACTTGTTTAAAATTATATTAGCCACTAAGCTTAGAAATGTGTCAAGTAGGAGTCAGGTTATGACCTCGTACTTCAAATGAAACTTGAAGACGTGAAGACGTGGTTGGCTCTCATAATCTCAGCTAGTCCTCACTGATAGCTTCATGGCAGTGCAGCACTGGAGAAGTACAATCAGGAAACATCACTCTAGTTCTATTATACAGTTCACTCAGTTGATGAGTGTTGAACCAATTATTAAATTTTTCTGTACCTCAATTGTATATAAACAGTGTAGACATTTGTTAAATGTTTGTCAAAGTGATTATGACAATGATGATATTACTTTGGTTTTCTAAGAAATCCAAAAAGGAAATTTACAAATAAAGAACTAAATGGTAATGAAAAGTTTCTTTTAAGGATAATTTCTAAATATGAGTAAATTGAATTTTTAAAAAGAAATTAACATTATGCTCAAAGTGCTTTGCCAGGTCCTGAGAAGACTAACATAAATAAGTCAAGAGGAGAAGTGGCTCACACCTGTAATCCCAGCACTCTGGGAGGCGGACATGGGTGGATCTCTTGAGCCCAGGAGTTCAACACCAGCCTGGGCAACACAGCAAACCCCATTTCTTTTACATATATATGGTTATTAGCTGGGTGTAGTGTCTCGTACCTACACCAGTAGGTGCAGAGTAGTTCCAGCTACTCTGGAGGCTGAGGTGAGAGGATTGCTTGAGTTGGTGAGGTGGCACTGCACACAGCCTGGGTAACAGGGAGACCCTATCTCAAATAAATAAATAAATAAATAAGTCAAGAGGAGCACATCATAACAGAACCCTTCCTAGAGAGCTGAGGAAGGTTTCACAAGGAAAATAATGTAATCTGGCCTGAAGGATGCTGAAAATTTCAACCAAAAGCAAAAAGATTATTAAAAATAATAGGCCCAGCGTGATGGCTCACAGCTGTAATCCCAGCACTTTGGGAGGCCGAGGTGGGCAGATCACAAGGTCAGGAGATCGAGAGCATCCTGGCTAACAAGGTGAAACCCCGTCTCCACTAAAAAATACACAAAACAGCCAGGCATGGTGGCGGGCGCCTGTAGTCGCAGCTACTCGGGAGGCTGAGGCACGAGAATGGCGTGAACCCGGGAGGTAAATCTTGCAGTCAGCCAAGATCGTGCCACTGCACACCAGCCTGGGTGACAGAGTGAGACTCTGTCTCAAAATAAATAAATAAACAAACAAATAAATAAATAATAATATTTGGAGCAAATTCCAGGAAGTTGGACAGAATAGGATAAGAGAAATAGCACATCACCTTTGGTGCCTGAGTATGTGGGGTGAACATGGGTTTTGGTCAGAAGAAGGAATATGTTGGATGATATGGCAAGGGTATGTACCTTATATTTGGTGGACATGGCAAAGCAGCAAATATTTATAAAATAGCATGATTACATAATCAAATTCATATTAAGACTCTGGCAGCAATCTGAAAGATGCATTGGAATAAGAGGAGAGATAGGAGACAAGGACTAAAAAGCTATTACAAGAAAGACAGCAAAGACCAGAATTGAAACAGCAGTAAGAAAAAAAAGATAAATTTGAGCTATTTCAAATGATGCTTCAATAGGACCACAGTTAAAGAATGGCCAATTTTTCTGGTCCCTTACACTGCCCTAAAATTTCTACTTAGTCTTGACAGTGTGAGGCAAAAAGGAAAGTTAAGAAAGTAAGATAATTATTCCATTTTAATAATTCGTAATAATAACAATTTATGACTAATAATAAAATTTAAGATGGGGGAAGGTAGTCGAATTGGATTTGGCTGTGTGAATGTTGAGACATTGGTGAATTGTCCAGAACAGATGCTCACACATGTTGGATATTAAGATTTAGAGCTTGGTAGACAAGTCAGGGTTGGAAGTACAAATTTGGGGATAGTTGATGCATAAGTGGAAGAATGAAATCACTGCCAGAGAAGGAATATGTATGGAGAAGAGAGGAGTGTTGAAGATGACCTCAGAAGGAAGTAAGCAGAAAAGAGGAGGCAGCAGCAGTAGGGCAAAGGTGTGGATGGAGAGGTAGAGGAAAAATAGTGCCCTAGAATCTAAAAAAAATAGACAAGCTATCAACAGTGATAAATGCTAAAATGCAGGAAGGCTAAGGATTGAGAAGTCATTATGTTCAAGGATTCAACTTTAGTGGAATGGTAACAGGAAAGTGGATTGCCTCAGGTTGAACAGTAAATGAGAAGTGAGTTTGTATCCTTCTTCCAATACTTCCATAATTTCCAAAAATCATACTTTGTGTGAGAGTAAATTATAGCCCTAAGAGTGTTCAATATACTCTGTAAAGAGATGGAAATGTACAATATAACTAGAATGTGCAAAATGTGATAACTCTGGCTCTTGAAGAGGTAAGCTTCAGCTGTCTAAAATGCCACTAGAATGAACATCTCATTTCCTCAACAGCAATGTCCAAAATGCATTTTTGTTTTTAATGTTTTTAAATACTGTACTTAATGCATGAGCACCAACAGTAGAAAGAAGAGAAAACCACCATAGCCAGTGGGAGATATATCCAGAATCTGCAAATCAAAGGATAAAAACTGCAATACTCAAAAGATTATAAGAAAATCGTATTTTATCTTTAATGTTTATTTTTCACAGTATTAAATTAAATAGCACTCTTACATTGATCTTAACACTAGTGTTCTTTAATTCATTTACTAAAAAACAAACAAAACAGGGTTTCTGTTCCTGTTTTGATCTTAGAAGTAGATAAGGACAGCAATTATATTAAACTGAACTCCAATTCAAATCACTGTCAAATACTTTTTGGTATTCCAAATCTGGTAAATATGGGCCAGGCATGGTGGCTCACACCTGTAATCCCAACACTTTGGGAGGCCGAGGCAGACAGATTGCTGAGCCCAGAAGCTTGATACCAGCCAGGGCAACATGGTGAGAACCCATCTCTACAAAAAAAAAAAAAAAAAAAAAAATTACAAAAATTAGCCAGGCTTGGGGATGTGCACCTGTTATCCCAGCTACTCAGGAGTTGAGACAGGAGGATCAATTGAGCGGACTGACAGAGTAAGACTGTGTCTGTAAAATAAAAAAATAAAAAATAAGTCCATTAAAGTCACTCAATGAGGCCCTGGCTGGTGCATTAGAGTGGAAATCCCAATATATACTATAAAGTCTATAAGGATAAACGTAGAAAATTTTTTATCAGATTTAGTATCTGCTGTAGCCAAAGAATGGTACCTGTAGACATTTACTCATAATTGTTTAATGGATGGATCAGCATCCACATCTGTCTGACCCTAAAGCCTGTACTCTGTCTACCATATCACAGTTTCCTAAACTAACTGATACTAAGAATCATCTGGGGTATTTGCTAAAAAATAGATAGAACCCTCCCCCCAGGTGTTCTGATTGAAGACATAGAAATGTTTATTTTTAATAATGACCCTAAATTGTTCTTATATTTGGGCATATCCAAACCTGCAGAAATATTCCTTCTTCTAGCCTCCACATTCTCCCCACCGACTCAGTACCCCTTCCCACAAATAACAATACACATTTATCGACCACTGTTCTAAATGTATTGATTCACTTGATGCTTACAACAATGTTATGAGGTAGACACAATAATCATTCTTATTTTTCAGAAGAAGAAACTGAGGTATACAGAGTTTAAGAAACTTGTACAAGGTCACAGAGCTCAGAATTAAGAGAGCAGAGATTTGAACCAGGCTTTCTCCAGAACCTGAACTTTTAAACACTATATTACTCTGTCCATACTCACTTGCCCCTTCCTCCCCAAGGTGCTAGCCCCAAAAGTTCCCTTTGGATAATCATTTCCAAAAACCAGTAATGAAAGTCAATTTATTGTCTATATACTTGATTACAAATTTCAAACTGGTAAACTATAAATAAAGGAAGTTTCACAAGAAGGTATTCAACTGGATATTTTAAATATAAGAAGTAGCCATTTACAAGAAAAGTATGACATGCAGCAGTATAATCCCAGTCATAAAAACATAATATATAAAATAATTTTAAAAAGCTACACATATCCAGAAAGATAAGCAAATTATATTGTACCACCTGAAAGATATTTAAAAATAAAAGTATATTTGGCATTTAGGAGGCTTTAAGGTAATTTGGGGGAATATATAAATTAGTTATTCATTTACCACTATGTTGCCAAGCAAGATTAAAAGAAATAAATTTCTTATTAGACAATGTCAAACAGAAACCCAATGAGTATTCAATAAATTCATTGTCTATCAAGAATTCAATTAAAATCTAAATCTCCTTTTAATAATGATAGCTACAACAAAAGAACTTAGGCAAATAATACAAGCTCAAGGCAACCAGATTGGATTTTTAAACATATCCACAGATTAGATTTTTAAACATATCCACCTTATCACATATAATAGGTATAATGAAATGAGGTGAGTGTCTTTTATCACTTAATTCCTACAGCTTTTTTTTTTTAATGCTTTCTCTCCAAATGCTCAAGTTTCCTACCCACAAAACTACGAGAACATGTGTTTTTCTTTTTATTACTCATACTCCACGCATTTAGGCATTGCCTTTTTTTTTAAGTTCTTAGAATGTATCTATGTATCATTGTTGAATTATCCCTAAGACAGAACAGAATCCCAGTGGAAGATCTTTCTGAAGTGACTGACAGAATTAAGAGCTGCGGTGGGACCCTGTCAAATGATTTATCACTGTGGTTAACCTGAAAAAAGTAAAACAATAAAGAGCCTACCTGAAGCTTTAACTCTGTTCTATACTTGATAAACACAAGAATAAATGTCAGGAGAAACCTCAAAGGCTTTCTTTGACATTAGCAGCAAACAGAAACAACTTAGTAACTAAGGCCTTTGTTTACTGTTTTGGATACTACAAATAAGCACTGTCATGCTCTGTTAATACATCCTATTATCTGTCTCTGAAAAATACAACTGCTAAATTAGTGACATCATGGAAGAGCCATAGAATACAATAGTACAGTGACTATTCTTGATATCCTGTAATTGATGATGTGGTAGCTTACAGTCACTGGCCAGTGCTGGAGGCTCAAGGTTGTTTATACCTCTACCATCCCTGTGTTTTCTCAGGACCTCAGAAATCTCACTACAAACCCTCCAACCACTAGTCCCAATATGTGTGTTTTGCTTCCTGCCCGCACATCTCCACTTTGCAACTTACTGCCACTATGGTAATAAAGGCTTAGCATCAGTTCCTTTCTCACTCATTCTTACTCTCCCTGCTTCTCCCTGCAAGTGGTCCCATGGCATACTATGCGTCTTATCCTCTAGAATTGTAATAAAAAACTCTTCTTGTAAAGGCAATGGCCTCTGTGTGTGTCATCTTACCATAACTGATAAAAACAAATCCTGGGTTCATATTAAAATAGTCTAAGCATATTATTAAAAATGTTCCTACACATATACTCCATTTCTTTGAATGCTTCAAATACTCTCACTAGTTTTTGCATCAATACTTCATCTTGCATATATGTATTATATATTCATTCATTTATTCATCAACATATCTACACAATGCTAGGCCATACAGGAGAGACAACAATGGAAGACAAAACCCTTCCCCTCATGGAATTGATACTCTAGGAATTACAGTGATGAGTGATGTGAAAGGGCATATATTTTACTTCATTTGAATCCCTACTTTTCTTCTGTGCTTCACATATGCCAATATTTCATAATATTTGCTGAATGAGAAAATGATTTGGCCAGGTGTGGTGTCTCACGTCTGTAATCCCAGCACTTTGGGAGGCTGAGACGGGAGGATCACTTGAGCCCAGGAGTTTAAGACCATCCTGGGCAATATATTGAGACCTCATCTCTGTGGAAAAAAAAAAAAAATGTCTATAAAAAATAAAAAGAAAAGAAAATGATTCCTTTCCTTTGTGCATCAGAAGCCATTTTCTCTATCCTTTATTATTGAATAGTTGTTTACAGTTAAGAGACTTTCAATGGGCTTATCTCACTTGATAAATACCGTAAAGCAGACCGATGTTGCATGATACAGTAATTCAAGCAGTTGGACTTCACTGAATGAGCAACCTTACTCACTGATCACTGGTAATGCCTGGAGCTGACATTATTTCACACCTGTCATACATATCATTAAAAAAACAGAAACAAAAATTAAGAACATCTGAAGGAGGAGAAAAACAAAAATTATACTTCTCTACCCTTGATTCAATAATTTAGCAAATATTTTCATATTAAAGCAGACTGGATATGTGTGAGATTGGGGATGGGGGATGATGGAGGGAATTATTTCAAGGGCACTGATATAATCGATAGCACTGAAAGTTAAATAAGTCATGGAAATTGTTGGCTAAGGCCGTTAAGGGGCTCTAAGGAGGCCCTAAGGCCCTACAGCCCTACAGGGTAATCAGTTGCTATCTCAGTGGGAACTTAAACTATGTCCCAGAAATTAGCTCTAAATCTCTAGTCTACATCTCTTGCAAGTAATTAATTATTAATATTTTATATTTTAAACACATGTAACATCTTATAACGAAGGACAGGAGTCTGGATTTTTTCTCAGTGTCTCACTTTCTTACCTATACAAGGGAATCAGATTACCTATCAAAGCAGATATTACTGTTGCAAACTCAACATTCATCTATTTATCTCCCTTTTCTGCCTTTTTAACACAGCCCTAATTTCATGTATTCTCCCCCGAGTGTCTGTGTCCTTTAGGAGAGGCTGGCCTTCTCCTTAGCCCTAGGATATAAATTTCAATTGTCCTAATCCCATCATGGAGGCCTTACCTCCCTTATCAGTGATAGACATAAGCACTCAAAGCAATTTCAGTTAATAAGACATGACAGAGAAATCTGCTGGGGGAAAAAGAGTTTCCTTAATCTTTTAAAGGGGCAGAAGATAAAGGTGTTCCCCTTTTTGGTCTCTGAACATTATCTGTAATCTGGAACTGAGGGAATCATTTTAGGACCATAAAACAAGCCAGACGGGGGAACAACACACGTAAAGATGGCAGAGCCAAAAGAAGGAAGAAACCTGTGTCCTTGACAATATTGTCCAGACGCAGAAGTAACCAACCCTGGGAATGATTTTATCTCCATGCATCTAGCTATTAGGATTTGTTTTTAAAAGGCTTAAACAATAAGGACATCTAGTAAGGTTCCTGTTACTGCAGCCAAAAGCATTTCAACTGATATGCCTTCTCTCTTTCAATAGTTTCACTCTTACATAGTAGGTTTCTCAATATAACAAGGTGTGTTAGGTTAGATGCAAAGATAACTGCCAAAATTTCCTCCTATGATCAAGCCGCGTAATGTCTATTTCCCTTTTCCACCATTCTAGTCCTTCTGTCATGGAATACTGCAGAAGAATATAATGCCAGTTCCAGACTCAGGCTTTAAGAGAATTAGCATCTTTCCTCCTCCTTCACTCTTTTGGAAGCCAGTCATCATGTAAGAAAGCTTAGGCTAAACTCCTGAATGGAGAGAGGCCTTGTGGAGAAGAATCAAGTAACTTCAGCCAAGAGGCAGCACCAAGACTTCAGCAATGTGAGTTAAGCCATCTTGGACCTTCCACCCCAGTTAAGTGAAGATAGCTGACACCTCATAAAGCAGAGACTAGACATCTCCGCTAAGCCCTTCCTGAATTCCTGGCAACAGACCTGTGAGCAATAAAATATCTGCTGTTTTTAGTCACTAAGTCTCGAAGTGGTTCATTATGAAGCAATTGATAATTTATAAGCAAATTAATATTATTTGTTTTTTGCTTTGTAATATTGCTGTAGTTATTTCACAATGATAAAGAATTATTTAGTGAGTCACTAATAGCTTTGAATGCTAACGAACATTTTTTCTCAAATATGTGTATTTTAACAGTCTTGGCTGACAAAGGAGAATTTGTTTCTATGTATGTATGTATCGCTTTGTTATTATCCTATGTACTTTTAAAAATATAACATTTTAAATATGTAACATTTAAACATGTAAAATGTAACATTTTAAAAATAAATACAAATAAATGGGAAACAATTTGCAACAAATGAGTTGCTATCCTTAATAAGCAAAAAATTATCACAAAGAAAAAAGAAAAATCTTACCCCCTTAATTTTTTAAATGGGAAAAGCCATCTCTGAAGAACCACAAATGGTCAATAAACATGAAGGGGGACCATCTTAAGCTCACAAAGTTGAAACATGAGGCATCATTTTTCGCTGATTAAATAACCACAGAAAAATTTAAGCAGTAAGACTTAATACCAGCAAACTTCCACTGAAGAATGGGAAGACCCTGAAATAGGCTCCTGGAGTCTATGACACCAGTCTCCTTGAACTATGGGGACGTGGGCGTCCCTGGTCACAAGTTGCCTGACTTTGGACAATGTCTATGGCTGTAAATTGGGGACTATACAGCCACACCACAAAGCTGTTGTAAGGCTCCAGTGATACTCATAGGCAAGAGCAATATAAGTGACTGTCAGTTTTTGTTCAGCCTATTTGCGTTTACTTTTGTCAGAGATCTCAGAAAAGAACTGGATCACAGGAAAATCAGAATTTTTGTTTTTTTTTTTTTGAGATGGGAGTCTCCCTCTGTCGTCCAGGCTGGAGTGCAGTGGCCAGGCTGGAGTGCAGTGGCATATCTCACCTCACTGCAAGCTCCGCCTCCCGGGTTCACTCCATTCTCCTGCCTCAGCCACCCGAGTAGCTGGGACTACAGGCGCCCAGCAGCACGCGCGGCTAATTTTTTGTATTTTTTAGTAGAGATGGGGTTTCACTGTGTTAGCCAGGATGGTCTCGATCTCCTGACCTCGTGATCCGCCCGCCTCGGCCTCCCGAAGTGTTGGGATTACAGGCGTGAGCCACCGTGCCCGGCCGAAAATCTGAATATTTTAATGGAAAATTGGGAGTGGGATTCGGGAATTACTTGACACCAACAATCGTGGGTGGCGCCGGGAGAAAGCCAGGGTGGCGAGGCCCAGGCGGGTTGCGGGGACCCCCGGGTGCCGCAGCTCACAAGGACTCCTACTCCTAGCGCACCCCCGCCTGGGCTTGGAGGTTCCGCCGGACTAGCGGCGGCCGGGAGAAGGCGGTGGGACCAGTTGATCCCGCGGCTCTGATTGGCTACCTGAGAGCAAGGGGCGGAGCGGCGAGGAACCCGGAGCGCACGAGAGCGGAACACTGAGTACGCGCACTTCCGGTCTTTGTGGCTGGCCGCTCCTGGGCTTCGCGGTGAGGGACTTGGGCCCCTAGGAAGAGGGAGGTGGGGTTAGGAGCGCGGGCCGGACAGTGGAGGAGCCCCGCTGCTCGGCCTGCCTATCCCCAGGTCGCGGCCCCTTGGCCCGCGCGGCGTCTCCAAGCGACTGGGGAACTCAGAGGAGGCCAGCACTCAAAACCCTGCTTTCCAAAGGAAAACGCAGTTCCCCTGACCCCGTGACTTGGCAAATGCTGCGGGTTTAACCAAGGATATAAAAATAGAAGTGCTAGTTAGTGCAGCCTAACTGGTTAATAAACCTTAAATTTGTAGGCTAAATATTCTATTAATCTCTAACATTAACTGTAGTGTGAGGAATGAATTTTACTCATCTGTCCTGACATACTAAGGGCATACACTCCTATCGATATCTCGCCATCCTAAAATCAGGTCAAGTTTGGTCTGTGTCACAACATTTAATACAATAACTATTTGTTACCATATTTTGCTTTTGAACATTTTTACTCCTGGGATATTCTAGGCTTTTTCAGAACTGATACTGATCTTTTTACTGCTTTTGTGTATGTGGTACCTATCATGTTTTTGAACACGTGGTAAGCATTTTACAGATACGTCTTTGTTCTTGGTCAATTCCTCAGTAGACTCATTTATTCATAAGCAAAAACCTTAACCTAATGCTCAGTAAGTGCCTCAGTATTTGTTGAAGTAAGTTGGTAAACACCAAATGTGATCAAATGACAAATACCCAATATTTACATCAACTCATGTTTAATGTGAACTTAAAAAAAAATGTTACTACTACCTTAAATGAAAATCAGCATTACTTGCTTTAGATAGAAAGTAACTAAAAATAAACGTTTAAAATCAGTATTACTAAATTCTGCCTAAATATTTTTACCCTTGGAAGTCTGATTCTGAAGCATATATTTCATTTAAAAGAGAGTTTTACAAGTTTTATTAATATATACATGTTAGAGATTTTTCTCCTTGATACAATCAGAATTAAAAGAGAATTGGAAATTTTCTCACTATGTGATTGATGTTAATGTTGCATACACATTCTTTGGCTTCTAAAATAGTTTTTTCTAACATTAGTGGTAGGAATTCTTCATAATGGGAGACACTGATTGAGGTTAATGATTTTTAGTTTATCATCTCGTTTTATTTAGTGATAGCCCCGAATCTGCTCCCTTTCAATATATTACTAAAGTTACTCATCTTTATTATTACAAGTTCTTAGAGATTTTACTGATTGCTGTAAGTTAACTGCTTTTATATCCTTCAGGAAAGAAGAGATTACTCACACTCCTTCTCAAGCACCGAACCCAGTTGTACTGAGCTTTTTGCTAAGCTGTTTCAGCCAAGAATGGCTGTGGAATCTGGAGCAATTTCAACCCTGATACCGCAGGATCCTCCAGAACAAGAACTAATACTAGTAAAAGTAGAAGATAACTTTTCCTGGGATGAGAAATTTAAGCAGAATGGGAGTACTCAACCCTGCCAAGAATTGTTTCGTCAGCAGTTCAGAAAGTTTTGCTACCAGGAGACACCTGGGCCCCGGGAGGCACTGAGCCAACTCCAGGAACTTTGCTATCAGTGGCTAATGCCAGAGTTGCACACAAAGGAGCAGATCTTGGAACTGCTGGTACTGGAGCAGTTCCTGAGCATTCTGCCTGAGGAGCTGCAGATCTGGGTTCAGCAACATAATCCAAAAAGCGGCGAGGAAGCTGTGACCCTGTTGGAGGATTTGGAGAGGGAGTTTGATGACCCAGGGCAGCAGGTGGGAACAGAGAAAAGTGATGTGTTGTGGGAAGAGGAATTTACAGCCTGGAGCATGTAATGGTATCGTAACAGTAGGATAAAAATTTTTATGTCTCTACTGAAGCCTAACCTGAAGTGACTAGTAGAGCCATACTTGTCTATACCCTTGAATGCTCTTTTCTCCCTAGAGATGTCATCATTGACTTCTTTGAGATTTTTACTAAGCAAGTTTTCCTAGGGATTTTCTCACAAAGCTAACCATATTTTCCTGATTTCAGGTCCCAGCTAGTCCACAGGAACCAGCAGTGCCATGGAAGGATTTAACATGTCTCAGAGCATCCCAAGAGTCACCAAACATCCACCTCCAGCCCTTAAAGACACAGCTGAAATCCTGGAAACCGTGCCTTTCCCCTAAAAGTGGTGAGGAATAGGAAATCATCTGGAAACTGTTGACACTTAGGTTTCTGTTTTTGAGAATGCAGAATTAATTGCACTTGATAAACTTGCCACATGTGAGCATCACCTTTATTATTCTAAACCAGAGGTGCTCACTTTAGCAGCTTTGTATTCACCCCTCATGAATTGCTGTGAGCCCTCCTGTGTCAGTTTCCCTGTTATTCATTCACTCATTTCATTATGTTGTAATTTTATAAAGCATCAATACATGTCTGGTACTGTGGTAGGCCCTGGGTTTAAAGAGGTTTCAGGTCTAGGTGGGTGATGGACAAGTAAAACGGCAGTTGCAATGTAGTAAATTATAGAATAAAAGTAGGCACTGGGTACTGTTGGAGCACATCTAAAGGCACCTAACCCAACCTTAGAGGATCAAGGAATACTTCCTGAAGGAAGAAAATCTAAGCTAAGACTTGAACTATGAGTAAGACAAAGCCAGGTAAATGGGTGGGAGGAGGAGTAGCCCAAGTAAAGGCCATACCATCCCAAAGGTGTGAGAATACAACCCATTCTGAAAATTGCAGGTAATTGAATTTGACTTGAATGGAGAATTGACAGGTGGTAAGAGAAGAACCAGAGAGGAAAATAGGATCCAGTCGTAAAGACCTGTATGTCGTGCTAATTTGTTTGTATAGTTTCTTAAGTGCAGTGGTGTGCCGTTGAAGGATTTTGGACAGGGAGTGACATAGTTTGATTTGTAGTTTAGAAGTTAGCTGCAAATGGAGAATCATGTGAGGAAAGAAAGAGTATGGTCCTATTAGAGACTGCTATAATCCAAGTGGCCACAGTGTATTCAATCAATATGTCTTCTGGTGAGCGGTGGAGAACATAAAAGCTGACTCCTGTTCATCAGCATTTAAATTGCTTTGCAACATCTGGTAATTATTAAAACTAGAGTGTGAGGGAGAGGAGTTGAGGATGATACTGAGGTTTCAGTCTTGAACAATCTGGTTAATGGTAGTACTGTTCATGTAAATGAGAAAACATAAGGAAAAACAAATACATCTGATGATTTGTTTAGGTTGGTACATTTGGTGCTTGTGAAATATTCAAAAGTAAAATGCCCATTTAGCATAAGACTTTAGAGCTTAATAAAATACGAATATAATTGGGGATCTGGGCAGGCATTAGTCAGACAATAGCCTACAATATAAGTTGTAATGGAAGCCAAGGGTAGAAGCTTTGTAGAGTAAGGATACATGAGAGTCCAAAACAGAATCTGGAGGAATGCTTGTGTTTGAGTGATTTACCCTAGAATCTAAGAAGGAATAGCCACAGAAATCAGGCTAATATCACTGGAAGAGAATGTCATCTAGAAGGAAGGTATGATCCTCAGTGTCAATGCTACAGAGAGGCTAAGTAATAATCTAGAAAGTACCCATTGGATTAAAGAGCTATGAAGTGACC